>NC_134863.1:18814800-19122300 GCF_049852395.1 Peromyscus maniculatus bairdii
ATAAATGAATATTAGCTGTAAAATAAAGGATATCCATGCTATAATCCATAGACCTAGAGAGGCTAGGTAACAAGGAGGGCCCAGGAAGGGATACATGGATCTACCTGGGAAGGGGAAATAGATATCCTTGGGTGGACTGGGGCAGGTGGGGATGGGAACTTGAGGGATGTAGTTAGGGGATGGATGGAGGGGGAGAGTACTAAAAGAGATGACTGGAAAGGGGTGGCATTTTGGAGTCAGGTAGAGCCCTGATGCAAGGGAAAGTTCCACAAATCTACAAGGATGACTCCAGCTAAGACTCCTAACAATAGTGGGTATGGCAGCCTGAACTGGATGGACCTCTCCTGCGATCAGTGTGGTGACTACCACAATTGTCATCAGAGAGCCATCATCCAGCAATGGAAACAGATGCAGAGAGCCACAGCCAAACACAAGACTTGGGGAATCCTGCTGAAGAGAGCGAGGAAGGATTGTAGGAGCCAGAGAGGTCAAGGACATCACAAGAAAACACACAGAAACAACTAGTTCATGGGAACTCATAGAGTCTGAACCATCAACAAGGGAGTCTGCATGGGCCTGACCTAGGCCCTCTACATATGTGTGATAGTTGTGGAGCTTGATTTGCTTATGGTACTCCTAATAATGGTAGCAGGGTCTGTCCCTGGTGCTTTGACTGGCTCTTGAGAACCTATTCCTCATGCTGGGTTGTCTTGCCCAGCCTTAGTACAAGAGGAGGTGCTTAATCTTACTGCAACTTGATGTGCTCTGCTTTACTGATACCCATGGGAAGCCTATGCCTTCCCGAACAGCAACAGAGAAAGAGTGGATTGGGTTGGGGAGGCAGAGAGGATGTGAAGGGAGAGAATGGAAGGAGAGGAGGGAGGGGAAAATTTGTTTGGGATGTAAATTTAAAAAATGGAAAGAAAGAAAGCAGACTGAGCTAGCCACAAGGAGCAAGCCAGTAAGCAGCACTCCTACATGGCCTCTATATCAGCTCCAACCTACAGGTTCCTGACTTGTTTGAGTTCCTGTCCTGACTTCCTTCAATGATGAACAGCAATATGGAAGTATAAACCAAATATACCCCTTTTTTCCTAAAAAAAAAAAAAAAAAAAAAAGGAACTGGGTTATGGCTGGGCAGTGGTGGTGCATGCCTTTAATCCCAGCACTTAAGAGGCAGAGGCAGGGGGATCTCTGTGTGTTCAAGGCCAGTCTGGTCTACAAAGCAAGTTCTAGGACAGCCAGGGCTACACAGAGAAACCCTGTCAGGAAAAACAAACAAATAAGAAAAAAAATAGAGAGCAAAACTAAAAAGTATTTAATGGATTGACCTTTATTTTTTATCTTCTTTCTCCCCATGAGCTGATTCTTCTTCATTGTCAATTATTTGCTCATGGTTCTTATCACAGAATGATTAAAACCTCTGGAATGTCTTACGTGATAAGAATTCCCCTAACGTCTTTTCCATTCCAGTATTCTGTATATTATTCCGTGAGTTGGTGCTCAGAAGGCACTACAGAGGTCCAAGATGCTGGTTGATAGAAGAAAAATCACTCACTTTGTTAAAGAATTAGGATTTCAGCCCTATCTCCAGCCTCCAGGAGTGGGAGAGGAGCTGGACTGAATGGCCAATGCTGTGATTAATCCTGTTAGTGCAGTGCACCTTCCAATCACCTCTGAAGGAGGGAGGCTGAGGGAGCATCCCCACTACTTAACACTCAGGTGTTGGGAGAATGGCTTCTCCAGATAGGGAATGGAGCTCTATATTCACAGCTATATTCACAGTCTGTATTCACAGCTACCCCAGTATTCTGCTCTGTGCAACATTTCCATTTGGCTTTTTCTGAATTAAAGCTTTCATTATACAATTGTAAATATAGTATTAGTTCTTGAGTTCCCTGAGTCATTCTTATAAGTTACTGAATCTGAATGTGGAGAATTTCTAGTTGGATGGGAAGAAGTGTGGGTAGACTACAGTAGTCATGCTGTTCCTCTGAGGTACTGCAGTCTTGAAGGGCTAAGCCCGAGCCAGATAAGAACTGTTCTAAGGCCAAGTAGCTGGCATCAGAACCAAATTGAATTGTTAGACACTGGGATGGGATACAGAGTTGGATGTTGTTGAAAAATTAAACATCATGTTTCCAGTTTTCTCAGTATGGATGGAAAGTTTAAAGCCAAAACACGGCAAGTAGGGGAGCTAAAATCCTGCTGCCAACTTGACCAAGGGTTATGTAACTAGCAAGACACTGAACAGATTCCTAGATCCTAAGTTCAATGATGTTTCCATCCTACCAAGCTGCCCTTACACTACATGCTCACTTATGTATGACTATCCTTGAATTACACATTTATTCATATGTGTTTTTTTAAAAAGATTTATTTATTTATTATATATACAGCATGTATGACTGCAGGCCAGAAGAGGACATCAGATCTTGTTACAGATGGTTGTGAGCCACCATGTGGTTGCTGGGAATTGAACTCAGGACCTCTGGAAGAGCAGTCAGTGCTCTTAACCTCTGAGCCATCTCTCCAGCCCCTCATATGTGTTTTTTAAAGATATAATTATATCATTTTCCTCCTTCTCTTTCCTTTCTCAAACCATCTGTCTCCATGTTCCCATCTTCCCCCATCCTCTCCCTCTTAAAATCATGATCACTTTTTAATTGATATTGTTCCATATAAGTATAAATGCATAAATATATAAATGTAACCTGCTGAGTCCATTTAGTATTACTTATCTGTATATGATTTCAGGTCTGACTATTTTGTATTTTATAACCAATTGGAGGACTCATCCCTGGGACAACTGATTTTCCCTCACTCAGTAGTTGTTAGGTATCTGTAGTGCTTTGTGTAGGGTGAGAGCATATCTTTGGTATTATTCTTGTTCAGGTCTTGATTAGGCAATCATATTGTTGGTATGTGATGGGAGTACTTTTTTTGTCTTTGCTCACAGCTCCAGGGTATAGTCTACCATAAGAGGAAAGTCATAGCCAAAAGAATTTGAGTCAGCTGGTCATATTTCATCCACAAGCAATAAGCAGAGAGTGATGAATGTTTGTGACTAGCTCTCTTTCTTCTTTTTAAACAGTCCAGGATCCTATCATGGGGAGTGATGCCATCGAGTGATAGATCTTCACACATCAATGAACCTAATAAAGATAATTCCTTCTATGGAAATACTTTTGAGGCACTGTAAAACACAAACTTTTGGAAGAGGAAGTAATTAGGATGTATGAGAAATTTTTAATGGCTAGACATTACCTGTGATTTGAAATGCCTGTGATTACAGAGCAGTGAAAGATTCTCATAATCATGTAGCATGCTCAAATCATCAAAGGCTACCAAAAGATTCTTGACTTTTTTTGATACTGCCAGAGAGATTTTTAATGGGATTATGATTTTAAAGTGGCTAAGACAAGGTAACCAGTTGACAACACTGGTCTGTATTTCAATGGGTTTTGCATATGCAGTTTTACTGGATCTAATTAGATATGGACACCACAAGCTTAGATGGTCCATTGACTACGATAGGTGAAGAAATTGAGGCTCCAGGATCTTGTCAAATAATCTGCCTAAGGTGAGGAACTATGACCAGTATGGAACAATGTTAGGATATGAGCTTTGGCTTCTACAACAATTTCACCTCAGGATAACTGGAGGAGACCAGTGAACTATGATCAATGTTATAAATACTGGGTATAAGCTACTGATTGGTGCCCTCTATGGTGGAGTCTCTCAAGATGAATAATACGGGGTCTTGATCTTTCCAAAGGTTTCTTGTATAGAATGGGAAATAAACACACAAAAATAATGATGTCACGCAAGGAAATAATTCTGTAGCAGAGGTGGTGGAGGAGCCTGGGATGGTGGCTCTCTTGCCATCCAAATTCAAGCCATCCACCGGGAGCTCGCACTTGAATAATGACTCTAGCTCATGCTTGTTTTTTCTCCTCTCCCCTCCTTCCTTTCCTTCTTTCTTCCCTGTCTGTCTCCCTCCCTTTCCAGTTTTTTTTTCTTGTTCTATAGTGTCCATTATCTTCAAGACAGCTGGACTCATCTTTTAAAATGCCAATTGTATCACTTTATCCTTATATGTCAAATTCTCAGTAGCAGTCCCTTTCTTATATGAACACAGAACCAGACTCAATCCTTTATACAGGGTCATAAGTGCCTCCCCCCACCCCCAGTATGTGACCTCTGCCTAATCCAGCTGTCTTTTTAGCCCCAGGACTCAGCACATGATGCCAGCTCATTCCATTTTAGGGCCTCTGTACCAGGGAACTCTTTGGACCAAAAAGTATTCTAATGCTGGGATATTGCTGGGGTGCTCTGAGCTTCTATCTTTTTACCCAACTTCCTTCTCTCTAGGTGCTTTCCCTCATCAGTCACATTATAACTCAAATGCTCACTTTTTAGAGAACTCTTCTCTGATGACCTCAGTTACAGTAACCCACCTACTGGTTGTCATTCTGCATCACATCATTTTACTAGAATTTCCGTAGGCCATTTGACTTCCACTAACATGCTTTGTTTTTTATTCTTATCTATGTATCCCTTCAACTTCTTTTCTGCTCCTTCCATGAAAATCTAAGCTCCATAAATTATGAGGATAGTGGCATCTCCTCCTGTTGATAGTTATATTCATGGTATTTAGCATATTGTCTTTCCAGCACACAGTAAACTCCTTGATGCTTGCTGAGAAGGTTGATTGAAAGTTTCAGTTATGAATTATGATTTCATTATTTCTCTTGTGTGTGAACTATTCAGTTTGTTTATATGTTAGCTGCTAACGTTTTGAAGGTGTTGCCAGTTTCGCAAGGCACACAGTTCTAGAGACAGAAAACACAGAGTGCCCCGTATTACCACTAGGTTGCCCTCTCTATACACCTGACTTCCTGTCTCCATCTTTTATTCCACTTTTTCCTCCCTCAGGCTGTTCGGTGGCATCTAGATGTGATTGCTCTGGACAGCTTTCAGTGAAGATGCATTTGTCACTATTATTGAGAGTCCACACTCTGCCATTGGACCCACCAGGTCACCCACGTTAAAGCTCAGGAGAGGACTGTGGCTATTTTATTCAGGCTCTTCAGGTGAAATTAAGTGCTTTATTGTTAGCCAATTCCCTTTCTGTCCCTGCTTTGTTTTGGCTACAGGGACAGTTTGAATGGAGCATTGAGAGAGCCCAAGGTACGTCTGTGGAACAACCAGCTGCTCTTTCATTTTCTCTCTTCTGCCATCTGTGACTTGGACAGAAACTGTTCCTAGGTGTATGGGGAGGTGATGATGAGAATGCTGGGAAGGTCCTTTCTGAGCCAGGCTGCCCTGTGCTTCTGACCTTGCATTAATGGTGTCAGACACTTTTATTATTGTAGAAAAGCACTGCTGTGTTTGCTCCTAAGCCCACTAGTCTGAAAAAGTAGGCCATCCTCTCAGTTTTTTTTCTTTTTTACAAAGAATGCATTGTTACCTTAATTTATTTCAAGCAACACTTAACAGATACTCATTGTTATCCAAATCCTACTTTGTGATGCAGAGATTAGTAACTGAATTGAAAAAAGATATACAGGTTAAGTGTGTGTGTGTGTGTGTGTGTGTGTGTGTGTGTGTGTGTGTGTGTATGTGTGTATGCGTGTGTAAAATACGATAATATTTTAAGTTGAATTCTGTAAGTAACTTGGGGAGACTAAGATCTCAATAGGCTTTTGGTGATATGATGAAAATAGGTTACCAAACTGCAACTTTTTTCAAGAAACATATTCAAAAATCTTCAATGATCAAAGCCGTTCAATGGAATAGACATGGGTTAGAAAATCCATTTTACCTTAGAGATAAGAAAATTGAGTGCATATCTGGGAAGTCATATAAGGCAGTTTGGCTGAAATATGTGCAATAAATGCAGGATTATTTTGAAAGATACTGGAAAAATAGAAAAGAGACATACTGTAGTGTTCTTCCAATGGCCTGAACATAATGATCTCACAGGTAAGGAGGAATCAAACTGTTTGAGTATGCTGTCTAGTCTTTTGTCAGCTTGACACAAACTAGGGTCATCTAGAAGAAACCTCATTTGAGAAAATGCCTCCACCAAACTGGCTTGTGGGGGATTTATTTTTTTCCTTTAAAAATTTTTGCTTTTATTTTTTGAGATAATTTTAATCACATAATTTCTCTTTTTCTTCATCCAAACCCTACTTGTGTCATCCCCACACACAACACACAAAACACAGCACCATTTCTAAATACATAAATATAACCTGCTCAGCCTATGTAATGTTATGTGTTTGTGTATGTTTTCAGAACTTACCTCAGGGAGGACTGTTTGATACTGTATATCCAGCCAACTGGTGTGATCTTCCCCAAAGACTATTTCTCCTGCTCAGCATTCCATAGTTGCCTGCAGTTCTTTGCATAGGGTTGAGGTCTCATGAGCTTTTCCAGCCTCCATCCACATTAGTGTATCTATTGGTATGATCCTTGTTCACTCATATTTAAGTGTGGACATTGCTGAAATTTTTGAGTGTAACTTCTGACATTCCTACCAGACACAATATAATAGCAATCTTTTAATCCCTTTTTCTGTAATATTCCCTGATCCTTAGGACCAGGAGTTGTCTTGTAGATGTGTCTAGTGGGCTCCAAAACTTTGCATCTTGACTGGTCATAACTTTCTGTAACTGTCTCCATCCATTGCAAAGAGAAGACTCCTTGATGAGCATTGAGGACTACAATAATCTCTGTAGCTATAGGACAAATATTGCAAATGTAGTTAGGAATTATGCTTTGTTCAGTAAAGTGGCAATTGAAGGTTCTCCTTTAGGATCCATGATGTCTATATCCCTGGGCAATTGTATAGGTTTCCAGACCAGACATGTTGAATGAATCTTAAATCCAATTAGAGAGCTGTTGGGTACCACCAATATATGCATACCACTACTGTACTCTTAGAATTATGGAGCCTTGATTATCATTGTTGTGGATGAGAGACATCATGGCTTGGTAGGACTATTGGTTGCTTCTCCCTTTGGCAGCTTGCACAGCGTCTTTCGGTACCATACAAGCCAGTCCTCAGAGAGGCTTTCAGGTGTGTTCTACCTCAGGGGCCTCTGGTCCCTGTGTCTGAAATGTGTTGTGTCTTTTGCTATAGGAACTTATATCCCACCTGTGTGTGTGTGTGTGTGTGTGTGTGTGTGTGTGTGTGTGTGTGTGTGTGTGTCTGTCTGTCTGTCTGTGGGCAACAAAGGGTGGTAGCCTGCTGTTATTTTGTGGAGTCTCCTGAACAACCTGTACCAACATCTCAAAAGAGGGCTTTTCATTCCTGGTGTTGGAGTTTTGTTAGATGATCTATGGCTCCTGGAGGAAGCATTGTCTGCCCAGATAGGAAATTTTCATTTAATTTACATTCATATGTATATTTATACACAAACTTATATGTATTAGAGATATTTTTAAGTAGATACTTGAAAATATGATTCCATATGATTTTCCCCAGAAATCCCAATTGTTATTTTACCCTCTTCTCTCCTTCTTTTTGTATTTTACTTTTCTACTGCCCCCATAGTTGGTAGCCCACAATTTCCTTGATTAATAATTAATGTGGGAGGGCCCAGCCCACTGTGGGTAGTGCCACCCCTCAGCATGTAGATTTGGGAGGTATATGAATGGTAGCTGAGTGAGAGCCTGGAGAGCATCATCCAATGAAAACTGACTCTCCTTCCCCTAACAGCTATCAGTTACCAATAGCTCCTCAGCTAGGAGTAGGATCTCCTAAAGTCCCTTTTGTAAGTGAGACATCATGTTACTCTCTCTCCCCCACAGGCCCAGGAATCATCATGAAAGAGGAATAAAAACATTCTATACTGAGGTTTCATATTAAGATAGAAACCTGGCTTTCATATATGGTAGGAGCAGACTGCATATTTCACACTACATTCCAACCCAGTTAGCACACATATTCTCCTCAAGTTCCAGCAATGGGAACTATGATAAAATGTTTCAGCATATTGGCGAATATTCTTTTAAATAATTAAACTGCTTTCCATTTACTTTGGTTTCTTTTAGGTACGTGGATCCAATAATACTTTCTGACATGATAGAACTTCGGTGGATCTTGGTATAATCTTTAAAGCTGCCCAGAGGACACAAGCTGGTTACACTGTACCCTCTTTGGACAAAACTCAGGAAAAGATATCAACTCACATGAAATAGAAGCTAAAATAACACCTCTACTAAAAGTCTACAGTGCTAACAAAGGATAATTATGGGAATGGCAGACTAAATGGGAATGACAAGATAAGTAGCCATCTGTAGGGAATGGAGCAAGCCCTGAGTACATGTTTATTTTGACATGAGCACAGTCTGTTGAGGGCTCTGAGACCAATTGGCCCGTGGTGAATTGGCAAAGCTGTTAACCATATGCGCCAAGTTCTAGAGTGATGGCAAAACTTTCCTCAGTAGTCTGAGTGTTTATGAACGATTGCAAAGAGTGGCAAAGGCAGCTTCCTCTTCTGGATATTTGCAGCCTGAGACTGCCTACAGAGACCTCCTATTGAGACTAGCTAGCCCTTCCCCTGGGCTATACCTAATAAACACACTAAGGCTCTGGGTTATTGTGCTGTCTATTGGTTAGAGAACACCACCTGATCCCAGGTTGATTATATGGGTGTCAGTGCATTCAGTGAGTTTAGAAAATGACTTGGACAAGAAAAGTGGTAGAAGTGGGTATAGAGGATTATGGGAGAAGGACATGGCTGTGGATTTGAACAAAAATATCTAACAATATTGATATTGTCAAACAACATTTTTAAAAAATAATTTGATTATAATATAAACAAACAAATAAACTAGATAACTTGGTTAGAAGGGTATATGATATCCAAGTTACCAGTTAAGATATGTCAACAGAAGTATAGCTTTGTGAGGAACCTGAGAACTCCCCATAACCCTTACATATAAGACTAATAGTAAAAGTCTCAATCTAATAAATTATAACTGGAATGGGGATTTTTTTGACTGTTGGAGATTCCCAGCTTGGAATGGAATATGTAGGGTATAGTGATTTCAGTTTTTAGGAGGTGACTGAGCCAGTTCTGTTTGGCTTAACAGCTTAGTAGAGTTCTAAGGATCTTTTCATAAAGTGCCATGGCTTGCTTGAGAAAATTGGAATATTCACAACTTTAGTCACAAGAAAGTCAATGGAGCATCTTAATTTGTCGATGCTTTAAATTTACCTTTAGCCAGTTAGAAAAGCTATTTATGTGTGGTGGTTTAACATCTCCAGGTGGTTGTGAACTTACATACTGTTAGGTCAATAAACAGTAATTGTTTTATTGAAAATCAATCAAGTCACATTTGCTTAACATTCTCCTGCCTCATTAAGTATAAAATGAGTATATACTTGAAAAGCTTAGCCAAAAATATTTTTTTCTGAATTTGTGGAAAGCATGAATATTAAATATGTTAATGGCAGCTGGTGATAGCGACTTTAATGCTATGTTTTGCAAAAAGCATGTTGTTATGCTGTTGAACAAAAGCAAAAGTGAAAGACAATTAGACATCTCTATTAAATGCACATTTTGTTATTGTATAAAATAAAAATCAAATACATTGCAGCATTGTCATGGCAACGATGGAATTTTTCCATCTATAATCACTATGTGCAGATTTAGTAACATTGATTCCATTTCACCTATTTCTGGGGTGATTATTTATTTCTGCTTGGTTGGTTTTAAATTGTTCATATATTTTAAAGGAAAGTAAATTAAAGATACAATAATAGGACATTAGCCAAAAGACATGATACACCTAAAAATAATATGGCTGATGTTCATAATAAAGAACAATCAACACATTTGCTCCACATGAATCTCTAACTTGGAATTTCAGTGATGTGCTTTCTCTTGGCTATGGCATGGAGGAATCATAAGTAGCCTACTTTTTTGTACAAGAGACCTAGTATCAGTTCCTAGTCAGATATTGCCTATTCTTTACCTCTGACATAAAATAAATAAACAAAAAACCAACCAAACAACCAAACAAACAAATAAAATACCCAAGTACTTTTAGAAGCAGAGCTACATAATGCCCTCTGATGTCTTACACAGGATCCCCCTATATCACTGTCACTTTTGCTTCCTTATTCTCTGAAGTTTTCTAGTATTCTAGGAGAAGGAAAAAATTGATAGCACTGGAAATTTGTGTTTTCTCTGAAGTCGTATACATTAAGCTGTTCTTCAAAATGTCTAGAATTCTTTAAAAAATTATTCTTTGAAAACATCATACATGTATACAGTGTGTCTTGATCATACGAACTCTTCATTTCTCCCTTTCATCTACCTCTAGGACTTCCATTCAACTTCATGCCCGACTTCATGGTCTCCTTTTTAAAATTGTTAATAAATGTATTCATGTTTCTAACTCACGGAGTCCAATTAGTGCTGCCCATAAGCACATGCCTACAGGGCTATCTACTGGGATATGGGGACCTACCAGTTGTCACACACCCAAATAAAGTGTCTCTCCCTCCCCTAAGCCACCATTAACTACTAATAGCTCCTCAGATAGTGGTGGGACATTGGTCATTCCTCCACACTCCACACTGGAATTTTAACTGGCTTGCTCTTGTGTAAGTCTTATGAAGATAACTACAGTTGTGTGTTTATGTGTGCACCAGCAATGTCATGTCCAGAGGACAGTATTTTGCACTGTTTCTCCCTATCTTTGTGTCCTTACATTCACATATCTCCTGTGATGATTCCTGAATCTTAGAGCAGGGAGATTAACATAAATGTCCCATCTATAGATGATTTTTCAATCACTTATTCTCATCACTTTGAACACTAATGAGTCTTTTCACTAACCAATACACAGTGAATAAAACAAAACCAAAAACAAAAAAAAACTTCTCTGACCAAAGTTGGGGACAGATGATGGATATACAAATAAAAATTAAGAAGACCATCTCATGATGGCCATTTATTTAAAAAAAAACTATCAATAGATTATTCTCAAAGGTTAATGACTTCATCAGCCAAAGGTTTTGACCATGTTTATAGTCCCAGACATGAATTTTTTTCTGTGTAATAGATTTTAAATCCAATCAAGAGAGCAGTTGGTTAAACTCATAAAAATATTGCATCTACTGTACATGTGGCACATCTTCCTTTGAATGACTGTATTGTAGCATGTAGAGTCCAGCAATATAAAACACATTAAGACCACTGATGTCTTCCCCGCCCCAGAAGCATGCACAGCACCTTCATGCACTATAAAATCCAGCCAGCATAGAAGAGAATTGCTTTGTCAGTTCACAATGTTTCTCACAACCAAAGTGCATGCTATCTCCCATGAAGAGATCTTACCTTGTCGTTATTATGGGCCATCAAGAGCAGTGGTAATACTCTATATTGTTTGGGAGTACCTAAAGGTCTTTCTAACAAATAACTCGGAGGGAGGTAATGTGTCCTGGGAACTGAAATTTTCATTTTATAGTTCATGTCTTCTGGACGCAAGATTGCTTACTAATGTGGGGTAGCTCTTTTCAAACCCATTTTTAAATCTATATTTTAAATTAGCCTACAAACTGGCAGAGTTCCATAAGGCTTCTTTATATATCTTTAGTTTTGCTTAACTCTTTCTTAGTCCTTGTTTCTATATTTCAAACCTCATTCCTAAATAACCTTTTTTTGTTTTGTTTTGTTTTTATTTTGTTTGTTTTTCGAGACAGGGTTTCTCTGTGTAGTTTTGTTGCCTGTCCTGAATCTCGGTCTGTAAACCAGGCTGGCCTTGAACTCACAGAACTCTGCCTGGCTCTGTCTTCCCAGTGCTGGGATTAGAGGCGTGCGCCACCACTGCCTAGCCCCAAATAACCTTTAGTTTCCATTATTAATCTTCTTTCATATTACAGTCATTCTACTACCACCTCTTATTATAACTTTTACTTGGATTGAAGGATCTTAGACTCCCAAGTTTCTTCTTTATGTACTGTGGTGATCTGAATGAGAATGACTTCCACCCATGGCTCATAAATTTGAAAGTTAATTTGGTGGAAGGAGGGATTTGGAGGGGTGGCCTTGTTGGAGGAGCTGAGTCACTAGGGTTGGGCTTTGATTTCAAAGACCCACACCATTTCCAGTTAGTCTCTTGCTCTCTATCACATGCCTGTGGATCAGATTTCAACTCTCAGCTACTGTTCAAGCTCTATGCCTGCCTGCCTGCAGCCATGCTCTCCACCATGTTGGTCCAGGACTCTACTACCCTTTGTAACCATGATCCCCAAGATACATGCTTTCTTTTAAAAGTTGACTTCGTCATAGTGTTTTTTTTTTCACAGCAATGGAAAAGTAACTGAAACATGTATCCTCATTTTCATTTAGACTTCCTTTGTCTAGCTATTTCTCTATCTCCAATAGTCCACTACTTGTTTGAACCCTTCTGCCTTCTGTATTACCACTCTCTACTTTCATTTCACCTCTACTCTACTATTTTGAAAAATATGTCAGATAAATTTACAGCTATCCTGCCATGTCCAACTCATTTTTAGGTTTCAGGAACATATGTCATACTGACAGGTGCCATAGATAGAATTTGTGTTTTCCCCAAATTCATATATGAAATGATAATCCCCACTAGATTGTGGAGGTGGAATCTTTGGATGGCAATTTGTTTATGAAAGATGAGACCTGATGAATGAATGGTCTTAGTATCCTTACAAAATAAGAACAGGTAACTCCCTTACCCTCTTCTACTGTGCAAAGGATTCAGCAAGCATCTATGAAGCAGGTTCTCAGGAGAAACAAATCTGTCAGTCAGCACCTTGACTTTGGACTTTCCAGTCTCTGGAACTATTAGAGATAAATATGTTTTGCTTATAAACCAATTTTATTACAATGATGAATCAGCTTAAAATCAGTAAGACAATTTAAGTTTGACAAGTAGCATAA
Organism: Peromyscus maniculatus bairdii; assembly: GCF_049852395.1. Lineage (NCBI taxonomy): Eukaryota > Metazoa > Chordata > Mammalia > Rodentia > Cricetidae > Peromyscus > Peromyscus maniculatus. The sequence goes on from NC_134863.1 coordinate 18,827,745, forward strand.
TATTTCAGTTGAGATTGGGTAGCTTTGCTGATGGATATACAGCCATCAAGAATTAATAAAATTGCTGGGATTAAAAATACACCCTTTGATCTGTTTGCATTAGTGTTATAAATAATATAAGCTTCTGCATTTCAAATCAACTGGAATTGTTAGGATAATGATTATACTGGTTCCATCGATTATATGACATGCCTTTGGCCTTACGGCAGGAAATGAATGTTGCTCATTTACTTTCTAAATTAAAGATCTGAATTTAAAAGGCAATCTCAACAAGAGAACAAGAAAGGATGAGAGTATAAGGTATACAGGACTTCTCTTCTGGAGGTATGGTTATGGCTTTGCAGTTTTATTTTCCTTTGTATGTAATTACTGTGGATGTAGGTATTTTATTTTTCATGAAAAATAGAGTAGGGAAGTACATAATAGCTGCATGGTACAAAAATAAAGTGATCGTTACCCCATTTTATTCCACTTTGAAAGTCATTTTAAAGTAGAAAAATCAACACTAGTAAGTGGTCTTGAGGAAAGTTAAGATAAGCAGCTTGAGACAAAGATGATTTTCCCTCCCACTTCCCCTCTCAAGATTCCTCTCAAGTTTCCCCAATACAGTCCCTTCCCACGTACATATACATTTTTTTTTCCTGGTAACCCACTGAGTGCTGACGATACATATATACGTGTAAGGCTATCCACTGGAACATAAGAAATCTACCCCTGATCAAATATTTTAAAAAGGGTGGGGGTTCCTCCCTCCTCCAACAGTTAACAATAGCCTCTTGCTCCTCTCAGTAAGGGGTAGGGCATGGAGATTGTGTCCTCCATCTATACTGACATTTGGGTCCATTGACCTTATGCAGGTAAATACAGCAGGGGCAAGTTTATGTGTAACACCATGAAGTCTAGAAGACAGCATTTCACAGCTCTGTTCTCTTTACCTAGCTCTCACTTCTGTCTGCTTACTTTTTTATGATGTTTCCCAAACTTTGGTCATGCTTCATTATATACAGGTATAAGACTCTTCAAAATAAAGTTTTTTTTAAAGGGTATTTGAAGCTGGACAAATGTTTCCATGAGTGTCATTCACAGGTCTCATGTCACATCAGATGGGTCACATCCATCTGTAATCCAGCTCCGTGGGGATCTGATGCTTCTGTGGTTACTTGCACACATGTGAACACATCCAGAAACACACACACAATGAAAGATGAAAAGGAGTATTTTTTCCAGTACATTGAGAATTTCATTTGATCTAAAGTAGGTAACTGTATAAGAGGAACCTCAGAAGAGAGCATCTTAGCATTGGCCTTTCTGAAGAGAAGACTGAGAGCACACAGAACAAGACCATTTGCATAGGAGCTAGAGTACAAGTCTCCAAAACCCTTGTGAAGACACATGAGAGGCTGAGTTTCTGTTGTTAACTTCTTTAAAGTTGAGTCTTATGATATGGGGGAATATATATATATATATATATATATATATATATATATATATATATATAGTGTTTGTGATTCTGGGACGTTTATTCAAAATGACTTAGATGGAAAAGAATTTAGGGCTTTTCACATCTCTGGTGTTCTATACCATGATGATTTCATTGGGACACATGGGTGACTGCATGCTAAATGGTATCTGATGAGTTTGTTCTCTGCCCTTTCACTCTTTGGAGATTTACTGTAGTATAACAAGTATTCATTTTGATCCATGGAAATGTTCTTAGAGACTAGTTTCAGCCCAGATTTTTTTTGAAGAAGATAGTCCCATGAACCAGTCATTTTGAGTAGAGTCACTTCTTGAAGTTTCTCAGGCTTCCCAGGTGGTGGAGGTCAGGTGACACTAATCTTGTTAGTCTTTTATTCTTTTATGTTTGGTGAGCCTCACTGCTCCTCTTACTGGAGTCTAGGTTTCTCAAAGGCAACATCATCCCTGAATGCCTGCCCCCTATTCATGAGTGTTCGGTTATTTCAAATAGCTCAGCCCAGATATCTCTTCTTACTGGTTTATTATGAACTCACCTTACCTAGAAAACAGGAGGAATGATGAAGAGAAGATATATGTAGTGCTAGGCTACCAGCAAAGACAAGAATCATTTAAATTCCCAATTTGGGGGGGACAACCCATTTCATATCCACTTAGCAGGTACCAAATAGCTCCCTTCTGCACTCTCATTTCTATGAGAGTTACATGAGTTTTAAATTTAAGGTTCCAAAGTGTCAGTTATTTTAATTCTAAAGTAGGGAGAGGGATTTCTCCTATCATAAAACTGTTTTCAGAATCAGCTTTTATAGCTTTAAGGTATTTTGCATGGAAATACTAGTTTCAAATATTCCCTGCATGCTGTTCCCTCAGTGGGCCACACGTTTCTCCCCATCTTACTAATGAAGAGGTGGAGCAGATAAAAACTAGAATTGGAATGGAAAATAATGCAGATAAAGAAGCTAAGAAGACTTGGGAAGGCAAACTCCCTGCCTAAGACCACATGCATAATTCGTAGTTGGACTGGCATTCACAGTGAGATGTCCTCATGCCAGTTCTTGAACTGTGCTAAACAATTATTCCAAATCAGTTTCAAGCCTGTACCTATGGACTGTGTTTTATGCAACTTTGCCATCAATTTTGGCATTTTCTTGGAAATATATAGACCATTAAGAATTAAAATGTAATTTGATCCATTTTCCAAATTGGGGAGGTTGGTTTTGATTCAGGATCTGATATGTACCATAGACCGAATAGTGGTTGGAAGAGGTCTTTACGACTCATTTTTAGTATTGATAAAGTGCTTCATTTTCTGTTACCCAGCAGTTTTTTTTAAGTATGTTATCTATTTTAACTTACTAAATTCTTACCACAATGTTGTGGGGCTGAAACCAGTTTATCATTATTCTTGTTTTGTGAACAAAGCGACTTCTGCACATGATGGGTGAGCAACTGTCTTAAGGACACACAGCTGGTAAGTACTTCAGCGAAGGACCTGGACAAGAACATCAGGATGCCACTCCCCGACTCTACCCTGCTGACTCTCAATTCTCATTTGCTTGGCTAGTAATCTATAAGTAAAGAAGTGGGCATAGAGGAATGTCAAATTCACCTTTCCTGAACCATTCTAAGACAACTCTGTTAGCGGCACCAAGTTGTCTTATTTTTGTTCAGTTGCAGATCAAACTCTATGAAAATATAAACATAGTTCAGCACATCCTTGTATTGTCACTAGATGATGCACTGCACCCAGAGGTCACCTCATAATGTTTCCTGCTGCTGCATGATTGTACTACTCTCTTAGTACAGCACCTCTGTGCCTATAGCCTCTTGGGCATGTGGCTTGACAAGACGTGGATTATAACAGGCTTCTCAAATCAAGTGTTCTGGATATCGTGGCACTTCCTTGTGTATCTGGCTTTTGTCCCATCATTACCTAGGAGAGACACAGTGGATCTTGGTACTTTATAATTGGCTACCTTTCGCCAAGTAATGTGTTTTGTAGTTAAAAAGCACTTTTGGATTCTGAAGAAATTGGCTTTCTATATGGAAGCAATACTTCTGCTTGTCACCAAGAACAAGAAGATAGAGTAAATCCAAGGTAGACTTTCTAAAAGGGACAATCTTCGTGACTGTAATAAAGCTAGTAGCTATAAACACTGTGGAGTCCCTCATTTAAAAACTTTGTGGGAACTATTCTGAGATTTCTACTTAGGCAAGTTTTATGTGTTTCTCATGATTAATTCATTTTCAAAAAGAGAAAAATCAGGATAGCCATGCAAGGAGTGGGTAGCTTCTGGGACCTGATTGAGTTGCTGAGTGTTAAATGTGGACTTGAGGTATTTATATTCATTGGCATTTTTTTTTTTTATGAAGGTGAGAGTTTTAGGATGTCCAAATGAGGATAATGATGTGTTAATTTCCTGTTAGTTCCTTAACACTTTGATGCAAATATGTGTAGTTTCATGAGAAGAGGAAAAAAAAAAGGGAACATGCCATTTTCAAACAACAATATCTTTTAGTGACCTAGAAAATGGGTATGGTCTCAACATTCTCTTTGGTGTCCTAGAAAATGGGTATAGTGCTAACATTTCAAATTCATTTTTTTTTGCTTCGTTACAATATTCTGATTAACATATTGTTTTTTATTGTTACATTACACAATATATTTTAAGGAGATGTTATTTAATTAAAAAGAATTAAATGCTGTTTTGTATGAGTTCCTGTATAAAGTACTGAAGTAATTGTTTTTATCCTACCTTCCAGAGAAATTCTAAATCATATTGTGGTTAAAAGTCTTTTTTGTTTTGAATTATTTGTGAGAACATTTTTTGACATTTATTCTCTAATTAAGTCACAGTTCTTACAGCCAAGTAATGATGTAATCATTGTGAATTCCTTAATTAAAAGGGCAAATCAAGTAATGTAACAAAAATTTAATAAAAGCTTTCTTAATAGCAATTCTGAAAAGTAAATTTAAAAGCACTATTTTGTTAGTTTTCAGGGAATATCTATGTGCGTGGGGGAGGAGATGAGCTTGTCCTGGAAGCCAGGAGGAAGCAGGCAGGCTTTCATGAGGAGTGGGTCCAGCTTCATGGAACCTGCAATTTATTGAGAAAATAAAAGGTAATCGGAGAACAAATAGCAAACTCAAAAACAATGAGCCATGTACATTTCTGAGATTTTCTGATGAGTATATAGTCTAGTGCTCTACAATTTTCATTTTTCTTGTGATTTATGTTAGGAAAACTCTCAAAGAGTTTTATACTATAGAAGTAGTTTTCCCACTTGGAGAACTGGAGAGATTCAGGCACAGAAAAAGAAAAAGAAAAAGAAAGAAAGAAAGAAGGAAGGAAGGAAGGAAGGAAAGAAAGAAAGAAAGAAAGAAAGAAAGAAAGAAAGAAAGAAAGAAAGAAAGGAAGGAAGAAAGAAAGAAAGAAAGAAAGAAGGACTTGACCCTTTCATCATGAGCAGAAGAGAATTTCATGAAGTTTTGGCATCCAGTTCTTATTCACTCATTATGGTTTCTGTCATTCTGAACACCACACTCTATCTGTCACCAAATCATAGGCTGTAATCCATCCTCTTGACAACTTGGGTGTCACTTGACACTTTTCATAGAGGAAGCACTATTAACTCTACACCATGGACACAGGGCCATTTTCACACTTGAAAGGGAAAGAACACATGATCTGGGAATGCCTTAGGGACTTTGCTTCTAAGGAACAGTCACAGATTTTCTGGGCTAGAATCAAACTTATCCTCTCCCACATTTTCCTAACCATGACTTATGCCATCTTTATTCCCCTTTGGTGAAGGAGTATTTTCTTTAGTGAAGACGTTCCTATTATCTTCTCATGAATGCCTCACAATACGGCATTTCCCTAAATGCCATCCTCTCTGTGTCCAGCATGCTTATGAGGTTGCCATCTGCCCTTCATTAGAACCTCTGAAGCACTCAGGGCTTTCTTCAGTCCAGTTCATACTTTCTGACTTGAAATGAAGTCAGTCTGTGCTCATTGTTTTGCCTGATCCTCAAGGTAATATATGCAGAAACTGTCTTGTGTGTTCCCATGTAGTTTGTCAATTGGCAAGAAAAGCACCTGGATCTAGATTGGCACTTAAAATACTTTTTTATTAAATTGAATTAATTTCATTTATATTAAATATATTCAGATGTTCAACTGAGACAATTGTTCACCCATTAGATCAATGAATGTAAGTTCATCTATACTACCTACCACAATATACTGTGAAGGTTGCTGCTATATCTATACTACCTACCAAAATATATATAAAGGTTGGTGATGTGGTGATTAAGAACTCAGAGATTGTAGTTAGGCTAAAGAAAACAAGCTTATAAAAGAACCTAGATTCTCCCACTTTGTCTCTATGAATAAATTATATAGTCTGCTTTTCCTTTAACTTTTTCATATGTAAAATAAGACAATATTTGTATGGTTTAAAAAAGGTTGTTGCTAGATAATCCTGGTAATATTTAAAATACAATATAAAGTTAATTAACACAAACAACTAGGCCAACATCCTTTCACTTAACTATTATCAGGTTCTGGGAATGTATTGATGTATACATAACAACTGCTGCCCTCAAGCATCTTTTGTTCCAGAAGAAAAGCAGAGAAAAATGAGCAGATTATTAGAGTTCATATGACTAGGAGTACACTTAAACCGTGTGCCAACAGCAAGCATCTTCTCCTTCACCCACAGGTCTGTGCAGTCTTGTTACTATAAACTGATCTTTAGAATGAGCAGATGTCTACTTTTATTCCCAATAGTTTAGCAGCAATCTCAATTTTCAAGTAGAGATGCAATGTAGAGCTTCTGATTTTACATTAGCAATAAATGAGTGTAACATATAATCCCATGGTCACAGCAAACCATTTCTCCCAGCACTTTATGAACATAAAACATCATAAAAATGTTTCAGTCAGCAGTTCAAGAGTCAAGATTTAGTTAAAAGTTTTCCTTAAATAAAACCCACTGATGTGAAGTGATGATTACGGAAGCACACGTTTAAAGCTTAGACATCATTTTCTATTTCATTTTGCAGATGATGGCACCATTGACCCTTAAATAGATAGTGACTTGCCCAAAGTCACACAGTTTCTAGGCAGAAGAACTGAAGCTCTAAGGGCATACCTTGTACAACTTAAAAATATATTAGCAGATGCTGGAGTGTGCATAGTATAACTAGTGTCATTTTATTGAAGAAAACTGATTTCCTTCTCTGTCAGCTATCAATTGTGAATGGCTTCCTGACTAGGTGTGGGACTTTGTGCCCCCTTCCTCTTGTCTCATGCTGTGATTTTGTCTGCCATGATATTGTTTAGGTCTTGGACATGCTGTCACAGTCTCTGTCAGTTTGTATGTGCTTCTATACTGTTGTGTCTGGAAAATGCTGTTCCCTTGAAGTTATCCTCCACCTCTGGCTCTTATGATCTTTCCATCTGCTCTTCTGCATTTATCTCTGATCCTTGAGGGCCCGTGCGTAGGTGGGGTCAATGCAAATACAACTCCATGGTGTGTGTGTGTGTGTGTGTGTGTGTGTGTGTGTGTGTGTGTGTGTTGTTTTTAAAAGGGAGAAAGAGCATGAAATGGAGTACATGCATAGGGTAGTGGGGGGCGAATCTTTGTGCAGTTTGGGTAGGGGAAAGAAATGCTCTAAGAATAAATGAAAACATTAAAAATTCCTTAGCATAAGAAACCAGTCTCATTTCATTTTTACAAAAATAAAATGTGACCTCAGTCAGAGCTGGTAGATATCCCTCTGCCCTGTGAAATTTTGCAGAGAGTAATAGCGAATGCTACTTTCTTTGGCCAGTTTTACTTTCACACAGATTTATGGGTTAAAGTTGTCTTGAACTTATGGAAAATTTATTGTTTACCTGTCCTATCTCTGCATAGTTACACACAATGGAAATCAAGTGTTGCGCATCCCCCTTTTATGCCTGAGGTTCATGCATCCTTGCAGCTATAAACCTATCACTAGTTTCAGAAAGTGCCTGCTTTTTTTCCTAACAGGCTAGCAGCAAACTCTTCTGCTCAGGATGACTTCATGAGCCAAGCAAGAAAGGGAATTTGGGGGTAAAGAAAATAAATGTAAAGCTTCAAAGTATGTGAACATAGGGACTCGATTTCACACAGTACACAGAAGATAGCCATCACAATTAGCAACAATTCAATGCACATATGGACCTAAGTCGTGGTGGCTAGTGAAATTGTTTTTTAATTAATTTCATCAATTATTGTCACATACACATATGCATCCACATACTTATTCCTAAATAGATAAATACATCTAAACTCAGTCTGAATGATGTTACTTGTATGTTTGTTTTCAGTGTTGATCATTTGGTGTTGAATAACCAGTTAGTGTCGGTCTTAGTCAAAGTTTTTAAGAAACACCATGACAAAAGGCAAGTTGGGGAGGAAAGGGTTTATTTGCCCTACACTTCAGCATTTCTGTTCATCATTGAAAGAAGTCAGGACAGGAACTCAAGCAGGGCAGGACTTCCAGAGGCAGGAGCTGATACATAGGCCATGGAGGAATGCTACTTCTTGGCTTGCTACTCCTGGCTTGTTCAGCCTGCTTTCTTATAGAACACAGGACCACCATCCCAGGGATGGCACTACCCACCATGGGCTGGGCCCTCCCCCATTGGTCACTAACTGAGAAAAATGCATTATAGCTGGATCTCGTGGAGGAGTTTCCTCAGCTGAAACTCCTTCCTCTCTGATGACTTGACCTTGTGTCAAGAGGACACGTAAGCCCACCAGCCAGTACAGTATCTTCTTCCTTATTTCTCCCACTTTCAGTATTCCTTAGCTGTAAGTAGTTCTTTGTGTAGGGTTCAGGCCTTTAGGGCTTTCCCCTGTGCACCTATCTGGGCTCCTTGACCAATCAGGAGTCTTCAGCAGATGTCCATCATCATCATTGTCATCATTATCAACCATTTAATGAATTGGTCCTAAATAAATGTAGCCAATCAAGTTGAAGAAAAATTAACTTGACCTACTCTTAGAGGAAGAAGATAATAGTTGGAGGGTGTTTGAAACTTCAAGTGTTGTTAACAGAAGATCTATATTGGGAATTCCATTAGACATTCATTGTTGAGAGTAAACAAACAAAAATTGAAATCTTAAAAAAAATTATATAAGCCAGTGAATCCAAAAAGGCTGGAAAAGACAATTTCAAAATTGCCCTTTGCGATAGAAGACCAATGTTTGTGTGACAGTTAATCTTGATTATCAAATTGATTGAATTGTGTGAAATCTAGATGGTAAATCAAGCACATGTCTGGGTGTGTCTCTGAGGCTGCTTACAGAGATGAAAAAACAGACAGCTAGCCCATATGCGTATAGCATCATCTGACAGACCTGCCTGGGGCTCAAAATTAATAAAAGCAAGAAGGAAGCATATGAGTCCAGATCTTTCTCTGCTTTCTAGATGCCAGGAGGGGAGGAGCTGTGTTCCTCTGCAGCCTTTAGCCATGGTCCTCTGCTGCATTCTGGGCCCAGGAACTGAAATAAGCTGTCCATGGACTAACATTTAAAACTGTGAGCCAAAAATAAATTCTCTTCTTTTAAATTATTTCTCTTCAGAATTTGTCAGGGTCATAAAAGCCTAATTAGTGAACTATGTCCATCAAGAGTGCCAGAAAAAAAGAGAACAGGAAGAATGCTAAGAAAACATTTGAAAAGAAGCAGACATTAGCTAAGATTCATATAACATAACAAATCTGAGAGAGTTCAATAATCCTATTTATAGTTCTGTCAATACTTAAGTTATAGCCGTAGTGGGGAACTTATAGAATGCGTATACTCAAGGGTTGAGAGTCACCTGATAGTCCTTGAATTCTGTTGGTCACCCCTGGAAGGACCCCTTATGCTGTGGTGACTCCCAACTATAAAATTATTTCATTGCTACTTTTTAACTGTAATTTTGCTACTGTTACAAATTGTAATGTAAATATCTGTGATGGTCTTAGTTGACCCCTGTGAAAGAGTCATTTGAGAAACACTGTCCGAGGTGGTAGCTAGCCTCTGGTTATACTGAAGGAAACTGTGAACTGGAGGTGACCTGGAGGGTGGGCATGGGGTTGATGTCTGCAATGGTGTATGATGTCTGTATGCATATCATGGATGCCTAGTTTCCATCTTGCTCCTGATTTCTGTAGGCAGCTGAGGAGATTATACCATGGCCAGGCAAACTAGAGGCTGCCTTGAGAAAATTTATAAGGCTTTTATATTTATTTAGAAGCAGGAAGCCTAGAAAGGACCTTTGTGCATTAAGGGGTTTTTAGCATCTAACAAAGGGCTAGGCTCTGGAATAGATTCTATTCATGTTATCATCTTTGATGGTAAGCCAATTTCATGAGGTTGACATCTAATCTTCCAGTTCGGTACAGCTAAGGAGTTTTAAGAGAAGGGAAGTAGCGGGGATGATTCTCTGTTCACCTGTGTTTTTATGATAGTTCTTCAGACTTTGGAGAGTTGTTTGAGGCTGATGGAATAACTTCTGTTTAAACATTCTGCCTGTGTTCTTGAGGACGGGAAGATTAACCCTTCTGCTAGGAATGGGGTTCATAGAGTGTGGCTGAGCTGAGAAAAGAGAGGAAATGTTGTAAAGCAGGTTAGCATCAAGGCTAACTCATAATCTCTAATATCTCCAATCTATAAGTCTCTGTATCATACCAAGAGTCTGCTTGAGTGTTATTTCTATGAATCCTATATGTGTACATGCATTTGCAAATTATATTGCAAGATACATATTTGAAGTATACATACATATGTATGTATACTCATATATGCTTCTTCTAGATGTTTATTCTTTTAGTATCAAACTGTGGGGGATAAAGAGCTATCTAGAGTGTGGTTAACATGAACAAGACTGTACATCTTTTAGCAATACCCAACAGTAGGAGCTTAGGTAAGTGAACATAGTCAGAATTGCTCTTTCCATATAAAGTTTTTTTTTTTTGTTTGTTTGTTTTTTCAAGACAGGGTTTCTTTGTGTTGTTTTGGTGCCAACCCTGGATCTCGCTCTGTAGACCAGGCTGGCCTCAAACTCACAGAGATCCACCTGGCTCTGCCTCCCCAGTTCTGGGATTAAAGGCCTATGCCACTGCTGACCGGCTGGGTGTTGGTCTTGAGAGCCTAAAGATTGGCACCATTTTGAATTTGTTCTCTCTGCTTCCCACTTGTGGTTTATGATGCGAGCTCTGTGTATGGCACCAGTCACCATGTCTGCTTGCTGCCATGCTTCTCTGCTTTGATGGTGGTGGACTATCATCCTTCTGTAATCATGGGCTAGGCTCCAAATAAACTGTTTCTTCAGTAAGCTTTCTTGGTCATGATGTTTTATCATAGTAATAGGAAAGTAACAACGATAAGTGTCTCTATCATCTATGCTTGGGAGCTTTCTTCATACTGAACTCAAAATAGCCTTTTTGATCATTTTTTTAACCTTTCCACAAGTTTCAAGATTTTCTAAGTGAAGATCCCAGTTGAAGCAAGTAGAAATAGAATGCCTTATTTTATTCTAATCTCACAAATTAGTTCAAAATCAAATAATTTAAATAGGTACTCAAGAAGAGATTGGAAAAGGAAAGAAACCAAGAAAATATAAAAAAAATTCCATAGACTTAAACTATACTGCTATATAGCCTTGTAAAGGATACAACATGTAGAGCATAATAAGTCTAGTTTTATAAATTACTTTCCCTTAAATTTTAAGAAATAAATGTTATAGAAATAGTTCCAAGGTGTCAAAAAGGACAATTGATAATTCATTTCCTTGAGATTATAAATAAAATAGAAAGAAAGCTTTTCTTCTTACTTGATTAAATATTTCAATGATATCTTTACAAATTGAATAAATATTAGAAAGATTTTCATTAAATTCAAGAGAAAGACAAAATATCTATGGTAATTAGTAGTATAAAAAAGTCCTGATCATGTATTATTAAATATGCTAACATATTAAGAATTCAAAGAGGTGTAATAAAATGGTCATTATTTATAGAAGAATTAAAGAAAATTTACAACCTATTTATAAATTCCATGGTTATCAAATTCGTTCACAAGGTGATGGTTATGAGAGCATCACATTGTCAATATAAGAATGACTGAGACTTGACAAGTGCTGAACACTGTTCAAATTGACTTATAGTAAATTAGGCCATCAAATCTCTCCCTGGCAGAGAATTAGTGTACTGTCACTATACCTATTTACATGTGACAAAACTGAAGCTAAATAATTTGTCCCCAAATCAGAGAGCCAATAAAGGGAAATTCTGGGATTATACCAAAAAGTCTGTACCCTTAAAGTAATGTTCATAAATATAACTAGTAGCAAAGTAAAAATATTTAAAGGGAATGAAAGTTACTGTTCCCCTAAATAGCCATTAAACATACAATTCTGTGGCAGTCAGCATTTTTAAGTATTCCCTATTATCTTTCTACATCAGAGTGCAAGCTCAGACATGAAGAAGATGGATTACTTTGCACTTCATTAGATTAGATTGTGTAGTTGATATGAGCTGTACAGGTCCCATAAAATAATTTTCTTAAGATGATGGGAGAGTCAATCTGCTATTCTGGAAGAATCAAACAGTTGTAGGGATGTGCTGACAGGGAAAGGCAGCATCTCTCTCTCTCTCTCTCTCTTGATTTCTTTTATTTTTTGAGACTACTATATAATTACATTATTTCTCCCTTCACTTTCTTCCTTCCAAATGCCCCCATGTACCCCTCATTGCTCTCTTTCAAATTCATGTAATTTTTAATTAAATGTTGTTTATGGGAATATATATATATATATATATATATATATATATATATATATATTCCTAAATAGAACCTGCTCAGTCTGTATGTTACTTGTATGTATGTTTTCAGGGCTGAAAATTTGGTATTGGATGACCAATTGGTGGTATCTTCCCTGGGGAAGACTATTTTTCCAATGCTTATCATAAGAAACCTTATTTTGAGTTGTTGGTCAAATTTCTCCAAGATATTCTCCAAACATCATAGGTTATTATATTGCCCTTGGTTGTTGTCCAGAGGTAGCAGATAAGTCTCTAGTGTTAAAGACACCATGTACTTCAGACACATGACCGAGAGTCCCCTAAACAGAACTGATTTTAATGTCTTTTTCCTGAGGACCAGCTTTCATCATAACAAAAGGCACTATGCAAGCTTCTAAAGGAGAGGAACAATCAACAGTCCTACCCAGCCATGACACCAGAAGCAACGATGAGCATGTCAAGAATCTCAGGGGTGTAATAATGGCATGCACACCTTGGCAGTAACCAACAGCTCTCAAGTTGAATATAAGACCCTCTCAATAATAAGAAAGTCATGCCTGGTGCTCAGAAATAGTGAAATCATGAATTTTGGAAGAGACCTACAATCACCAGTTTACTGAACCAGCATAAACCCTAACTAAATTAGAAATATTTGTCTTTATAATCACAGATACATGTAGTTCTTATCCTTCATCAAGGAAACATCCTTTTGCAACAGACAAGGCCATTTTAGAAAAACCACAAACAATCAAAATGCGGAGTTATGGAGCCCAGTTCCAAGGGATATATCTATAAGACAATTTATGTACTCAAGGCTCAGCAATCATTGCAAAAGAGGGGATAGAGAGTTTCTAAGACCCAGAGAATCCAATTCTGCTGTGAGTTTGTGTCTCTTAGTAATGTTTAAAGCTATACCCGTAAAGCCTCACCAATTTGTCTGCCTAAATTTGAGTTGAACAAGGATAGCAGCAATAGACATGCTAACGTGGCCTCTTGAACTGATCCGTCTGCAGCTACCAAGAACTAGAAAATGAGATGTTCAGTTCTATCACAGTCAGGAAATGAATTCTGTCAATGATGTGAATAAACTTGGAAAAATAACAGGTTATTTGACTTAGAGATAACCTGGCCTTTGAGAACTTATAACAATCTACTGGTTTAGCAAATGACAAAGTCAACATATAAGGTGTGAAGTCAGCAGCTGCCAATTTGCCAACAGCAGGCCCAGCTTTGTGCCCACACTGTGGTGCTTTCCATGCTCTGGGGCATTCTGTAGACTAGCAATTCACTTGTGTACCTGTGAGACACTGTATTAGACTTTGAAGGAGTACAAACTTAGCCTCTGTTCCACTCACTACAGGGGTCCGCTTTTATTTATCTGTCTCCACAGAATAGTGTTAGCTAAGGTAGAGTACAAGCAGTCATGTATAGAAGTAAACAAGGAAGGTTTGCCCCCATGTAAACACTTCCAGATGGATGTTGTGGAAACAGCTTGGAAGGGCATCCTTAGAGAATCATCCTGCTGCAGCAGGAACAAGCTCTCCAGAACAGGCAGGCTGAATCTGCTCTTAAGCTCTCATTAGCTTTCAGTCAGACAGAAAGGCAAAGCCTCGGCCAGCCCAGGAGAAACTTAGCTTCTGTGTCTGTCTTGGTCTGTGATGTAGGAGGTTGACTTTGGGGACAGCAGATGAAATGACTTGGTTTGTCATTTCTATCACTGTGCACAGATGGTTTCTAGGCATCTATAGAATCTTTCGCAGTACTGTTTACTGCATCTTCGTCAGGTCCCAGGAGACAAGGAGTGATATGCACCACTAAGCAGTTTTTGCTGGCTATGGATTGTGCTGCTTCAAAGGGGGCCATGTTGCTGGATTTTGGAATTTAAAATAACGCCATTACATGTAAATTAAAACTTAATTGTCTGTTTGCCAAATCTGAAAATATATTCTAAGGAGAAATTCTGTTCTTTTCTAAAAGATGATATCATTTACGTGTCACTGAAAGAAATATAATGCATTCAACTTTTTTTTCTGGTGAAAACTATTTTCAAATATTTTATTTTTAATTATGTATATATGTATGTGTCTCTATGTGAGTTTGTGCAATGTGAGTGCAGGTGCCTTTGGGGTCCAGAAGAAAGCATACAATCCCCTGAAACTGAAGGTACAGGGAGTTATGAACTACTTGACATGGGTGCTGGGAATAGAACTCAGGTCCTTGGCAAGAGCAGTGTTCTTAACTGATTAGCCACATTTCCCGTTACCTTGAGTCATCATTGAATTCAAATGAATAGATAGGTGTTAATAATTTGTGTAAATATTTCTAAAGACTCAGATGAAAGACAAACCAGTTATTATTATCAAATAGCCCATATAAGAAATGTGAGACATAGAGTTACAGACATGAGGCTCTTAGTTCAACATCCAGGAGTCCCAAATGGAAAAACAAAAACAGAAAAATAGAAGCAATAAAATAAATGCTTCTCTGAAAGAAAAGAGAAAGCAGAGCTTATCAGTTGGGTGAGCTCAAATATGGTTTTAGGGTTGACTAGGTGTTACGTTAGGTGTTATGTTTGCTTAGCCCTGAGGAAGGTCAAAATTTTCCATAGACAAATTGAAGGTGATCATTTCCCACATAAAAATCACATTGGCATGGAAAGAATACAGTATATATTTTATACAGCAAGAAATAGAAATGCTTTTATGTGACTGAAAAACTATTTTTGCCCTCAATGAACAAAGTTTAAATTTGAATCATTTATTCCATGGGAATTGTTACTCTTTCAAACAGAATTTTACCCACAAGTCCTAGAGAAAAAGCAAGGTCTAGATGAAGATGATTGCAGACATCCAAAAGCATGGCTCTGCAGTAGCTTTGTGTTATGTCCTTACTGCTCAGGGACTAAGGCAAAGAAAGATGTTAAATGCTTTGTCCAAAGTTACATAGCTAAGGACAAACCATGAGTTTGAACCAGTGTGAATGACACTATTCCTTCATTCTGAAAATTGCTTCTTTGAGATCACATGTTTCAGGATGCAGACTGCCTCACTGTTTTCCATTTGCAAGATTTTATTAATTTATTTCTCTTAATTTACCCATTATACGGGGAACAAAGAAAATAAGGTTTGGAAAGAAGTTTAGATTTGACTTGGCAGAAAATGGATGACTAATTGTGTGAAGAGAGATCATCTAAACTCCTGTTGAAGGTTGGACAAGCCAGCAGAGGATGGCTGGCTCAGAGAACCTTGTCAGAAGCCCAGACTTGTGTGGCCGAGGCCTGTGGTAGAGTTGCTGCTGCAGAAACTGTAAGAGCATGCCTGGGACCAGGAGGCTGCTTACTGAACAGACATTGATTTGTCCTTGTGGATTAGCTCTTATTCACAAAGAGAATTTTTGTTTTGTGTAGTCTTATATCTAGGTTTGTTTTGGGTTCTCTGCATATTGATTTTATTCTTTAGTTTTTTTAATTAAAAAAAGTTAGTTTTTTTTTTTTGAGAACTTTAAGCATTGTGTTTTGATCATATATATCATCTTCCCTAACAGCTCCCAGGTTCACTTCTTCCTTCTATACCCACTTAACTTTGTGTCTTCTTCTTCCTTTTCTCCTCTTTTACTTTTTTTTTAAGTCAGACAACTTTTCATGCAAGATTCTGTTTTGAAAAAGCCAGATGAGTTCATATTCCACTATACTTAACTTACTTTCCTACTGATAAATAACACTTATCAACTTTACAGTATTTACAATCATACCCACTTAGGGAAGCCAGAGAGAGTAGAGCTATTGAACATTAGAAGATGGAACCTTAGAGGCTCTTCTTTATTCACAAGTGAGTTTTCTGGTCTTTGAGCCTGAGGTCAAGTGCTAGTTATAAAGTCTTGAAACTGGACAGCTTTGAAGACTCCAGACTTGAAGAATAAGAGAATGGGTTCAAGGTCATTGAATAGGAAAGAATTCTATGCATAAACTATGCTCAGATTTCTGGAGGATTCCCGAGGCATTCATGTGTGGACAGAAGACTCTAAACAATCCTGTTGAAGCAAAACAAAACAAACAAATATGATCTACTGCATAGGAGATAAAATTTTAGTTGACATCCAGCTAAGCAGTTGTTTACTGAAAAGAAAACTAACACAATTCTTGGAAAGAATAAGTATTCTTCAAGAGAGGGGACAACAGTAACATCAATAAACAACACAATGTACACCAATGTGACCCAAAGCTGAGATAGCTCAGATTTCAGAATAAGTGAATAAGTATGGCAGTTATTAAGCTAGGCTTAATAAACATAGAGAATGGTACTTATAGAGAAAGAAAGAAAGTAGGGCAGTCACTAGAGGAAATAAAGTTATGAGAAAGAACCAATAACATTCCATAGCGCTATACACACACACACACACACACACACACACACACACACAGAGTTGTCATGAATATTACCTTGTGGTGTGGATAAACTTGCAGAAATCCTTACTACAGGACAGCCTAGAGTTATGTTTTGAGGCATGCCTAAATGTTATGGCTACAAAATACTACTCCAACTCACTCCAATATACTGGAAGTTTAATTAGAACAAATCTTTAAAGAAAATATTTTAAATTTTTTTTCTTAAATATATCTTGATCATGTTGTTCTCTCCCCCAGGTCCTCCACAAACCTTCCTACAGTCAGACCCACTGAACATTATAGTCTCTCTGTACAAAAAAAAAAAAAAAACATGCAAAAATCTAAACAAACAATCCAATAAGTCAAAAAAAAAAACTGCCCCCCAAGCCTCACAAATAAAACAAAAAGTTCACAAAACAAACATAGGGTTTGTTTTGTGCTGGTCAACTATACCTTGGAAATGGGGCCTGCCTTGGAATGTGGTTGGTATAGCCTGTAGCACTTGGTTGGAGAAAACTGATTTTCCCTTTCTTATCAGGTATGAGTGGCACTAGATTTTGGTTAGTGCTGAAACCTTGTCCCACTTCCCTTTCTCAGTACTGGGGTCCTCCCTGACTCGAACATGTGCAGTTCTTGTTTATGCTGCCTCACTATCTGTGAGTTCATGTGTATATCACTCCCGCTGTATCTGAAAAACTCTTTCCTTGGAGTCATGCATCTCTTCTGGTTCCTGATTTCTTTTTGCCTTCTCTTCTACATAGATCCCCGAGCCTTGAAAAGAGGGACTGATGAAGACATCCCATTTGGGCCTGAACATTTCAAAGTCTCTCACTCTCTCTACATTGTCTGGTTGTTGAAATTCCGTGCTAATTACCATCTCCTGCACATAGCTTCTCTGATGAGGGCTGAATGATGCTCTGATCTATGGTGAGTATAGCAGTAGTGATTAGGAATCATTTTATTGCTCTATGGAATAAAAATTTAGCTAAATGTTAGTGATTGTAGAAAATTGCCTTAAAAGTATTTTCTCATAAAGCATCTTACCAGACAATGATTAGAAAAGCAACCCTTTAAAAAGCTGTTGCAGTATGTACTGTTCTCAAAAGGAAAGACTTGTCTCTGGGGTAGAATGAGAATACAGGAAGACCGTGGGTCTTATACAAGTGAAACACAATTTGGCAACAGTAATGATGCCCTTCCCTTTTTCTCTGTCATCTTTCTTGTCCTTCAGCCAAGACAGAGTCCAAGCATGTGAGCTTTATGAGTCCCATTTGCTTGTTTATCTCATTTAATTAGATGAATCTCTCAACCATTCAGGGAAGTTTGAGAATATTACATAAAATAGCACATAGAAATAAAAGAAATATAGATATCAGTGTAGGTTTCAGAAATAATATAGAGAAATACTCTAAACATTTGGGAATATGTGGGTAAGAAATCACATATTATATTTGCTGGCACAAATGTAATCACAGTCCTTTCCTACAACAACAAATGAATCCCCAAATGATGACTACTTGGGACTAAAATGTTAACTGTGTATGGTAATAGAGAAAATAACTGTCATGATTGACAAACTCAAATGACAAAATAGTATATCTACTGCACATATAACCAAGTCCCGTATATTGTCTTAGAGCAGAAAAACAAGGACAAAGCATTAGGGGGCATTCTAACAGAGAGAACGAAGTTAAGAAATGTTTTTTTCTTGATTTGTGTTGTTATTATGTTTATGTAATAAATAAGCCTTAAGATAGCTTTGCATCCTAGCAACTCAAATTTAAAGGAAAATGAGACTAAATTTTACTTTGCATATTGTGTGAATGGTAATCTATAAAAGAAAGCTATTAAAAACATGTGTTTTTAAAGCATTTCAGTATTCAAGGACACAGCATGGAACCATGGCTTCCCTGGCACCCTGATGAGAACACAGGTTTAAGAGTTCTTTCTACCTATCTTTCTTCAATCCACATAAAACTCTCTAACCTCAAGATGGACTAAAATGCACTAACTGTCTTGTTGTTTGATTATGTTAATGAGACCTGGATATTTTGTCCTGAAGATACTCTTAAAACTTATTCGCACTCACAATCCACTTTAGCAAAGAGGCCATTTAAAGTACAGTTTAATCAATAATTCGAATAAGATGTTTCTTAAAGTCTGCAAATAGGAGAATGCATTATAAATGGTGTCCTGAATTTCAGATTAAATTTACAGATTTTCGCTTCTCTTTGAGTGAATGTTATCCTTTCACAGATATGTGCAAGTCCTCTGGGGTATTGCACTCATAACTCTCATTGGCAATTTGGTCACCTCAAGAGAGGGCTGAAGGGATTGGTAAAAGACCTGCTAAGATACAGGGAATCAGTAACATGTAATCCATTCATGTCTTTAATAGTTAGTTTTATGTGTCACATGAATTCTACTTTGCACATTCAGTGAATGCTAATCTCAACATAAGAGACGATATTTAAAACACTAAAGTTTTTAAACATCTTTCCATTAGAGAAGACAGTGTGGACTATGGTTGCCCATATACCCTGATAAGAACATAGAGTTCAGGGTTCTTTGTATCCTTATTTCTTCAGTCTACAGCCAACCAAAGCCTAACATTAAAACAGGTGGTGTGCTAGCACCTAGTATTTTGTTAAATGTCCCGTTGGGTGTGTTTGTGAAAGTGTTTCCAGATGTGACTAACATTAGAATCAGTAGGCTGATCCAACTAATTGAGAGCCTGCTTAGAACAGGAAGATAGATGAATGGAGAACTTCGTCTCCCTACTTGACTGCCAGGCTACTTACTGCATCCTCTTCTCAGTTTGGGACTTACACCATCAAATCTCCTGGACTCAGATGGGAACTGCTCCCCCAGCTTTCCTGGTCTTCAGAGTCCTGATGGCTAACTCTGAAACTCAGCCTTTCTAGTCACTTAAAACAATTTCTTAATTTTTTTTTTCTGTCAGGAAGCAGAGAGAAAAAATGCCTGTGCTCTTCAGAATTTCTCCTTTTTATTCAATCTTGGAATCCAGCCCATACTGATCATGCTAGCTAAATTTGGGGTGAATCTTCCCTCTTAAACAGATAAATCAATCCAAATCATTTTCAGTGACCCTTTTAGAATTGGAGTGTCTCCCGGGAGGTTTGCTTACATATGAAGTTGAAAAATAAGATCAGCTGTCACAAACATCTTTATATGCTACCCTTGTTTTGGGGGTTCAGAGATCATCTATGAATTCATCATAGGTGTTTTTCTTCTCCACCTCTTAGTTCTTAGTTTACCTTTTAAAAAATGATGTACCATGTCCTAATCCCATTGTTACCAGAGGCACCATTGATTTTGATATTTGATAGATTTTGTTGGAGTGAATCTCAATTTTCAGATGAGTGTTTATGACATAAGGCTTCTTGATTTTCTCAAAACCTCATATTTTTCATAGATAAAATAGAGATAATCATATAGTCTAGGTTATCAGGAACATAATATAAAATAATATACATGAAATGTTTAGAACAGATTGGACAAAGAAAAATCATGGTCTGTTAAATGTAACAAACATGCACTTTCTTCTTCGTTTTCATTATATTTCTGGGCCCTAAGAGTTTATGCTTTAGTACGAATAATTTTCTGCACTCTAAAGTAAGCAAAGTACAGAAATATAATATCACCAGAATGTCCATAGATAGACTAATCTTGAAAGATAAGCACACATTATACAGAGCATCTGTTAATTATTCTCCAGCAGGATCAGCCCCTGTCCCAGTGAGTATTGATGGGGTGACTTTTCAGCCTCTTCTCTTGGTTCACTGGAGTCTTTGCCTCCTGTGTTTTGCTCTGGTACATCTGATAGATGAGCTTCTGCAGCTCCCGGGAAGTAGCACTGACTTTGTCTCCCACACAACATAGCAAATTGGAGGCAGGAAAGTGTGACTGAAATTATGAAAATGAAAGTCTTCTGTCTATTGAAATTTATAAAAATGTCTGTACGCTATTGAAAAACTCCGACACTTTAGCTATCATGATGCTAAATTATTGAATACACTTCACAACTGATGCAAAATCAAGAGCAAAAGGCATGACTCAGTAGTTGGGAGGAGTTTTAATGCATTCTGTTTTTCAGAGGCCAATTTTATTTGCCCTTCTTGAGTACTTTGAGTTTCTGCCTTCTCCATCTTCTCCTTTGAAAGCTTTTTGATAATAATTTTGATAACCTCATCACACCCCTTTCTTATTAGCCTATTTGGGATTCTCAATATAGCACATGCTTAGGTTGGCTTCAGACTTTTTTTTTTTTTTTTTTTTACAGTATTTACATTCCTGTGTTTTCCACATTTCACTAAAAACAATTAACCCAGTCAATCTTTTTTCTCTTTCCCCATCAGAAGAGCCCATTTATTGCTTTGCCTCATGTAACTTTGTACATGATGCCTTAGTTTAAAATTGAAGGGGCAGAAGAATGGAAGGCAAATCAGACAGGAAGTTAATTCAGCAGCGACTCGGATCCTCACATGCCACTGTCGTCGCTGTAACTGAGGCTGCATCTTCCTAATCAGTGCAGAACAATGATTCCAAACTTAAAGAGAACTCAGAGACTTACAAATCAGAGTTTTCATCATTTTCTTCACTTTTTGAGCCATGCAGATCCTTACCTATTTAGCTAAAATTCAGGCCTTAGACATTTTACTTTCAAGGACATTCTAAAACTCTTATTTTTCAGGTGTTTGGGTGCTGAAAATAGTTCAAGAGCTGACCCAGAATATGACATTTATTGCTGTCTGAGGGGCATTTTAGAGGCCACAGAGCAATTTACATGGTCTAAGAAGTGGATTTTTGAAAATTCAGCTCCAAAAAATCAGAAAGTGTAGCACCTGGAGACCTCCAAAGTGTCTAACCTGAATCCTGCTCAGTGATCATGGCCCACAGCAGAGCTGTGATGGACACAGTGAGGAGTTTAATCATTTATACACAATGTCCATTTGATTGTGTTCTGGAAACAGACTATTTGTGTAGAGTACAATTTACCAGTTTCAGGTTCCAGCTACAGATACAGAAAATACCATTAGATTCACAAATTGTCATGGGGTTTTTAGGAGTTATTCCCTCCTAAAGTACCATAATGATTAGATATTCCATGATTAATGTTTTATAAAAGTAAACATAAATGTCAATTTTAATCTCCCAATCAGTGATTTCTTAAAATGAATATGGCATACTACCTCACATCTATCTTGCAACATGCCCTAGAGGAAGAAACTGGAGCAAAAAAAGATGGGAACTCTGTCAGGGTGACAAATAATGGGAGTGCATTGTGCCAGGGTGTCTTATTTATCACAAATAAGTAGCTATGACTTGAGATTACTCAAGGATGTTTGCTACTGGTACAACATGGTTTGGAGAATGTATTCTTTGATGGCTTGTGACGTACTTCATGGCTTTTACTCTCAAACAACAAATAATGATAATTTAATTTTGTGGGTCTGTTGGCTACAAGCCATAGTTATCTAGATTATATTTTCATTCAAATAAATAAACAATTCCTCATAGAAACTTTTTTTTCTGATAAAGGGTCATTTAGTAATTCCAAATAAGATTTGTTGAAAGCAAAAATATCAAATATATAGCACAAATTAAGATTTCTAGTAAAGAGTTTATCCATTCAAGACAATAATTGAACATAGTTATATATAAATTGTAAGGTTAAATGTGAAGACGACAGAAGAAACAACGCCTATTTGGTCTTCAGGAGTTTGTAATTCAGCAAGAGAAGAGATATCCAGAGTAACAATGAAACAGCATGAAAACAACTTCCTGAGTGGAGGAGAATTCCAACCTTTGGTGTTGCTGAGGTATTTTTAAAATTCACAGTAGACATGATTCTATATGTGCACATATGTATATTTGCTCTATATGTAACAAATACTATATTCTGTTAAGCTATGCCCAGGACATCGGAACTCTAACTGGGACTCCCACTTTGGACTGGTATGATCTTCACCATAGTCTCCAGTTCAGAGATAGCTATGGGATTTTAGTTTGTAGCCTTGGGATACAAACAAAGTTTTGACAGTTTCCATCCTCAATATCAGAATGGGTCTTTAATGGTGAATTTGGTGTCTGTTCAGTTAATATCATGGCCATATACATACTATAAATAGTGCTTTGTGGATGAAATTAATGGCTTCTAGAAAAATAGATTTGAGTCATTCCATATGCATGGATAAACCATGACTTAAAACCCAGAAAGGCCATCCCTTTAGCAAGAAAGCTCTAAATGCTACAGTATCAAGCTGTAAACTCTAACTTCTACTGCCCAATAAAACCTGTAAGAATAGTGGCTATCAGGATAACAGATCTTGCTTATGAACTCTTGATATGACTATAACAGTGAAGTTTAATGCAAGGTGGCATTTTAAATATTGGAAAGAACAAGAAGGTTGGATTTCTGAAGTCCTAATATATATTGCATAATTTATACTGTGCTAATTTGCTCGTGAATGTTTAGCTAATAAATGTTTAATGTAGGCAAATTTGAGAATCTTTTCTTATAATTGGTATCAGGATGATAAGAGCAAGTTTATTGAATGCAAACTTTCTGTGGGTGCTGTTAACTCATCAAAGACCCCAGACCTTGGCATGACTGATAATTTTAGGATAGCTCACAGAAAGTACCTCCTACAGTATGACAGAGAGAGTAATTAAGCAGAGAATAGATAATATATTGAGGTACCAGTGAATACCTTAGCTCCTAATTATATTCTCACCTTGGTGTTAACTGAGTTCCAGTTAAATGGCTTTTTACATTTTCTGAGCTGTTTTTCAATAACTGAGAGTTATTTCCTGGCAGAGACAACTATTTCTCATAGAGCATCCGTGATGGGTATTTCCATGTGGCATATAATACAGTTACTGTCTTACTGGAGAGGACATGGAGTCCTGAAGGAGGAATTACAAGAATGTGACATTGAGCTAATTGATTTTTGTCATTAATTTGCATTTTTGTATATTGTATTTTTATTCATCCAACATCTAAATAGGTTTTACAATTTGATTTGCAAGTGCATAACTTTATTGTCTATAATTTAGTTATCTAAAAACCAGTTATTATGATGATTTTCATGGATATATAAAAGGGATGGAAGGAAGCAACCATGTGTCCAGTGTCCAGGCTCATTATATAGGTCAGTAGGAGTGCCCGCAAGCAGTGGAGGGAAAAGCGACTGTTCCCACTGTCTTCCCGGTGGGTGGGAACAAAGAGCCAGCAATGCAGATGCTGGGAAAGGTAACGGGGTAGCTGGACTCTTCCTTTGTCTCCCTAGAAAGGGCTTTTACAGGTAATTTATTCAGTATTCTTTATCAATGTTCTGTTGAGGAGGTTGTCCGTGTTCACATTTGACATGCAATGAACTGGGAAGGTTTTCAGCAGTGAGCCCTGGAATGAATTGGGGATTTGGAGGTAGGGTTCATGCTGTTGAACGGCCCATTTTTAAACGGGCTATTGAAAATCAACATTGAAAACTTATGTCAAGGTTGTTTTACAACTGTATATGTATGGTAGAGCAGCAAAAAAAAAAAAAAACAAAACCCTGTAAGAACCTGTATTAAGGTATTAAGGTTCTTAATACTTATATCTATTTGCAGGTGGAACTCAGGCATCGATAGTTTTGAAAATGCTCAGGTAATCTCACTGTAAATCTAATTTTTGAAAACATGTTTCTCTAGCCTGATGGAAAAATGTCTTGTTTTCTGAAAAAAAAAATCAATCAAGATATTTATGAATGTTTAAGTGATTTCAAATAAAAGCAAATACCTATAGATAGCTGGATTGTAGGTGAGATTTTTGTTCTAATGCCACTGTGACTAATGATATGAAACAGTAGGATTTTATTGTTTAATTAAAAGAAACAAAACAAGTCACTATGCGGATTTTCTTTTTTCTTTTCTTTTGGAACTCAACTTTATGTCAAATATATATAGATATAATTATTTTATTAGTGTGTTTTTTCTACATTAATATTCTAAATATCAAATTTTAACATTGCTATGCTATCCTGGAATTTTTGAATTTCTTGAAACCAGAAATAATTACTGTGAGAATGTTAATAACACTAGAAGTTGGAGAAAACAAGGATGGCAGCAGCCGCAGGCTCCCCTGTAGAGCTCCGAGGAGTCTAAGTGAACCGTGGAGGCTCTGAGTGTTGACATTGCCAGGGAAAAGGAGTCTGTGGGGCTCCAAGACAACTGTGAAAAAAAAAAACAGGGCAACTCTTATGGGAAGATGTTTTTACAATGTGGACTACAGAAATGGGAAGGAAAGATGGAAGAACAGAGCTGTGGAGAGAGACAGGACTAGAGATGCGATGGCAGTGATCGGTGTCAAAGAAGCCTGCGGTGGATAGGGGAACATGTTATTGCAGAGTAGTGTAAACAGCATGGTGTGCAGCAACCTGGAGCTTGCACTTGGACTCTGCCCCCAAACATGCAGCCTAGCTGCAGGATTGCTCTGGTTCTGAGCAATGACAGGATGTCAAAGATAAGAATGGTTCGTTTCCTGGATCCAAGACTTCTATGGGCCATACTACTCCTGGAGGCCATTTTGGTATCCATGGTCCACTGTTCCAGGCTGTGTTGAAGCCTGGGATTCATGTGGATGTCTGTGGTCTTACAGCAGCCAGCATCTGTGTTGATGTCCCTGGCCTTAGTTACCACCAAAGGCCACACAGATGCCTTTGTTCTGGGCCACCACCCGAGATTATGCTGATATCCATGGGCTGTGCTGCTTGCCAGGAACGATATTGACGTGAGTGGCCTGTGCTCCCACCTGAGGCCATGTTGATATTTTGGCCTGTGCTGCAGCAGAGGGCTGTGATGGTGTCCATAGCCCTTGCAGTGACAGAGGGACATGTTGATGTCTGTAGACTGCACTGACACTGGAGACCACACTAAGAGCACTATGAGAGTTTTCTATACCAAGAAGTCTAGCTTTCAGTCCCTGGTTTCTATAACCATTAATAAGAAAGACTGAGCTTAAACAAAATATTTCATTTTTTAAAAATGAAATTTATTTGTTATTGGTTTTACTTATGTGTATGTGTACCTGTGCATCTCCTCCCCAGCCCCCGTGTGTGTGTATGTGTGTTTGTGTGTGTGTATGTGTGTGTGTGTGTGTGTGTGTGTGTGTGTGTGCGCGCCAGCAGAGGCCAGAAGACCCCTTGGAGCTGGAGTTGCTCATATGTTTGTGAGCCATCTGATGGTAGGTGCTTGGAACCAAACTTGGGTCCCCTGGAAGCGCAGCAAATACTCCTTTTCTTCTTCTTTGATTATGGTTTTCTCTTCCCCAAGTCCTTCAAGATCTTCCCCATCTTAATTCTCACACTTTGTTTTTCTAGCATTAAAAAAACAATGAGGCATCTCAAAATTAATAATAACGTAAGATTACATAAACAAACAAAAATGAAACCAACAACAAGAACAAAAGAAAGGGAGGAAGGAAAGAAGAGTGAAGAAAGGAAGGAAGAAAGAAAGAAAAGAAAGAGTAGGACAGAGCAAACACTTTTAACCAGTGAGCCATCTCTCCAGTCTCTATTTGATTTTTCAGGAAGCAAAAAATGAAATCATGGGGATTGTCTGTAGAGTCTATGGGTAAATGTAGTTGTCAGGAAAATGTGAAGCAAGTATTCCTGAGGTTTTGTGCTTTCTCCTTAACACTTCCTTTTCACTGCAAGCGTTGGCAGGCAGTGGAGGCATGGCTTGTCACCACTTGTGACAGAGAACCCACTTTGCAGGAATTATCAAGGAAGCCACCACACCTTATTCTTTTGGATTTCTTAGTATGAGTAAAATAGTGTGAAACTTTTAAACATATTTATGAAAGCACTTTAAGAATACTTAGAATTCTGAAATATTTTCACAAATAGCCAGTCAACTTTAACCTAGTTTCCAGTGAATTCTAAGATACTAATTAGTACCATCTGTTACAGTCTGTCCTGTGGCTTGCTTTCTTTCTCACAAAATTGTGGAAGCTTCGACTTCCCTATTTGCCCCCACCTTGTTTTGATAATTTGTTTTTTGAAGAAAGGTGATGGAGTGCACTTCATCCGGCACTATTATTGCACAAGATTCCCCCCCCCAATAATTAAAGGCAAATAGACACTCCATTATTCCTTAGAAATAACAGAGATAATGCCAGGGGTCCCTCATTAATTAGCTCGGAGGACAGGCATCTTCCAAGCTATCAAGCACAGTGATTTTGCTAGGGTTTTCTTTCTGTGGTGGTGTTCTCCCAAATAGACTGAGTTTGCTCCTGTGATGATACTTCAGTGAACCCCTGAAGCCAGCACTGCCCTTATGTGGCTCTAGTTGATTTCTTATTGTAAAAATACTGCAAAATGCGTCATGCCCATGATGAGCCACATAAAGAAAGTATTTAGCCATACAAAGTTTCCAAGTTGCTCCACATAGTATTATCCTGAACATTACAATTCACCTTATATAAAAACCGGTTTGTGAAATGTTGATGGAAATCTACCTAGGACAGAAATTCCACTAGCAAGCTAGCTTTTTGAAGAAAAATGACTTGAACTGGTTAAGCACAAAAGTTGTAAGAAGAAAAATGCAGAATTACTTACTATACGCATGTTACTGAGTGGGTGGTATGCATTTTATCTTTTCTGAAATAACTTCTGATGTAAGAGAAATAGGAAACAAGGGTAGAAAACAAACAGGAAGAATATAAATGATCCACGACAGAGGTACAGACAGGGTAGTATGAATACAAGGAAATATGATTACAGCCCAGGCATGCAATAGAAACAGAGGCGCCTCATAAAAATATCATTAACTTATATTTCTGTGTTATTGAGGATTGGACTAAGGGGTCTCACTTATACTCTGTGAGCTCTCTACCACTGAGATATACCTCTAGACCACCCACAATAACTAAATTTTATGTGCTTTACTTGAACACGAAGCTAAAGCATGGCAGGTAGAGATGGAAGATAGATAATGACTAGGAGGCAAAAATCATAGATCAAGCTTGGAAAAAACAGTCCATGTTCAGGTAGCATGCACTGGGTCAATAAGAAGATAATGGGGGCAAGAAAGAAGTTAACTCAGCTTAGAATATCTAGGGTAGTGAATTCCAAGGTAAAAATAAAAAAATAACTATTTCATGATAATTAGGCACAGGTAATCGTTTTTGGAATATGTGGTAATCCAAGATACATGGTTGCAATTTCCTCCAATGACCCTAATCAGCAGAATATGTTCATAAGGGGCTTAAATAAAGAATCAAATGAGAGGAAGAAATCAATGAACTGGGTAAGGCTAATACTGCACTGTGTTCTTAGAAAAGTGTCCCAGAAGAGTATCCCTCATATTTACTGATAAATCTGGTAAAATGCAAATTCAGATCCAATAGCTCTGACATGCAGTCTGATGAGCTTCAATTCAGTAAGCTTCCAGGCACTAGGTGCTGTGTTTGTTTGCCTGTTTTGCTAATCTGTAGGCTCCATGTAGAGTCAAAATTGTTCCAGCAGTGTGATTTCCAAACTGTAGCACATGTCAGGATCACCAGGGGAACTTTCAAAATTAGTATCCCCTGGATCTTGCTTTGAGATTCTAATAGAGCTGGGTCTCAACACCGGGCTTTAAGAGTTTCCAGGAAATTCTAATGTTAGGCCTCTATTGCAAAGCAGTACCCTGGGGTAGGTCTTAAGTTAGTGTCTCTCAATAGTGAATGCACAGAAGACTGCCTTAGGGAAGTCTTAAATGTCCCAGCACTCAGGAGCTTGCCAAGCCATTACATGACTCTCCATGGTAGGGACCCAGACAATAGGTCTTTTCAGTAGCTCCCTAGATGATTGTGATGGACAGGATGGCTTAGAACCACTTCCCTGAAGGGCTTCAGGAATTCTCTTCTGGCCTTTGCTGGGTGCACGGGTCTTTAAAGCTATTTAAGAGTCAAGTGCTCATTGCTATTTATTCTGTTACCAAATGTTTTAAAATGTAATGCCTGTGTCATTGTTTAAGCTTCAAAACGTTTAACACTGATGTCAGTAGAAGACATCATCTAATGTCTCTGGTTTGGAAGTGAAATAAATCGGACTTTATTTTTTCTGGAACAAAAGGACTAAACAGAGCAGTAAAGGGCTGATCCCATGATTTTGTTGACAGTCAGTGCCTCTCAGGTCCCTCACAGGTGTTCAGATATTCTCCCTGGAAACCTGGAAAACAGCCACAAACCACTACAAAATGGAAGAAAAAAGTGATATTTGGATTAGGAGGACATGATTTGGCAGTGGAGCTGGTGGAGGAGTGGAATAGGACTCCAAGGAAGTATGGCCTGCTTCTATTGCTGAGTCACTAATACATACTGTAGTTTCATAGTCTGCCCAGTGGAGGGAATTGTATCTATTCACAGGAGTATATAAAAATGTACAGCTCCCAACAGGTTTTGATGTAAAATATAAACTGTTAATAATTAAGGCACATTACATGCAGAGCCCAGGAGTGATGATGAATAACCTTGATGTGGCACAGTCCCCTTTTATTTTTATTCTGTAATCATTGCTTTCAAAACACAGGTGCTCCATGTTGGAGTTTACAGCTCTCTGAGTTCAAGGTGAGATAAACTGTTCTCAACATGGAATCAGAGCTTAGGAGAAAAATGGAGACAGAAAATTTTGGGAAAGTTCTCTGTCCTCATGCAACCTTTACTTTTATACAACTCAAGATGATTTTACATTCAAGGCTATAAGATATGATTGCAGTCATAAAAAGTAGAGGTCAGTATGAAGACACATAAAGGAGAGCAAATATATTATTTGTGCCAAGTAAGTAGAATAAATAGTAAATCCTAAGTTGTTTGTGAACTTGGACATAAACTGAGTATGAAATCCATTTGGATGCAGAATTATAACATGATGAAGTGTTTAACATTGGAATATTACCATAAATTTTTAGAGGTACTAAGAAATAAAAGCAATTTAATTATTCATATTATATAATTATGTTCCAAACTGTCATTTTATCTAAGTGAACTAAATATAGATAAGTCAGCATCTGTAATGTTAAACTTACAGATAAACATGCTAAATGTGCAAAAGACTCCTCAGATTCATGGTGACTTCCGAATATCTTTTTACTTTTAATATGTTCCCTTCCTCTGTACTATTAATTACAAGGGCTGATACCCAGTTAAAATTCAAATGAGTCAACTCAGTGATGTATGCACTTCTAGGGATCTGAGCATGCTCTGGCATGTTAGGGTTCTGATCTGTAACCACTCTTGTAACTGGAATCAACTCACACAATGTATATGACACCTGATATTGTTCACAACACTTGTTACATAACCCATTTTGTTAACCATCTCCTTTATTATTAAGTTGAGCATCTGCAGAGTGTTTATTGTGTACCAAGTAGTACTGTGAGTCTTTCATGGGTGCTGGTTTGTGTGACACTGATAAACTCCCTTTGAGGAAGGTGTTATCGTTCTCACTCATCTCATATGGAAAACCAGTGAATGGATGACCAAGCAAAGACTTAAGTCCATATGGTTGGCTTTTTGAAGCCATGAGGTAATGATTTAACAAGCTACCCTCATTCTATATTCAAAGTTATTTTGTAGTGTAATTTTCCATTAGAAAATGAGAGATGATAATTGTGCTGGAAATTAGATACATAAAGATGAATAGGATATGCTATTAGTTAGACCTCACTGCCTACCCCTTTCCTTATGCCACTGCTACCTTAAAGAGAAAAGGGAAGAAATAGACTAGATCATTAGTTAACCTGAGCCATTAGAGTTTCCATGAACTAAAAGGATAGCAGCTGCTCTCAGAGTGAGTCATCTGGTTTGGGACTGAATCCACATTTGATATTCTCTTGAGTGTATATGAAATCCAGCTTCTTTGCTATTTGGCTGACTGAAAATTTCAGATTCCATGAAACTAATACACCATTGGAGTTTCTATGTTTGATAGCGATGTCCATCTCTTACTCATTTGATTCTTGTCTGTGCCCCTTGTATTTGAAAACAATATATCTTGGACTCTCCCCTTGATTAACATGCAGCATCACTTG
Source organism: Peromyscus maniculatus bairdii (assembly GCF_049852395.1). NCBI lineage: Eukaryota > Metazoa > Chordata > Mammalia > Rodentia > Cricetidae > Peromyscus > Peromyscus maniculatus. Next base: position 18,858,510 of record NC_134863.1, read on the forward strand.
TATGTTTCTGACAGTTATTATCTATATTCTACAAAACATGCCAAATGTTTACCCAGTTACTACTTACCCAGTTTTAATGCTTATGAATAAACCTGGCTGACATAATCTATACCCTGATGGAGATTCCAGAGTGATAGAATATACTGATGTGTGCACAGAGGTAACGGGCTGGGGAGGGTGAGACTGTAACAGGGGATGTTGATCTAGGTAAAAAAAAAAAAAGTGTGTGGCGTGCCTTCATAGTAAAGAACTCGTAACTAAAACATAAGGGAAGAATATCAACTTTTGAAGTTCTAAAAGGGCAGTGACAGCCCTGTATAATTGACTATGGTATCTTCTTAATAAAGCACCCATTACATAATTAGTATTTAATATATAGTTTGAAGAGATGAGTAAAAAGCATATCTTTTGTTCATCAGACTGTACTCAGGCTCCCTGAAATGTTCTCTTTCTGACCAGATCTCATCTTTATGATACCCTGCTGAGTCTAGTTTTAGGAAAGAGTGTTATAAGCCAGTTTACTGGAATTTCCAACTCCTCTTGCTATCTACTTACCTTGTTACCTTGGTTTGAATTTATCAAAGTCACAATTTGTCAAGACAATTCTACTTTTGATGTCTAATCAAGTTATTTTAAGTAATTTTCATCTTCAGATTTCCTCATTCTTCTCATTGGCCATAAATCTCCAGCTGTCAGACAGGCAGGGCAGAACATGTCTGTAATCCTAGAATTTGGGAGGCTGAGGCAGGTGTACTGGAGTCTGTAGTCAGTCTGGGCCACATAGGCATACTGTATTAGTCAGGATTCTCTAGATAAACAGAATCAATATTATGTATATATATATATATATATATATATATATATATGTGTGTGTGTGTGTGTGTGTGTGTGTGTGTGTGTGTGTGTGTGTGTATGTGTGTACACAGATGGGATTTATTAGACTGGTTTTTGGGCTATGGTCCAACTAGCCCAACATTGGCTATCTACCAACAGTAGGTCAAAGAATCCATCCAGTAGCTGCTCAGTCCATGGGGCTGAATGTCTCAGACGGTCAATACTAAACACCAGAATCCTGAAGAAATTCACCCCATTGTCAGTGAAGGAATGCACTTGCCAGTGAAAGTGAAGGCAACCAGGCAAACAAAAAGAGTTACTTTCTTCTGTGTCCTTTATATAGACTGCCAACAGAAGGTGTGACCTAGATTAAAGGTGGGTTTTCTACCCTTAAATAATTTAACTACAAAAAAAAGAAGCCCTTACAAATATACCCAGATATTTGTGTTTTAGTTAATTCCAGATGCAGTCAAGTTGACAACCAAGAATAGCCATCACACAGACCCTGGCTTAAAAGGAAACAAGCCTCCAGCTGTTTCTGCTGAACTTGGAGTGGAGGTGGTTTCTCTGCTGTACTGAAACAGTCTTCTCCCATTTTGGTAGACTTGAATAGAATGTTCCTTACTACTTTAGTAAATTATGGATGGTTTCTTGTAGATGTAACCGTCTTATTAATATAGAAACACAGAGCCAAATGCAGAGTTGAAGCCCAAGAGGTCCCAGCAATAGCTAAGAGCTAAAAACCCTTTCTTACCCTTCACTGCCGCTGCTGTTCTTCCCCTCAGAAAGAGATCTACTTCCTGTGTGTCTGTCCTTTTATTGACTTTCTGTTCTGCCTTCTCATTGGTTGTAAACCCAACCATATGACCTCCTTGTCACTGCCTGTCTATACAGACCTCCAGGTCTTCTATGGTTGATATTGAGATTAAAGGTATGTGTCTCCATGCTGGCTGTATCCTTGAACACACAGAGATCTGTCTGTCTTGTGATCTGGATTAAAGGTGTGCACCACCACCACCAGGCTTCTGCTATGGCTTGCTATTAGCGGTGACCCCCAGGCAACTTCATTTATTAACATACAAATAAAATCACATTTCACAAATAAAATATCACCATAGTTTTTCTACAAAACAAGGGTAAAAATTTGTGAAGGACAAGATGCAGAAAGTCTCAGTTCATGTGCTGCTTTCAGATGATGTTTTCTTTTTTTTCCTGTTTTATCTTTAATGGAAGAATTAATTTCTATGCCAATGGTTATCCTAGACATTAATTGAAAATACTATAGGGAAGTTATATGTGCAAAGTATTAAAAATATTTTCATTATAGCATGCTGAATAAATAGTGGACATCCTTTTCAATTTTTATTTTCATTGGCTCTTGGTAATCCAAAATAAGCTCACTATCCTGAGATTTAGATAAGGTATATGAATGCTTCCTCAAGTTGTGTACCAAGTTTATTATGTGAATTTTTATTATGTAGGGAGAAGATCCATACCTTTTACTGGGTTCTTCAACTCTTCACCTTTTAAATATTACAAAGTTGTCCTGTATTTACTTTTGAACAGAGTGTCTCTGCTTTTATGCTTCAAAGCTAATAGTTCATAACCACATTCATCATATTCAAACTTCTCTGTATTCTATTTATATTTTTGCTTCATTAATATTCAAACTCAACCTCCTCAGCTCTTTCATCTCACCTGTTCCAGTGTCTGTCTCGAGTTGGCTTCTCTTCCTGAAGACATTTTAATGATGCTTTGTTCCATGTCTCAAGGTGCACACCTAGAACTGATATGCAAATGTTCACAGTTCTTTCTGCCCTCTGTAGCAGTTACATGATTAGACATCAGCAATATTTACCTGAGATTGCAGTGTTTTGTCAATTTTCTCTAACCAGCTCTACTTTGTATTGAGATTTGGGGGGAGCCTCCTCACTGGTCTCCAGGTCTGTGTTTTTGTTCAGATTTAGTTTATCTTTGGTAGCACCATTTATCATATTTTATCTTTAGCAAGATGTTTTCTACAGAACTCTTCTCATTCCAAACTCCCCCCTTAGCATTGGCTCCAAATGAATGTTCCTTAAATGTCCTAGAATTTCTTTTGGCTCATTTTTCATTATAAGTCTTGGCCATCTTTTATAGCTTTAATCTGCACCTGTTCAGAGAAACATTCCTTTATGGTGTCTTTCATGTTTTTCCTGCCTTCTTACTGTATTATTTCTTTATCTTACCTCCCAGTTTGCATGTCTATGAGCTCTCTCTCTCTCTCTCTCTCTCTCTCTCTCTCTCTCTCTCTCTCTCTCTCTCACACACACACACACACACACACACCAACAAACCACTCATTAAAACAAACACACAAACAAAATTCTATGTAATAACTTCATTTTTTCCAATAATAAAATTATGCAGTAACATTAATTTTAGCCATTAATTATATATTATCTAAGAAATGAATAAAAATAAACAGCAATCACTTCAGAATCTCTGAGAGAACAAAAACATGAGCCTAAATGGGATAATAGCTATTTTTATTCATTGTTTAGTATGTTGCCTAGCTCTGATACACATTTGATATCAACTTTTGTTCTTTAATTCCATATTAAATTATCTTCTGAGTCAAATACATATACATAATAATACAGGAACTTGGTAAAGCCTTAGAGACCATCTACCTAGACCTAGAGTTTTTATATATGAAGATACTAAACTAAATAATGAGAATTACAGCATCCAAGGCCACATACCAGTTTAAAAGTAAGTTTATTGGGATTAAACATCCAGTATAATTACAATTCTCTCCCCCCAATTGGATTCAGTTTTAATAATTAAATAATAAAATAATAAATGATATAAAACATGGAATTTCCAAATGCAAATTTAATATTGAAATGTAATGTGATAGCAGTGAAAATTAGATACATAACACAGCCTTGGAGAAAAAAAAAACTGTTATTACAGTGTCCCACCCATTGCGTACAGAGATGTGGAGAGACATATTTCTGTGATGCCCAGAGCTAGCAAGAACTCTCTGTGCTTGCTATGACTGTTTTCTGGGGTTGGTTTATGGTGGAGTTCACATCATTGAATAATGAGTATTATATAAATTCATGCTGAGTTTCTCCTTACTGTTTTTGGAAAAAGGTTATTCAGTAGGATAATGGTGTGATATTGCATACTGTGGGCTGTATTTTATGCTAAAGAGTCTCACATAAAGGGCACCTGATTCATAGGATTTTCTTTCTATGGCATATAAAATGAAAGTATTGTAAGTGTTTGTCCATGAACCCCTCTGCAAGTTTTTTAATTTCAGTAATTAAATGGCTCTGATACACACTGCTAACAAATATAGCCTACTGAGTTCACACTGAAGGGTTATATCGTATTGCTATGTCCTACACAATGCGGCTTTAGTTGTAATGGTAAGGTATGCCAAATATCACAGGTTACACATTTTTCCCTTGGTTTGGGATCAAATGATTTGTATGACACAAGAAATTTACCCAAAGTGAAGGCTTTTAAAAAGACTTTCTAGGATTTAATGAGACACTGTCACTAGTATGACTTGATTCTAGTTTTAGCAGTTTTGTTAGTCAGCAATCATAACTATTTCCTTTGGTTATCAAAAACTATTTTAAAATTGAACAAATTAAACATCTTGGATTGGTTTCCTTTTGAGTATGTCATTGGGACCTATACGAGTGCTCCAACAATGATATGTGTTTCATGGACATACATACCACATACACATGACATAATAAAAGCCTTAATTTGATATTTACATATAATGGGAGAATTTTATTTCTACATCTGTATATATATGTATACGTGTAATATGTATGTGTCTATATATTACATTCTACCCATATACTGTACTTCTAAGAATTTAAGATTTCTTGTGTGCTCTAATTGTCTATTTTCCTAAGTGTGATGTTCTCCAGTATTCCCTCCTTGAGTCAATCTCTGAGAGAGAGAGAGAGAGAGAGAGAGAGAGAGAGAGAGAGAGAGAGAGAGAGAAACAGACACACAGAGAGAGACAGAGAGACACACACAGAGAGATCTTCATTAACTTGCATATTGCATTCTATACATGTATCCCATCTTCTATTATTCATATCTGTACCTACAGTTTGGAATAAAAGGTGCTTCAGTGTTTAATGCTTCCTTAACAGCGCATTTGTCTGTATAAAACATTTCAATTTCACAAATGATTAAGGAGTGTCTCTTTTCAGAGAAGGTCTCAAACATTGAAGCAACGAAATAAGATGCATACTAATGGAAGAAAAGGCACAGGAGAGACTAAAGGAAAGGACACTCCATGCCAATAGATTGGTGAATCTAGTTATTCTTAGAATAACCAAGCATTTCTCTTAAAATATAAAAGGTCAAGTAGCATATCTTAAAACATAGAAGAAAATCTATTTAATTTTAAATTTGTTCTTGTAACTTCCAGTGTTACTTAGAGGAGAAAATGACTGAGGTTAATGGACTCGCATATGTCACTAGCTAAAATGGTTGATGAAAATAGGAATTTAAGGAATCGGGACAGATATTTCAAGCCTGTCAAGACAGATCATCAATCTCTGAAATGACTTTGTTTCCAGTTTGTCTGAAGACTGGGGCCCATTTTTGTCAAGTTTTAATTCTATACATTTTTTGTTCTAAGGAAGCAATCTAAAATTTTTCTACATTTTCACCATATAATCACAGTCATGAAAATTAATCCTTATTTACCATTTGTCCAGTAAAATGAATAATTATCACAGAAGGCTACTGGAGCTTAGAAGCAAAGTTAATTATCAGTATAGTGACCTGATATCTATTAACCAGTTTTATGTTTAAAAAAAATACAAAGAAAAAAGTAAAAATTACCTACAACCAATCAAAATGCAGAGTATGAGTCCCAGTCCTAATGAATAATCTATAAAAGACTCTTACTCTGAAGTTTCAGGGAACATTGAAGAAGAGTAGACAGGAAGATTCTAAGAGCCAGAGGATACAGGAGTTTGCTGTGAGATTGTGTCTCCTAGGAACATCAGAAGCTATACCTATACATTCTCACCAACAGGAAACATGACTGCCCAAGTGTGAGTTGAATAAGGACAATACCAATGAACGTGCCAAACTAGACAGACAAAAGCTTGTAAGGCCTTAACCCTACACAAATAACTAGAAGCAACTAAAGAAGCCTGGGATTGGTAGAGGTGGTCTTTCCACGGTAAGAGTACACCAGTTGGTTGTCCATTGATAAGTGGCTGTCTTTGTAGCTTGTTAGGACCACAGTCCTGAATTACTGATCTTAACATCATTAGCGTGCCTTATTGGGGACATCTAGAATAAGAACAAAGTTCTAGGGAACAACAGGGAATGCCCCACAATGAAGACTTAAGATTCTGACAACCTGAGAGGCATGCCATCTGAGTATAAGAAATCTTGACCAATTCTGCCACTGAGACGTGCTTTGCTGGCTTGCAAAGACTTCAGTTGCTGTGAAGTCCCTCATGGGCTCATTTCTTTGTCAGAGAAGGTCTTCCACAGATGTCATTCTGCTCCTCCTTAGCTCTTTCTTGGGCCTTCCTTGTCAGCTGACTCTCTAGAAGCACACCTCATTCCTTGGCATTGATTTGCTTTTCATTGTGTTACTCACTTAAGATGATACATATCTGCCATAGAGGCAAATCTTTTCCCTCCTCTTTATCCTTGGAGCCTAGGATAGGCCCAGGATGTTTCTAAATAGTTATTTGTTGACTGAAGTAATGCAAGGCACAAGGATGAGGGAAGAGGTAATTTAAGGTTTCGTTTTAAAAATACGCACACTGCTCCTGAACCATTAGGATGAATAGTGAATTCATCCTGTGACTTCAAGGTTCCAGACTCATTTGTACAGGCCTATAGCTGCACTTGTATCTCTTCATGTCTGCACATGAATAGCAAGTTGTAAAAACAAAACAAAACAAAAAAACAAATAATAAGACCTAGTTCGGCCAAAGATTTAATTAAAAGTAAGCCTTAACTGGATAGAGTGGCATAAACCTACAATCCTACCGCTTGGTTATCTCTCAGAAGGATCACAAGTTTAAGGCCAGCATGACCTACAGAGTCACACACTTGTCCTAAAAGACATTTAGTTATGTTCAGAGTCATATCTAACTTCTTGGGTGTGAATGTGTGTATTGGGTGGGAGGTGTCCACGTGCATGCAGGCATGTAAATGTGGGTATGAAGGCCAGAGGTTGGCATTGGGCATTTTAGTCAATTGTTCTCCACCTTATTTTTACTACATTTATTTATGTGTTCATATGTTTATTTGTGTTGGGGGCCATTTGTGTGCCACAGTGCACATGTGCAGGTGCAGGTCATAGGATAGCTTGTGGGAGGGAATTGGTTCTCTCCTTCTACTATGTTGAGTCCCAGGGATGCAACTTGGGTTCTGCCTTTATCCCCTGAGCCATCTTTCTGGTCCTCCACCAGGCTTTACAGAGATGCTGGATGTTTGGTATCTAAGTTAGGATCCTCATGATTACATGGCAAGCATTTTACAGATTGAGCCATCTCACTCGCCCTTAGATCAAATTAAGATGTTTAATGTATTTTCTTTCAGTGGCAAGCAGGTGGAGGCTGAAGATGAGCAGGAAAAATGGTTAAGGAAGAAGTTAGTTGACATTAACATCAACTACCTTTGACTTTTAAAATCCTTATTTAGTATGGATATGGCTCAGTCCTTCCATCATGTTCATGTGGTGTCAGAAAGCTTGCAGGACAGTGCACACTAAGGACTATACCTTTGAATGGTGGCTTTGTTTTACTTTGGAGGAGAGTGCATGCATTCAGTTCTCAATATGCATAATAGTTACCATTGGCTGTAGAGATGATCTGATGGTCTAGCTTACCCCAGGAGAATCTGAAGCTAATCTTGCAACAGAACTGGGTTCATTTTACATCTATATCCAAAAGTGATGCCTGACTGCAGATCTTGAAGAGAGGAAATGCTGGTAAAAGTCTCACGGCAAACTCACAGGTTCTTGACATTTTCATCCTTATCATTATTATTTTCTTTAGCACTAATATTTCAAAAGATGCTGCTGCATTAAATAATCCTGATACCTCAATTTTTTTTGTCAAAGAAAATGTCTCCCTTCAGAGGACTTAAAATAGTGATTAAAAAAATAGAGATTTGAGGCAAAAGTGTCTTAATTTTTGTGTTGCTTGCATCCTTTTTGTTTCGGGATAAATCCCTATCATTTTGAGTTGGCTTCCTTCTCTGTGGCCCTCCACGCACTACTTCAGCATATTACTGGCTCTGCTCACATTATTCACTGGACCACTACTTACCATCACAGATCAGATACGTAATTATATCCTTGATGCCTGGGAAATGCACAAAACATGTTATGCTCTCAGGCTCCATGCTTATCATGGACCTGCTATTTTTCTATCTCCCCTACACTTTCATATTCCAGTCACACACATATTTTACCTATATTTAGTGAAATCTGAGTGCTCTTTGAGGCTTATTTTTAATGTGTCTTTCCTAATGATAGTTTCTTAATTGTCCTCAAAATAAGCACCTGTTCTTTTCTCTCAACAGTGATCTCTCTCTCATCATATTTGTGATACTGTATTTCTTCAAGATTATAATCAACTGTAAAATTTTTAAAATTTAGTTTTTGATAATTTCATATGTGAATACTGTATTTGTATCATCTCCCCTTTTTCTTCTTTCTCTAATTCCTCCCATATGACTCCACTGCTTCTCAAATTCATGGCTTCTTATTCTTTTAATTATAATTATTACATTTATTTACATATAGGTGTATATATTTATAAATACAAACTTCTAAGATTATTCAGTGTTGCTTATATGGGTTAGGTCTGACATCTTGAAATTAGCTAACTCATAAGGGAGTGTTGGATCCCACTGAGGTATCCTAGTGGCTTTACCCAGCAGGACTGAATAAGAGGATGATTGGACCATGGTCCTGAGTACCAGGTGTTTGGAAGGGTCTACACTTGGCTCTATCTAGCAAGGGGGAGTTCTTTTGCCCCTCCTCTTGGCATTGTTATAAAAAGCCCTTTTGAATAAAGTTCTGGACTTATGGATCAGGATCCAGGCCCTCCCGAGGCTATCCTGCATTTCTATCTGTTTCTCTCCCCTCTATATTTCTATCTAAGTCTCTTATCCCTCATTCCTCAAGAGTCCCTGGGGTAAATAAATGTGGGAGCTGGTCTCCCACAAGGGAGCTCATCCCCAGAGAAGATTGATTTTCCCTCTCTCTGTAATCGTCAATTCCCCACCCACACTGGCATGTCGATTGGTATTGACAATTTTAAGGTTTGGTTTAGGCAACCATATTGTTGTTACTTGGGTGTAGCTTCCTTGTCCATACAACTCACACTATAACCCTGACTTATAATCTTGACAACCCCTGTTCCACAGTGTTCCCTGAACTTTAGGTATAGGGGTTGTGTTGTAGATGTATCAGTTTGGGTGTGGGCACCCTGCAGTCTGTTGATCTCTGCATTTTGACCTCTTGTGGCTTTCTGTAATGCTGTCCATCTGCTGCAAAAAGAAGCTCTGCTGAGGAGGGATGAGAGCTTTATTTTCTGGGATTTCATGCACGTGTCCACTGAGCATGATTACATCTACCCTCCATATGTCTCCCTCCAACTTCCCTCATATTCTATCATTAGGCTCCTCCCAACTTCCTCCCTTACTTCTCTTGATAAGCTACCAAATCCAGTTAGTGCTGCCCATATGTGCTTGTGTTTGGGATCATTCACTAAAGCATGGGCAACCTGCCAGGTGCCAAATTCTCAAAAGAGAATGATTCATTCTCTCCCATCAGTTATCCACTGTTAGTATCTCCTCAGTCAGAGGTGGGGCCTAGAAGTCACCTAACCCAACGATGCCTGAGTTTTGAGTGGTTTGATCTTGCGCAGGTCTTGGGCAGATAACCCCAGAGGCTAGGGCTCTGAAAGCATGGCTGCAGCAGCCTTACCGTGTCATAAGACATTATTTCACAGCACTCCTTCCTCTGGCTGTTGCATTTAGTCTGCCTCCTCTCCAGCATGGCTCCCTGAGCCTTGGTGGATGTGGGGTTAATCCTCTTGTCCTGGTGAAGGCTGAGCACTCATCTCTTATCCTCAGCACACTGATGAGATTTGCATTTCTCCAATGACTGCTGCCCACTGCAAACAAACATACAAACAAACAATCAAATTTCTCTGACCAAAGCTGAGAGCAGACCAGGTCTATGGGTATAAACATAAGAATTTCAAAGGCAAGTTGACACCATAATCATTTAACAAAATAATAATAGCAGGCTCGGTCCTAGGGTCTATGACCTCCTAGCCATGGGCTTTTGACCAGGAGTACACTGCCAGGCATGAAATTCCCTCCGGCAGAGCTGGCTTCAAAGCCAATTAACAATGGCTATTTACACTAAAATTATTAAAATTATCTTGTCACTATTGCGCCATTAGGCATGTTTTGCCACATACAAATCCAATCCTGGGTGAGGCTTATGATGTCTTTTCTGCTCCCAATACCTGCATAGAACCTTCTGGTGCTTCCAAAGCTAAACAGAATGGAGGATGTTTCTAAGTTAGTTTGAAATTGATGTCTCTGTGTCCTACGGCCAAATTGCTTGCTGTCTTCAGTGACAGAATCTTATTATGTAGTTATAGTGAGTAACCAAGGGCAATGGCAATCATCTGTGTTGTTTTGGGAACGTCTGAAACATCCCTAATCAATAACTCCTAAGAAAATAACCTATTCTTTGCTCTACAGCTTTTATTTAATAACCCATGTCTGGTGAAAATGGGCTTTTTCTACTTGTACAAGATAATTCTATTAAAGTTCATTTCTAAGTACTATTTGAAATTAGTACACTAAGTAGTGGGTTTCCATAAAGCTTTTTCACACACCTCTCATTTTGGCTAACCTACTTCATTTCTCCCATTCTCCAGTACCCTCCTTGTTTAAGCCTCAATATTCATTTCCTTTTCTTTCTTTTTACAAGAGTCCTATTACCACTCAACTTGTTTTTTAAGTTGTATTGTGTCGCAGGCTTCCATATGTCCTTCCTTTGGACCAGGATTTTTCTTCATTTCCCCTGTACTCCCATACCTATTTTTACTTAAATCTTTTGGCTTCCAGCATTCCTCAATACTACTTCCATTTTGTCTATAATCTATTAGCCACCTTTCCTAAACGTGTGTCCTCCACAAAAAGCCATGCTTCTTCTTTCTGGGTGTCCATTTATGTTCCCAGTTAAATATACAAAACTAAGATTAAAAGCTATAATCTATATTAGACAGAACATACAACATCTGTCTTTCTGGGCCTAAGTTATGTCATACTATGTAATTTTTTAAACGATTCTATCCATTTATTTGCAAATTTCATGGGCTCATTTTTATTCAGAGAGGAATAACATTCCATTGTGAGTATGTTCCACATCTTTTTTACCCATTTATATGTTGATGGACATATAAGTTGATTCTACCTCCTAGCTATTGTTAGAAGTGCAACAATGAACATGTGTCTCTGTAATAGACTATAAAGTTGGTGCACAGTATATATCTTCAGATGTGGCATAGTATTTCTAGTTGTAGTTTTTTTAGAAGACTTTAGACTCATTTTCAAAATGTCTGCACTAGTTTACATTCTCAGCAGCAAAGTATGAATGCTTCTCTTTCACCACATCCATGACAGTATTGTTTGCAATGTATATTCTTGATGATGATCATTTTTGACTGGAATGAGGTGGAATTCCTTTTGAAGATGATATGAATCACTTTATAACAGACCCTAAAGACTCTATTTTATAGAGCTGATAAACTATTTTAACATTTGAAGGACACAAATTAATATGCCCAAATCAAGAAATTACCTACATACTAATGACAAACAGACTCAAAAAGACATCAAGGGAACAATCCCATTAGTAGTAGATGCACATATATAAACCAAACCAAACCAAACAAAACAAAACCAAAACAACAATAACAGCAACAAACAAACAAATAAAACCCAATCATGGCAGTAAACTTAGTCAAGAAAATCAAAGAACTCTACAATAAAAATTTCTTGACATTGAAGACACAAATTGAGGAAGACACTAGAAGATGGAAAGATACCCCATGTTCATGTGTTGGATACACTAATGAAAATGAGCATCCTACTAAAAGCTACCTAAAGATTCAGTGAGCTTCCAGTCAGAATACTAACACCATTTTTTCACAGACATAGAAAAAGCCCTCACATTTATATATAGTTACAAAAGACAAAAGTTAGTCAAAGCAATCCCAAATGAAAAAGAATATTGAAGGTAATATTACCATACTTGATTCCAAATTATACTGCAGAGCTATAGTAATAAAAAACAGTCTATTATATGTTTTTTAAAAAGACACATAAGTCAATGCAGTAGAATTGAGAATCTAGATATGTGTCCATACAATTGTTCTTACTTAAAGTTTTGACAATGTTGCCAAAAATGTACATTGAAGAAAAGCCAGCATCTTCAACAAAATAGTTATGGGAAAACTGGATTTCATTATGTGGAAAAATGCAGCTAGATTTCAGTCTTTTGCTTTGCACAAAACTTACCTCCAAATGGATCAAGAACCTCAGTGTAAGACCTGATACCCTCCTTATACACTATCCTCATCTAGACTATTTACTTAGTTTTCAAGGTAGCACCAAATCAAATTCCTATATCAGCTAATATATATATATATATATATATATATGTGTGTGTGTGTGTGTGAATTTATAATATTGGTTCAGCAATGTATGGATAAAGCGGAACTATAGAATTATCTAGGAAGATTTCCTAGGTTGCATCTCAGTACTCTAGTTTCCAATTATTAATATCAATGAAAAAGCAATAATGGGCCAATATAAGCATTCTGGTAATGGTGCAGACCCTTCAAGAATCCAGACAAAAATGCACACACCTATGAACATCTGTTTTTTTTTTTTTTTGATAAAGAAGCCAAAATCATACAATGGGAAAAAGAAAGCATCTTCAACAAATGGTGCTGGCATAACTGGATGTTGGCATATAGAAGAATGCAAAGAGATTGACATCTATCTCCCTGCACAAAACTTAAGTCCAAGTGGATCAAAGACCTCAACATATATCCAGTTACACTGAACCTGATAAAAGAGAAAGTTGGAATTAGACTTGAACGCATTGGCACAGAAGACAACTTTCTGAATATAATACCAGTAGCACAGACACTGAGATTAACAATAAATAAATGTGACATCCTGAAACTGAGAAGCTTCTGTAAGGCAAAGGACACTGTCAATAAGACAAAACAGCAGCCTACAGCATGGGACAAGATCTCCACCAACCCCTTATCAGATAGAAGACTGATCTCCAAAATATACAAAGAACTCAAGAAACTAGAAATCAAAATACCAAATAATCCAATTAGAAATGGGGTACAGATTTAAACAGAGAATTATCAACAGAAGAGTCTCAATAGCCAAGATACACTTAAAGAATTGTTCAACATCCTTAGCCATCAGGGAAATGCAAATCAAAACGACTCTGAGATGTCATCTTCCAACTGTCTGAATGACTAAGATCAAAAATACTAATGAAAGCCTATGTTGGAGAGGATGTGGAGTAAGGAGAACACTCCTCCACTGCTTGTGGGAGCACTTTGAAAATTGGTATGGTGGTTTCTCAGAATATTGGGAATCAACCGACTTCAAGACCCAGGTATACCAATCGTGTGTATATACCCAAAGGATGCTCAATCATACCACAAGGACACTTGTCCAAATATGTTCATATCAGCGTTATTCTTAATAGCCAGAAACTGGAAACAACCTAGATGCCCCTCAACTGAAAAATGGATAAAGAAAATGTGGTACATATATACAATGTTGTATTACTCAGCAGTAAAAAACAATGACATCATGAAATTTGCAGGCAAATGGATGGAACTAGAAAAAAATCATCCTGAGTGAAGTAACTCAGGCCCAGAAAGAACACCATGGTATGTACTGATTCATAAATGAATTTTAGCTGTAAAGGATAATTAGGCTACAATCCACAGCCCTGGAGAAGCTAGGTAACAAGGAGGGCCCAAAGAGGCATGCATAGATTTCCCTGGGAAGGTGAAATAGATGAAATCTTCTGGGTAAACTGGGGGTTGGGGGTATAGGGAGAATGGGGGATGGTAACAGAAAGGATCAGATTGGACTGGTTGGGGGCAGGAGTGAAGGGAAGTGTAACAAAAGAGAAGTTTTGATAGGGGGGGCAATTTTGGGGTTAGGGAGAAACCTGGTGCCAGTGAAATTCCCAGGAATCCACAAGAATGACCCCAGCAAAGACTCCTAGCAATAGTGAAAAGGGTACCTGAACTGGCCTTCTCCTTTAATCAGATTGGTGACTGCCCTAATTGTCATTAGAGAACTTTTATCCAGTAACTGATGGAAGCCGTTGCAGAGACCCATAGCCAAGAACTGGGCTGAACTTCGGCAGTCCTTTTGAAGAGAGGGAGGAGGGATTGTATGAGCCATGGGGGTCAAGATCATGAAGGGAGAACCCACAGAGACAGCTGACCTTAGCTCAAGGGAGCTCATGTACTCTAGACTGACAGCTAGGGAGCCTGCATGTGACCCATCTAGACTCTCTGCCTGTATGTGACAGTTGTGTAGCTTGGTCTGTTTGTGGGGCTCCTGTCAGTGGGATCAGGACCTGTCTGTCCCTTGTGCTGGAGCTGGCTTTGGAGAACCTATTCTCCATTCTCGGATGCCTCTGCCTTGTCCAGCTTGATGCAGGGGAGTAGCTTGGGCTTGGTCCTGCCTCAACTTGATATGTCATGCTTTGTTGACTCCCATGGGAGGCCTGCCCCTTTCAGAATGGAGATGGAGGAGTAGATGGGGGTATAGCTGGGAGGTGAGGGAGGGGGAACAGGAGGAGAGGAAGGGAGAGGAAACTGTAGTTTATATGTAAAGTAAATGAAAAAAAATTAATTAAAAAAGAATGAAGGTATGTTAGGAATTAAGAAAGTTAAAGTATTTTTAATATAATTGGAATATACCGTAGAGTTGGCAGTGGAATAAAACACTTCTAATTACTAAGTTAACCCTTAGAACTCAATAGAGAAATGTGTGCTGTTTGCCATTTAATTTTTTCCTTACTTTGCTAGAGTAATTTATATGTATATTGCATTTTTCTTTTGTCTTCCTCCATTTTCCAACTATATCAAATAGCATGTTAGTAGTTGTTAATTTATAATCCAGCTTTACATTTCAGAATTTCAAAAGAAGAATGAGACTTAGTTAGAAGAGAATTATTACTTGATAGTACTAGTAAATATGTGTTTTCTTTGGGGGGAAGATTCATGTTTCTCATATTGTGACCAAGAGTTACACCATGTTAGGTGTAAATGTGGTTTTTATCTTTTCATGAATATGTGTCAATTTGACCAAAGGTGAACTGTGATATACTTACATGCCTTTTCGATGTACTTGAACTGGATCTATATCTACAAGAATTAGATTCACAGAGGAGTTCCTTGTTACTGGGGCTCGGAAAAGATGTTTTGTCGAAGCTTTTGAAGTTCTATCAGATAGGCAGGTGGTCAGAAATGGAGACGTGTGCCCAGTGAGTGTGAGGACAAAGCCAACGCCCTAAGGGGATTCAAGGCGAAGTGAGTCCCTCAGTGGATTCTCCCCAACGCTAAGCCTCCACGTTGAAGGAAATCATTGCCCTGCTGCAGAGGTCAGAAGAAAGACACTGGCCATGGCAATTAGAGACTGGTGGAGGAGCTAGTGGGAAACCCAGCAAGAACAACAGGCAAGCCAGGTCTAAGAGATGATGGCAACGAGCCGAAAGCCGGCATGGGCCCTGTGCCACCTTTCTCCCTGTAAAACTTTTCATGAGTTTTTTCACTACCTTTTCTAATCGCAGGTTCTGGCATTTGGTGTAAAGATAGGGTTTTTCTTTTAATGTATGTTTAATGTGGCCCCATAATGGTATATTCTCAAAGGCTTAAATTAAAGTAAATCAATCAAATTGTTGTGTGGTGTGTGTGTGTGTGTGTGTGTGTGTGTGTGTGTGTGTGTGTGTGTGTGTGTGTGTGTTAAAGGTGGAGACATATAGAGAAACAGAGTTCAAGTCTCTATTCTGCTTTTTTTGCTCTTGAACCTGCAATAAGTCATAATTAAAAATGCAATAGACTCCAACAGTGCTGTTATCCTACTTTGGCCTGTAATTTTCTGGACATACTGATGGTGATGACCATAGCAACAGCTGTGTCATGACCATGAGCCAAAACTGTTCTCAAGGCTTCAGTTCCCTCAGAGGTAGGTGCTATGACCATTAGTGTTCTCAGGCTATAAATCAGACAACAATGGTGTTTGAGTGACAATTCCAGTGTCACGTAGCTCTGATGGGAATCTAGGCAAATCACTGCCAACTCTACAGAGCTAGAAGGTCTGGAGTTTAGACATCCATCTTAACTGCTGTGTGGTTTGGCATCCAGCTCAACGTTTTAAAGGAAGCTTGTTTTGAACAATATGACTTCAGATTCACTCCTATGTGAGTCTGCTAGAAGATGGGGAGTGAGATCATGGGGTGATCTGCATAGGTACCCCTGGTTTGGCAATTAGAGTATGTTAGTGATAAAAGGAAAATGAACATAATAGTGGGGCAAATGGGAATAACCTCAAGGAAATGAATAGCTATCTGATGTCGTTTGACTGGAAAACAAAACAACAACAACAACAACAACAACAAAAACCAAGCATTTTCTCCAGTGTGCACAGTATTTTAAAGACAACATCCTGGTTTCTGGTGCCAGACATCTGACAAGAGAGGATGTGTTCTACCTCTTTTGTCCTTGATCTCATCAAGATCTTTGAATCATAAATTTTAATTTCATATTTAGCATGTTAAAATCATATTCTATAATTTAAATTTATTATCACATTGGTCTCTCGATTATGTTAGAATCTAACTTGAGAATTAAAGTTCTCCTGATCAAATTATGAGAGTCCTATCAACTAACATTTCTAGTTTCATTGAGGTGAAACTTCCTTAACATAAACTTAGCCATTTTAAAGTCACCAACTCAGTGGCATTTTGTGCACTCACAGTGCTTTCCAACAGTCATCCCTCATTCTACCACAAAAAGAAACAAAAAGTTGCTCATAAAACAATAGCTTTGTTTTACCTTATGTTTTTAAAAGACCATTTTATGTAGCGAACTCCACTGCCTTTTTAGATTTACTAAAACACATTCATTTTACATTTGATTTTTCTTTTACCTATGGATACTAGTATCTTCTACTACTCTAGAAGATAGTTTTATGTAATTGTGAATATATATGCAGATATCCATATAATCAACACAAAATGTGAGATATTTGTGTGTTAGTGTTTTACATATTAACATAGTTTAATGTTCCCATATTCATTTTAATATAGTTATAGAATTTTAACTGATATACACAATTATATCTACTTATGGCCTAATGGAATTTTTAATAGATGTATATATTACGTAATGTTCAAGTTAGGGTGTGCATATTTATGTTTTAAAGCATTTGTTAGCTACTTATGGTAAAAAAAAATCCAAAATCTATTCTTCTGGAATTTTAAGACTTCTACTACATTATTGTCATCTGCAGTCATCCTATTCAACAGCACACCAGGACTTATTCATGTGATGTGTTTAAATTAATGTTTCACATGCATTTTTTTTATCTTCATGTTTTCAATTCCTTTTTCTAAAAATCCTTCCTGATGCTGAGAGCATAAAAATTATTTTCCCTTAAAAATTTGAGACTTTATACTTTAAGGCTTTCCTTTGGAATTTATTTTGTATGAAGTATTAAAGTGGGAAATTCTGTTTTATAGGACAAGGAAGTTGGTACCAAACCATGTTTTATCAGCTAGTTCTTTTCTGTCTGATTTGTTATGCTCCTGTTCACGTATGAGTTAGATCTACATGGGATTTAGAGTGTTCCACAATTCACCAAGTTCGCTCCCTTATTCTACCATAAATTAGAAAGACAAAGGCTGGAGCAGAAAATACAGCAGTGGAAAACACAGTCTTCTCCTAGGGAGGGTGGACTGGCAAATTTCTAGTTTGGTTTATATCAGCTTCATGCACATAAAACGTCTCCTTGCTGCTCCTGCTTCTTCTTTCTTTACTTTTTTTTTCTTGTGTTTCCAAGTAATTTTCTACAAAACCAATACACGATCTGAATACATGAATGTAAGTAGAACTTAGTAAGTATGCATTTAAGGGGTTGAGGACACCAGGAGGACATGGCCCACAGACTCAACTAAGTAGGCCTCATAGGGGCTTACAGAGACGGAAGCAGGAATCGGGGAGCCTGCATGAGTTTGCCCTAGGTCCTCTACATATATGTTGTGGTTGTTTAACTTGCATTTTTGTGGGACCCCTGACAGTGGGAGTGGGGGTATCTCTGACTTTTTTACCTGTACTTGGGACCCATTTTCTCCTATTGGGTTTCCTAGGGGTCCTGCTCTATTCTGAAGGGAAATGGAGGAGTAGATTTGGGGGGGAGGGAAGGGGCAGGAGAATGAGAGGAGTGGAGGGAGGGGAGGCTGCAGCACGAGAGAAGAAGAAATAAAAAGAAAAAACTTGTGGTGTTTTCTGCCACTTTGTAGGTTTTGAGGCATTGGTGAGGCCATCTGTGATGCCACATTTAAAACTACTACCATGTGATGAGTAGTAATGGTTAATCACTTACTGAAATTGGCCATACAATTAAAACAATTTTGAGTATTACACGAGATGCTACAAATAAAACACAATTCATAGGAATCTTAAGCAAAAGGAATATTCTTTGAGTGACAATTGCTATTATATTAGCATTATTTCATCATCAGTCCTATTGTTTAGATACTGAATAATTCAGAAATGAGTTATTCAGTGCAAAAGTAGAGTAACACAAAACTCATTCAAATCACAAGTGTGTTCAGAGATTTCAAAGAGGACACAAATAAACATGTGGATAAATTTAAATAATGTGATCTGAATAGTATTTTTATATCCTGAATTTACTTCCTTATTTCATTCATCTGTTTGTGTTTCTTAGCATTCAAAAAATTCAGATCACATTATTTAAATTTATCCACATAGAAATAGTAAAGAAAAACAAAACTGAAAGTATACAGGAAAAGTCAAGTGAAAACCTTAGTGGAAAGCATTAAACCATAGATTAACACCAACACAGTAATAGCAGGTGAATTCAGTATCCCACTCTTTTCAAATGGCAAGTCATCAAAGCCAAAAATTTACAGAGAAATATTGAAAACAAATGATGGTATATCATATGGACTTAACAGACATCTACAGAATGTTCAAACCAAACACTACAGAATACACATTCTTCTTGGCAATCTATGAGACACATTTTACAATTAATCACATATTATGAAACAAAGCTCGTCTTAGCAAATAAAGAAAATTAAAAGAAATCAGTATATTCTATCTGACCATAGTGGAATAAAGCAGGAGAAACCACAGAAAATAAACACACTCATAGACATAAAACAAAACATTATTAAACAATGACTATGTAATTATAGGAATCAAGTAACAAATTTAAAATTTCCTATAAATGAATGAAAACTCAAACACAAACACAAAAAAAATTTATGGAAGACAAGGAAGGCAGTCCTGAGTGGGAATTTTATAATTCTTGGTGCCCAGATCTCACATAAATGATGGTACATTTCATCATTAGCCACCAGAGAAATACAAAATAAAATTATTTTAAGATTCTGTCTTACTCCAGTCAGAAAGGTTACTATCAAACTGTTAAATGAAAACAAATGCTGGCAAGGTTGTGGGGGAGAGGAATCCTTATTCAAGGTTGATTGGAATAAGTATGATTTAACCACTATTGAAACCAGTGTAGAAATTTCTTATAAAAGTTAGAACTATCATATAATCCAGATACACCACTCATTGGCATATAGCCAAAGAACTCTATATCCTACTATAGAGATATTTATTCATGTTCATTGCTGCTCTGTTCATAATAGCCAGGAAATGAAAACAGCTCAGATATTCATTCATCGATGAATGAATAGTGAATTTTTAGTACATATACACAATGGAATTATATTCAGTTGTAAAGAAGAATGAAATTATGAAATTTTCAGGATACTGGGTGGAACCCAGTTAATACATTTCAGGTAACTGGGTGGAACCACTATAATCAGAAAGATTATAGAAAGTGATGTGACCCAAACCCAGAGACAAGTACCATATATCTTAAAATATGTGGATACTAGCTTTGACTCTCTAGATTTAAATGTTTAACCTAGAGTACCTTTAGAAGCCAGGGAACTACAAAGCAGCCACTTGGAAGTGGGAATAATGTTTTAAGTGACAGGGATAATAGGATACACGTGATATGAAAGTGGAAAGGGAGTACTGTGGGTGGAGATGGATAAGCAGAGATAACACGGAGAGACTCGAGACACAATGAGGCAGGAAGGAAAGCTTAATCAAAATAAATGATTGCACAAGATCTTTATATAAGCCTACACTTTGTAAGCTAAATTAAGACTATATGTTAAATACTAAAGAATTCAACCTCTGGGTAAGTTGGTGGTCTAGAAGCCTCATTACTGAAAGTTGGTGAGAGAAAATGCTGAAGATAACACACAGTAAGCTCTTACACTGAAGGAGGCAAGGTCTGCACACTTAATTACTAATTCAGGGGAAATCTCTGCAGGGAAGCAGACTTGAAGGCTGAGAATCATGGCACAGCTGGAAGTCCTCTTCACTGTGCAATCTGGCCTATTTGCTGGATAAAGCACCCCAGGAAAGAGCAGGAGGACCACAGGGGAGGTGGTCTTCATGGACGCCCAGCCTGAAGCATGAGAGGAGTGAAAGGGTCTAGAAGAACTATAGGGAAGGACTTAAAACCTTCCCTCCCCTATATGCTAGATCCCAAGATCGCTGAGTCTGCAGAGGTTGAGGTTACATCCGCCACCCCCAGTACCACATAGCTTTGTAATCATACATTCCTCTATCCAGTTTTTATTATGGAATATTTTAGTTATCCTTTAGCTATCCTTTAGGTATGATACTTTGAGTTGGTAATGTCTTCTAGAACTCACAATTTATCTGTCCAGGCACTCCAGGATTTTACCATTTCTGTTGCCTAATTGGCTGTTATTCTGATGGTCTTGCTTTGGTATGAAACCTCAAATACACCCCCCACCCCTGCCCCAGTGACACGCTTCCTCCAACAAGACCACACCAACTCCATTTGGCCATATATCCTAATCATTCACAGACAGTTTACCAACTGGTGCCAAAGCATGCAAATATGTGAGCCTATGAAGAACATTCTCATTCAAACCACCACGCATACCGTATCTGGATTGGCATTTCTTTTACTAACTCAGGAATTTATTGTGTAATGATTCTTCCAATATCATATTGAAGGACTATAGTGTTCGCAAAAGGCAACCTATGCTTTTAAACTGATGAACTCTTTTCTGAATGACACAACTCTATCACATTCAAGCCTCACAGGAATCCTACAAATACCTCAGTTAAAAGAACAGCTGATAATAACTGAAGCAATTAATGACATAACTTAATGCATATATCCTAATGTAATAATATAAGAAGCATGAAAAACTAAGGCAACATAACTCCTCCAGAAATTAGTAGCCCTATAGAAATTATATCTAACAAGAGTATTTGAGATAGAATTACAGACAGAGAACTCAAAAGAATGAGTATGTTCAAGGAAATTTAAAAATAAAATAGGGTCATGACTGAAATACACACAGCTGAAATAAATGGTCCATGTGAGATATGAAAGAGAGCTCCAACAAAGAGAGAGAAATACTGAAGAAAAATCTATCTCAAACTCAAAACAATAAGTCAAATTAGACATTCCAGAGAAAGTCACACCAATAAAAACATCAGTGAAAGGACAGAATATCTTATCTGGAAGGCAATGTGGGGGAAATTCACAATCAAGCAAGGACAAAAATAAAATATGATGGTACCAGGGGCAAATCAAAGATATATGTGACACCCAGGAAAACCTAAATTTACAGACAATTGGCTGACTAGCTTTCATTGTGCTCAAACGTGCTATGTACGCTGCTGAGAGATATAAGGCATCAACAGTCTTAAACAATTGAGAATTCTGTTATCTCAAGGTCAACCTGACAGGCAAGATGGACCTGCTGGAGCAATAGTGGACAGAATGTTCTGGGGGTAACCAACCACCATCAGACTGGCTTTGAGGCCTTCTTTACAGGAGGTAACACACGCCTGGTACTGTAACCCAGTTAAACCCTGTAAGTGGAAAAGTCATAGGCCCTATGAGATCACTGACTACTATTTGGATAGATTGGCAAAGCACAAAACTGGATTGTAAATATTTATATTTATGTCCATAGACAAATGCTATGCTTATTCTTAATCAGAGAAGCTTATCTTCGCAGTTAATGGCAAAGAATGAATAGACTTGTGGCTGCTCCAGGTACTTTGAAAAAGTGATGGTTGAGTTTGCTACTCTCAATAGGACCTTTATCCATACCCTCTAAGGCACAGGGAACATTGATAAGAAAGCAGAAGGTATAAGTGACAGAAGACAGGGAGAAGGGCTGCAAAATGTTACCTTTCGGCATCCATAGCAATCGCAAACATGATCTCCGTGCAACTGTAGTTGCCCTCACTGGGTATGCATAAGACTGGGTACGTCAACAGTCAGTCAAGGGTTTGGTAGAGACCTATTGAGGCTTTATCCCTCTCTACGGAACTATTGGCCACAGATCAATTTGGCAGCAGGCAATCATGGTCTTCAGTCAGGTACCCAATGGTGATCTCACCAGGCTCAAGTGAATAGTTCCAACCCCATGGTCACACAGATGGTCCTGCTTAAAATCTACAGCTTGTTACAAAACAAAATGTGAATGTGGTAAATGGACCCATAGGGAGGAGGGGAGACGACAGGAGGGGAGCAGATATAAGACCGTGGATAGTGATAGCAAACTGAATGCCTTGTACACAAACATCAGACTGTCAGTGAAAACATTTTAATTAATAAAAAAAGTGAAAAAAATGCTCATTGACTAAGGATTGAATTTTTGGAATACTTATGAAACATCATCAAATGAGAATGTTATGTAGGTACTTTAAAATGAATAGTGTTTCAGATTTATATAGAAAGAACATGGGACTGAAGAAAAATTGCTTGTTTCTTAACTAGACTGTCACCTTATGGCAATCAATATAATATATTCTATTTAACATATTCACATGGTACCTTATGTTTTATACATATATATATATCAGGATATTTTAGGATACCAAGTATTTTATGTATAAATATGACATCCATTTTAGTTCCAGGGGAAACAACCATTGAGTGTATAATTATTCATAGTATAACAATGTAACATTTGTTTTAGTCTAAAAAAATTTCCTGTTTGGTAGTAAACTCCAACCCTTCCAGGAGAAGAGATGAGGGGGTAAGCTAAACAGAGAGGCCCCACTGGTGCTGTGTGTTTGAGAGTATTTTCCAGTTTCACAAAGCTGGAACCTTTCACAGATAGGACTGTTTCAGTCTCAATATGACTGATTTTGAATATCACCTTCGCAAGGTCTTGTACTTATGTATTGAATATTGAATGTTCATATTGTATATTGAATGTGTCCAAACTTTTCTTATCCTCAAAGTTGCTGCATAGATTCTTACATAGCTTTAGACACTTTCCGAGAGAGAAGGACCTCAATAGAGAGATTAACAAAAGGCTATTTGTCTTCAAGCTACCCAGTGGCTGCTGCTGATCTGCAGCATGTTATCACAGTGGACTGTTATTAGAGCTTAGAGTCCCATGCCCTGGTGGTTTTATCCTGAACAACATTAGCAGAAAATGCAAGCTGTGTATATAATTACAATCAGAGAGACATTTCTCTAGATTGAAGACCGGCTTCAATTTGAAAGCACTAGTTATATTTACTATCAAATAGCTCAGTTATATTTTAAATGTGCAAAGAAAATCCCAAACCCAAGTTTCACACAAGTATGGAAACCCTTAAACATTTCTGATCTTAATGACCTGATTTTGTTAAAACTCATATGTGTGTGAAACAATCATTAAGTAAAATCTCTATAAAAGAGCATAGCAATTTAGTGAGTATACAGGCTTTCAAAATTTTTATAAAAAGTCATCTGAGTGAACCATTCATGGATTTGATGTAAATATTACAATGCCTATTCTTTTATGGAAAAAATGGATTTATTAACACCTGTGGAAAGTTATATATTAGATTGAAAAGTTCTAATCTTTAATTGTATTTTAAATATTTCATTTAATTACATTTGAATAGCACAGTGTTTTTTTTTAATTAAACTTTATGTTTTTCTTCCTGTGTGTGTGGTGTACATGTAAGTATGGGTGCTGACGTGTGTAGTATGTGTGTGAGTGCTAATGTATGTGCAGGTGCAAATACAAGTGTGTGTGCATATGTTCAGGTCACAAGGTGATGAGGGAAAATTCCCTCAATTATTCTTCCTCCATATCATTTGAGTCTGGGTCTCTCAATTGAACTAGGGCTCACCAGCCATCTTGCTCTAGGAATTCCCTACCTCACCCTTCCAAACTTAGGATTAATTAACCCGATTCTGATATGGGTTATTAGGATCCAAATTCTAGCTCTCCTGCTTGCCTGGCAAGTATTTGAACTGCAGAATCATCTCCTTAGCCTGCATATTTATTTTTTAAGTAGAATACAAGGTAATAGGTTTCCTTAAAGCATTTTATACATAAATAATAAATATGAATGTTGAGGCATAAGATTCATACCATTTAATATTATTTATATTATTTTACTCCAATGTATCTTTATCTTATATATCATGCTTTCCTGGACAGCCAGCCTCCAAATCATGACATGGAGACATATTATTAATTATGAATGCTTATGAATGCTTGGCTTGTTTCTAGTTAGTTTTTTTTTTTACTTAAATTAACCCATTTCTTTTAATTTATGTACTGCTCCAAGCTTGTTTACCTCATCTGTGTACTGTTCATCCTGTTTCCAGCTCTCTCCATGTCTGTCTGTCTGGCCCCCAATTGGCAGGCCCCTGGCTGGCTGGCTGTCACTTTCTTTCTGCCTGCCAGCCCCACCTATCCCTCCTCTGTCTAGCTATTGGCCATTCAGCTTTTTCTTAGACCAATCAGGTGTCTTAGGCAGGCAAGGTGAAACAGCAACATATCTTTACATAGGTAAACAAATTCATCATAAACAAATGCAACACATCTTCATATAGTTAAACTATTATTCTGTGACACAAACAAATGGGACACATCTTTATATAGTTAAACAAATATTCTATTCTACAATAATCTTATGGAATGCATATAGGAATTTAATCATCTTCTATCTAGCTATTGTTAAGTATATTAATTGGTCTTTACAGGCCCAGAATAAATTCTTTTCTTTTTTTTATAATAAAGCACTCTTCTTTAAGGCACTTCAAAATATTCCCAATGAAAATAGAAAAAACAAAATCTCTGTTGCTTCAGGTCAATGTGATCATTTTTCTGAGAATTTTCAACTTCGTCCCCCTTTGCATCCTTCACCACATACTTTGTTTTTTAGACTATTGAAAATTCCAGGCTAAGTTTTTGTTTGTTTTGTTTTGTTTTTAACTTCATCAGTTGGCCTTTTATCTCTTGTAGAACAGGAGATGCAGACATCAAATGACTGAAGTATAATGTTTGAAGGTGAATGGATCTGAACATAAAAACTGACCAAGTCCAGGAAAATGAGTGCAAGAATACACGATAGAAAACAAATTAAAGAAGGTAAAATTCCTCAAGTTGGTATGTTCCCAGAAAGTAGGGGTTCTATGGACTGACACCTGTCTGTTCTTTTAAGAAATTTGCATGAGAAGTTATCAAGATGATTTCTTAAAAATACACTTCAGACCCAGGGCACTGTGGGATCCTTGCCACTGTCCCACAGGCACATTTCTTTATTTAGAAAACTCTATGAACTTATGTTCCCCAAGGTTGTTTGCTGGCACAATGGTCAAATTAAGGTGGGAGGCCATCAACAGCCCTACCCAGCTATGATGCCTATGACCCACATCATTGACCAACATGGAACAATAACCCTAAGGTATAGCAGTGGCATAAATACCTTGGCAATAACCCACATCTCTCTAATTGGACTTAAGACCTGCTCAACCAGAGGGAAACCATGCCTGATGCTGGAAACCTAGCTAACTACTGAGTCCTAGTGAAGTCATGGTTATTGGGGAAAACATTTACAACCGCTAACTCGCTAAAACCTCATAATCCCTAACAACAATCTGTAAACATTTGTGCTTATGCTTATCGATAGGTGTGTTTTTCACCCCTCATCAAGGAGACTTCTCTGTGTGCCACAGAAAACCGCAGCCAATAAAAATGTAGAGTTGTGGAGCCCACATATAGTTGTGTTTCATAACCTTTGGTGACGTTGTTAACTTACTTGGAAAGGGCTACTTCCGGGATTAAGTAAGTGTGCATCCTTCATTGGCTTCTTTGTCAGGTTTGTTGTTGATGTGTGAGTCAGGCACTCTTGCTAGATTCATTGTTGATCTAGGTGGTGGTTTCCTCAGATTTGTCAGGGTGATTGCACACCTAAAGGAATAATTTAGCTTGGGTAGATCCAGAGAAAGTGATATTTATCATACATACATGAAAAGCTTTAATGAATTAATATCCCAAACAAAATATTCAGAGTAAACACATGTCTATAAACTGTATGACAATGTTGATATGTTGATCATGGTAGCATACACAGAGTTATCAGGAATTCAAAGCACAGTAGGAGAGATTCACATGTATATACCGGTGCCTAAGTACTAAACACATTTTCTAAAAATACTCGTTTTAGCCAGAAAAAAAAAGAAAATGAGATAAACAAGTTTTCTCCTCACCATATGTTATTATTAGCCAGGGTTTTAATTTTTTTTCAGTTTCCATTTTATAAGAAAACAGATGTTTCTGAATAGGTGTAGGTGGGTGGATTGAAAAACCGACCAATGCAGAAACTTTCGTATCTATTTTTCAAAAGCAAGTCATTATAGCCTCCATTCCTTTAAAAGCTGTTCAGGGCACCTGTTTTTTACATTCTACTGCAATTTTCATTTGCCTTCCCTTAACCCAGTTTGATCAAATAAATAAATAATAATGAAATGCAGTTTACTTTATTTCCTTCTTAAAAATTGAAGGAGCCCAGAGGGAAATTACCCAGTTGTCCAGTAGTCTGTGTAATAACCTCACACTACCCGTCCATCTGTCCTTTCATTTCCTTCCCTGTTCCAGTTCTCATCTTTTCATGCCCCCTCTTTTCTCCCTGTATAAGATTCCTAATGAACACCATACCAGATCTGTTTCCTTCAGAAATAATGTCTTCAAAACAGATAATCGGGTAGATGACCTAGAAGTCCCTAAATCGCAGGAGAGTCTAGTTTGCCTAGCCATTTTACCTTTCTACCTTACCTCTTTTTGAGATTTTATTTACCCAACTCTATAATCTTGTTCTCAAATTTCTCAACAAGATTAAACAAAATCATGTATATCACATTTTGGGAATAAGTCTTTATTTTAAGCAAATTGCTATTTAATGTCTTTCCCCTAAGCAAAGCCATTAAGAGCTTCCTAACAAAGAGAATGGATTCTGAATGGCTGATAATGTCATTTGGACCTTGCTGCAGACCAAAGCTAGCACATTCATCAGTGCAGGTGTCTCCATGGATTCAGTGTTAGGAGGTAGGTGTGGTTTCTGAAATGATTTTCTCTCTTGCACCTGCTGGTCATTTCTGTGGACTTTCTCCATTTCCATTGCCTTTCTCTAGCCTTCTACGCTGATTAGAATGTAGCTCATTCATCTTTCCAGAAACTTTTCCAGAAACCTTCCCTTGCAAAGAGGTGACTTATGTTCTTGACCATACAGTGTTTTTGCTTTTTATGAGCTCATCCTCCACAAAGCTAAATAGCACAGGATGCTCTAACTTGTGTCCCATGAAGTCATTGCTTGTCCATTGTAATTGGAAAGTGATTAATTTGAATGGCAATTCCATGACTTGGTTACTTTTCCCTTGCATAACATGCTGTATCCTGATAGAAAGTGATAAGAACTTTGGTACTCACTGCTTGCTGAGTTAATAAAGATAGAAATTACTGTGCATTAGAATCTTCATGTTTGCATGTGATAGTAATTTGGGTCTACACTGTATTTTCATACATGGAAGAGAATGAAGATATTGTAGGAGGAAGCTGGGAAGAATTATAAACAATGATTTTTATGACCTTCCAAGAAATCCCTTCTAGCTATTTATTCAACATGTAATTACTGGTCCTTAACTCATATCACACACAGTTATAAGGTACCAAGAGTGCAGTAATAAGACAATAACTCTGGCATCAGCTACATGTTAAAGGGGGATGTGGGTAACAGGTAAACAAATACATGAAAACTAGAGTGTTGTGCTTAATGTTACAACATATGTGAATTGGGAAAAGGGGATGGAAAAGGTAAGGCTTGCAATGTCAAACAGGTGGCAGGGAAGTCCCATTGGTGAGGTGATGTGGAGCTATTGAACTAGGCGAGGATCCTGTGGGTACCCACAGAGGCCAGAAGACACATCAGATCCCATGGAGCTAGAGTTACAGGCCTCTTGAGGCTCAATGGACTTGGGTGCTGGGATACAAATTCTAGTCCTTATGCTAGAGAAACAAGTACTATTAACTTCTTTCCAGCCTTAGACATTCAGTTTTAACTTACAAACACTAGTATTCTATAAAGTATTTAGATTTCTTCTTATTAGTTTTATTACGGGTTATCATATTACTTTCTTTTTATTTCTTGATTTCCGAGTCTTTGACCACCTGCATTTCTGTTTCTGTTATAGCTTGACTTTCAGAAAAGATGATGTTCTCAAA
The DNA here is from genome assembly GCF_049852395.1 of Peromyscus maniculatus bairdii. Classification (NCBI taxonomy): domain Eukaryota; kingdom Metazoa; phylum Chordata; class Mammalia; order Rodentia; family Cricetidae; genus Peromyscus; species Peromyscus maniculatus. The sequence continues at coordinate 18,887,332 of NC_134863.1, forward strand.
AACCAGTGTTTCAGCTTTTGATGAAGACCTGGGATTTGTCTCTGATTAACTTCAGCAGAATCTGCAAAGAATCTTTCCGAGGACATTAAAGGTGGACTCAGACATTCTGTTTTATGTTAAACCACGGCATTGGAATCCATAGGCACGGCAGGTCACTACCTGTGTTTTTGGAGGCTGAGAAGTGACTTAGACAATTATTCCAGGCAGAACAACCATGCTGTCTGAAGAAAATATGTGGCTGAAAGCTTGGCTCCATAAAATGGTGTTCCAGCTGGGATGTTGCTCATGGAACAGATTGATCTTGAAATCTGGTCCACAAACCAACTTAACAGCAGGAATTTCACACATGCAGGCACAAATAAGCACTTGTGCAATCGCCATGAAATAGCTGCTAATATTCTATAAACTAGCTTTCGGCTCAGCAGCCAGTGTTTCAGATAAAATGTCAAATCAACTATATAATTACAGAAATACAGAGCCAGTGTCCAGTGGTAGGGATGGGAGAAAATGTTTATTTTGATTTAAATTTTGCTGGCTTCATAGACTCACTGAAATAGTGTTTGTTCAGATTTTGACATGTTCAAACACAAAAAATTAAACAAAATAACCTAATGCTATCGCTCCCTTACTGATTATGTGCCAAGAATTATGTAGATTACTTTGGAATAAAAATAATTAACATACAGCTTCTTAAACAGCAAACTAGTAATCACATAGGGAAGACAAATATGTAAATGCTAAATTTAAAATATTGTACAGATGCTTTAATAGTCAACAATGCATTCTTTTTATATAGTACAAAGCAAAAAAAAAAGAGAGAGAGAGAGATGTATTTAAGTAGCTATGTTGGAAAGATAGACAAAGAGATCCAATGAGTCACCACAAGTTTGTCTTTGTAGTTTTGTCACAAAGTTAGGTTTAAGTAGAGGGTGGTATTCCTGGCCAAGCTGTAATCTCTCCCATCCATCACTGGGCATCAGTCTCTCCTTTAGGTAGTCTAACAGGTTGTCAGGACTGTGTGTCTCCTCTACTAGGAGACAAGTTCCTCCTCTGGCTTATACTAGGCTTCATCCTTTTCCCATCAGGAGACTCTAGGGGAATTCCAATTTCTGTAGGACCTGTTATGTATTGTGGAAATCACACACTTTCCAAGTCCCTAGACAACCTGCTTTCTCTGTCTTAGCCACTGTGTTTAACTCCATTGAAAGCCATGATTTTGAACAGGTGTTTAAACAAGAGCAAGGCATTCTTTGTTGAGCATTATGGGAAAGAAGAGTGGAAAGTAAAACTTAACCAAAAATGTCCTGTGCAAATGGGGAAATAAAACCACTTCCCTTTTAGTCTGTAGCATGAAGATGGAGAGGGGAAAGGAAAGAGGGCCAACCCCTAATTGCTTCCAACTCTGCTCTCTACAGTGACCTTCACTTGATGACTACTCGCAGGGTATAATCGTTCCGAGAGATGACTCAGGAAGGACACACAAATGGCCAGGAAACACCTGCAAAGATTCTTAGCATCATTAATCACGACGAAAAGCAATTAAAACAGAAATGAATGGGCCTCCACATGTTCAAAATGACTGTGATGGAATAAGGAGTGAAAATACCCCAAGCATTGGTGAGCATGGAAATTCACTGAGTTTAAATGTTTAATGAAGATACTGCCTTCTGAAGGTGGAAGCTCCACATTGTTTATGTGGAGATTTTAGAGGGTTAGCGGTTTGCATTCCTCTGTACTGGAGAGTCCTTTGATGTGGTCTCCATATGTGAGTTGTGAATATTATCTTCCAGACTATGGAATGCTTCAAATGAGAGGATGGGTTGAGTTTTGATGAAGTTCAGTTTATGAAGAGTTTATGGCAACTAGTATTTTTCTGCATTCTAAGAACCTTTTGCTTACTTCCTTGAAATTTCATAATTTTGGGTTTAGCTTTTAGTTCTCCCATCAATTTCACCATTTCCTATGAGATAATGATCTCGTATCTTGTGTAATAAATCTATTTGGATATTTAATCATTTCATAAATATTTGTTGAAAAGCATCTCATTCTTGTATCTAACTGCTTTTTCACTTCTGTAAAACAATAATCAACTAGCTAGATATGTGTTGCTCTGTCATTTAATCTGGTTCCATTATTCTGTATTCTTAAATTTCTGGCACTTCCAAAGTACAGCAAACTGTACAAGCTTTTGTTTTAAGACTTGATATCAATGTACGGTATTTATTCTAGATACTATTCCTTTTATAAACAAATTCCCTAGCAAGTTAATTATAATTTCTTATATTTCTATAAAAATATTTTATTAAAGTTTGACAAATTAGCTTATGTGCTGCTGATTATGACTGCATTGAATCAATAATCATATTTCATAAAGCAAAAGATTCTGAGGAAATTGGATCTGTTGGAATACTAAGTTTTTAAAATATTGGGAACCTTCATTTGTAATTTTAGCACGTTCTACTACTCATTTGGTATGTCCTTAATTTCTTTCAACAGTATTTAAAATTTTTTTGTAAGACCTTGATTTTCATCATTACATTTATATAAATATTACATGAATTTGTGTACTATTATGAGTAGATTTTCAAAGTTTCTTCATTTAATTATTTATTGTGATTTTATACACATTTATATATAATTTTAAATAAAATTTTTATAATAACTGTATCCTCTAACATTGCCAAGTTCATTTGTTAGTTAGAGCAGTTTTTTTTATATAATTCTTCTGGTTTCTTTAAGTAAAAATTACATCTTTTAAAAGGGACAATTTTGCCTACTTATATTGAAAATAGATTTTTTTTTACTGGGGATCGCTGCATCTGCTTCCATCGGTTTCTGGATGAAAGCTCTATGATGATAGGATCAGGCCAAGCTCCAGGAATCCAGTCAAAAAGAGAGAAGAAGGATTCTATGAGTACCAAGATCATGATGGGGAAACCTACAGAGACAACCAAATCAAACTAATGAGAACTCATGAACTTTAGACCAATAGCTGTGGATTCTCCATGGGACTAAACTAGGCCTCCTGCATAAGTGAGATAGTTGTGTAGATTGATCTGCTTAAGGGACCCCCTGCCAGTAGGATCAGGACCTATCCCTGGTGCATGAGCTGGTTTTGTGGAGGCCACTACCTGTGGTGGGACACCTTACACAGCCTTGATGCAGGGGGAGGGGCTTGGCCCTGCCACAACTGAATGTACCAGGCTTTGCTGACTCCTCCTGGGAGGCCTTACCTTGTTGAAGGTAAGGGAATAGGGCGTGGGTTGAGGGGGAAGCCTGGAGGCGGGAGGAGGGAAGAGGGGGATCTGTAGTTGGTATGTAAAATGAAAAAAAAAATGTTAAAAAAAGAAAATAGATTTTTTTTTTATAGAATATATTCTGATTGTGGTTTATGTTCCCAAACTCCTCCCAAATCCTCCTCATCTCCTCACCCACCCAAATTTGTACCTTTTCTTGCATTTTCTTATTACAAAAACAGACAATGATCTGAAAAGAAAAAAAAAGAAGATAAAATTAGAAGAAAAAAACCTGAACAGGATAAAAAAAAAAAAAAAAGGAGCCAAAGAGAAAGCACAAGAAACACATATAGACACAGAGATAATCACTTTGCCCAAAGAAATTCCATATAGATACAAAATAGGAAACCATAAGGTGTAAACAAAAGACTGGTGAGGTCGGGGGGAAGCCAAGACAAAGCATTATGAGCCAAACAAACAAACAATACCTCCAAAAACACCACTGTTTTTGTTGTTGTTGTTGTTGATCATCTTCAGTATTGCTGGGCATGGGGGCCTACATTAAGTGTGGTTTACATACCCAGTGAGATTCTGTTAGCAAAAACTAATTATTCTTTTTAAGTGGGTGGCTATCAATTGGAGATAGCTTCTGGGTTAGGGACAAGGGCTTGTCTCCCCTTCTCCTCTCATCTCTGGGATTTCATCTGAGGTAGACCTGTGCTGTCCCTGGCTATGCTGACACAGTCCCTGTGGATTCATATTTGTATCAGGTCTTTTGGTTGTACAAGGCCCTGTTTCCTTGGAGGTTTCCATCCCTATTGGCTCTTAGAATCTTTCTACCTCCTCTTCCACAAAGTCGCCTGAGCCATGAGTGCAGGAAATTGGCAGAGACATCCAATTTAGGAATGAGTATTCCAAGGTCTCTCACTCTCTGCACTTTGTCCAGGTGTTGGCCTCTGCATTTGTTCTCATCTGTTGCAGGAGGAAGCTTCTCTGGTGGTGGCTGAGTAAGACACTGATATATGAGTACGGCAGTACGTCATTAGGAGTCATTTTACTGCTACGTTGCTTTAGCAGATAGTAATATTTGGTTTTCCCCCAGGTCCAGAGCCTACCCAGTCTCAGATTATAGGCTAACCAAGCAGTGTCAGGCATGGGTTCCATCTCATAGAATGGTCCTAAAATTCAATCAGATATTGGTTGGTTATAACTTTTGGGCCACTCTTGCGCCAGTGTATACTGCAGTCAGGTCACCGTCATTAGTAGAAGGGTTTGTAGCTGGGTTGATGTTTACATTTCTTCTCTGGTAGCATGTAGAGAACCTTCAATTACCATGAACACTACTCAATAGGTGTAGAGGCCCAGGTTAAGCATCAGCTGGACTTCTGTGTATTCAATGTGTTATGTAGGTGTTGTCTTCAGCAAAAGGGCTTCACATCAGTTTGTTGAGAGAAATCAATATCTTTGGCAATAGCATGAGTTGTTTGGGAGTTCCCATAGGGCTATTTTAGCCAACAACCCAATTAGATGGAACCCGCTCCTGGTACTGAAGGTTTCATTTGGTAGCAAGAGATATCCACTTGGAGCTTTGTCTCATTGAGTATTTGGTGATTCCATTTAATTCTTTTATATATGTATATATTTTAGAGATGCTTCAATTGTTGTAGGTTTGCATAGGATCCCTCAAATGTATCTTAGTTTCAGGAGGTCCATCTCTGTATTCCCTCCCTCATCTCCTCTACCCTCCCCCTCCTGATTTGATAATCTGCATTCTTTTCCAGTCTCCACTCTCCACCATCCATCCATAACTATCTATTCTATTTCCCCTTTCTAAGAAAATCACCCCCATATATGTACATACACACACACACACACACACACACACACACACACACACACTTTCCCTCTTTCTTTCTCTAAATACTTTACTCTGTACCTAACCTCAGTGCTTTCATTGATTGTAGCCTGCAAATTGAACACTTAACAGCTAACATCCACATATAAGCAAATATATACCATATTTGTCTTTTGGGATCTGGATTACCTTACTGGGGATGATTTTTTTTTCTAGGTCCATCCATTTATCTTTAAATTTCATTTTTTTTTGAAAAGTTGAGTAATGTCCCATTATGTAAATGTACACATTTTTATCTATTAGTTGTTGGTGGGCATCTAGGCTGTTTACAATATCTGGTTATTATGAATAGAGCAACTCTGAGCATGGTTGAACAAGTGTCTCGGTGGTAAAATGTGGAGTCTTTTGGGTATATGCCAAAGACTGGCACACCTGGATCTTGAGGCAGACCAACTTCTAGCTTCCTGAGGAAATGCCACACTGATTTCCATAGTGGCTGGGTAAGATTGCTTCCCCACCAGAAATAGATTAGTGTTCCCCTCACTCCACATCCTCAACAAAATGAGCTGTCACTTGTTTTTACTGATCTTAGCCATTCTGAGGGTGTAAGATGAAATCTCACAGTAGTTTTGATTTGTATTTCCTTGATGGTTAAGTATATTGAACATTTATTTAAATGGTCCTTGCCATTTCAGTTTCCTCTTTTGGGAGTTCTCTGTTGGGTTATTTGTGTTTCTTGATGTCTAGTTTTTTAACTTCTTTATGGATTTTGGATATTAACCTACTATTGGTGTGGAGCTGGCAAAATTTTTCCCATTCTTTAGGCTGACGCTTTTCCAAAATGATGGTACCCTTTGCCATGAAAAAGCTTCTCAGTTTCATGAGTTACAATTTATTATTTTTTTAACCTTACTGCCTATGCTCATGTTGTTTTGTTTAGGAAGTCTTCTATTCCAATGAGTACGTGGCTATTCCCCACTTTCTCTTCTATCAGGTTCTGTGTATCTGGTTTTATATTGAGGTCTTTGATCCATTTGGACTTGAGTTTTGTGAAGGGTGATAAATATGAATCTATTTGCCTTCATCTACATGTTGACATCCAGTTTGACCAGCACCATTTGTTGAAGATGCTTTCCTTTTTCCACTGTTTATATTTAAAAAATCAGGTGTCCATAGGTGTATGAAATTATGTCTGAATCTTCAATTGGATTGCATTGAGCCCAACATGTCTGTTTGTGGCAATATCATGCTGTTTTTATTAATATAGCTTTACAGTACAACTTTAAATTGGGGATAATGATAAGTTCAGCAGTCCTTTTATTATTCAGAATATTTTTATTTATCCCCTCTCTCTCTGTGTCTCTGTCTCTCTGTCTCTGTCTCTCTGTCTCTCTCTGTCTGTCTGTCTCTGTCTCTGTCTCTCTCTCCTCTGTGTGTGTGTGTGTGTTTCACCATATGAAGCTGTACATTTTCCTTTTAAAGTCTGTGAAGAATTGTGTTGGAATTTTGATGGGAATTTCATTGACTCTGTAGAATGCTTTTTTGGTAGGATGACTGTTTTCACTATGTTAACCCTACTGCTCCACAAGCATGAGAGACCTTTCCATCTTCTGATATCTTCCTCAACTTCTTTCTTCAAAGACTTGAAGTGTTTATCATACAAGCCTTTCACTTGCTTGGATAAAGTAACCTCAAGATATTTTATTTTATTTAAGATTGTTATAAAAGGTGTTGTCCCGCGATTTCTTTTCAGTCTGCCATTTGTTTACAAGATAGCTACTGACATTTTTGCATTAATCTTGTATACAGCCACTTTGCTCAATGTTTATATCAGCTGTAGGAGTTCCCTGGTGGAATTTTTAGTGTCACTTATGTATACTATCGTATCATTTGCAAATAAAGATACTTTGACTTCTTCCTTTCTAATTCGTATCCCCTTGATCTCTTTCTGTTGTCTTTTTGCTATAACTAAAACTTCAAGTGCTATATTGAATAGACATGGAGAGAGTGGAGAGAGTGTATTGGTCCTGGTTATGGTGGCATTGCTTTGAGTTTCTCTCAATTTAATATCAACATGTTCACTAAGGGTTTTCTGTAAACTGCCTTTAATGGATACCTAATCTCTCCAGGACTTTTATCATAAAAGGGCATTGGATTTTGTCAAAGAACTTTTTTTTATCTAATAAGATTGTTATGTAGTTTTTGTCTTTTAGTTTTTTTATATGGTAGACAACATCTATTATGTTTGTATATTGTGCCATTCCTGCATCTCTGAGATGGAGCCTGCTTCATCATGGTGGATGATCTTTTTGATGTGTTCTTAGATTCAGTTTGCAACTATTTTATCAAGTACTTTTGCATCTATGTTCATAAGGGAATTTAGCCTGTAATTTTCTTTCTTTGTGGTATCTATGTGTGATTTGCTTATCAGGGTAACTGTGGCTTCATAACATGAATTGAACAATGTTCCTTCTGTTTCTATTTTGTAGAATAATTTGAGGAGTATTAGTGTTATCTCTTCTTTGAAAGTGTGGTTGAATTTTATGCCTAAACCACCTGGCCTTGGGCTTTTGTTTTCCATTGGGAGATTTTAATGGCTGCTTATATTTCACAAGGGCTTGTAAGTCAATTTAAATTGCTTATCTGATCCTGATTTAACTTTGGCAAGTGGTACCTATTAAGAAAATTATCCATTTCTTTTAGATTTTTCAATTTAATAGAGTATGGTTTCTTAAAGCGTGTCTTTATTATTCTATGAATTTCCTCAAAGTCTGTTGTTATGTCCCCCTGTTTGTTTCTGATTTTCTTAATTTGGGTGTTTTCGTTCTTCTAGCTGGTTTAGATAAAAGTTTGTCTATCTTTCTGATGTTTTCAAAGATTTCAATAACAGTTTCAGCTCATGCTTGGGAGGACGTGGAATAAGGGTAATTAATTGTGGGAATACAAATTTATACAGCCACTATAGAAATCAATGTGGAGGTTCCTCAGAAAGTTGAGAATCAATCTATCTCAAGATCTAGCTATACCACTCTTGGGCATATACCTAAGGACTCTTTATCCTACCATAAGGACACTTGCTCAACTGTGTTTATAGTGGCTTTATTCATAATAGCTAGAAACTGGAAACAACTTAGATGTCCCTTAACAGAAGAATAGGTTAAAAAAATGTGGTACATTTACACAATGGAGTATTACTCAGCTATTAAAAAAATGACATCAAGAAATTTATACGTCATTGGAAAGAACTAGAAAAAAATCATCCTGAGTGGGATAAAGCAGACCCAGAAGGAGAAATATGGTATGTATTCATGTATATGTGGATATTAGCTATTAAATAAATGACAAACAACCTACAATCCATAGATACAGAGAGGCTAGGTATAGAGGAAGGGACTAGGGGAAGATACATGGATCTAACTGGGAGAGGAAAATAGAGTAGATTGTTATGGGTAGACTAGGGGAAGGTTGTGAAATGAATGGGAAGATCAGGTGGGGAGCAGGAGAAGAGATAGGCTTGAAGGAGAGAATGAGGGAAAGACAGCTAGAATGCAGGGACATTTGAGGGATAATATGGAAACTTAGTGCAGTGGAAACTCCCTAAAATATATGAAGGCAATCTTAATGAGGTCTTCTAATAATGGGTGACAGAGTGACAACTGACCATCTCTTGTCACCAATGAGTCTTCCAATACTGGAACTAGATTGCATTCAGCTGAGTTCTTGGCCAAAGGGGTCCCCTGAAAATCCCCCAAATAACCCAGGCTTTGTCTAAGACAATGGGTTGCTCTCAGCAAATAGACTACAGGGCCCCATTGATGAGGACAACACCCACATGACTTATTAAACATGTAGAAGTTGAGTTAGAGCCTACATGGAGCCTTCACTTCTACATTCTTGTACCTTTGGTGTGAAAGGCGCTCTGTAAGTTACCAAAAAAGAGAAACATAAGCACCAACCCAGCCACAAAACCTTTGACGTACAATATGTTCTATCTGCAAGATATGCTAGGGCAGTGGTGGCAGAGAACTTGTGGGAGTAGCCAACCAATTTTGTTTTGACATAAGGCCCAATCCATGAGACAGAACCCATACCCAGCACCATTTGGGTAATCAAGTATCAGAGACCAGGAAGCACAGAGACCTAGGGTAAAACCAAATACAACTGGTCAAAAAAAGAAAAAAAAAAGAAGTGAAAATGAAATGATTTCTATCGATTTTTGCTATTCTTATAGGTCAGTGCCTTATTCGGCCATCATCAGAGAAGAAGGTTCCTCCTGCTCCAGATGGGAACAAATAGAGACTCATAGCTAGACACTACACAAAAAGAGAGACCTTGGAACACACAACTCTAATTGGAATGTCTCCATCAAATCCTTCCCCTTCAGAGCTCAGGAAACCCCTGCAGAAGACCAGGCTGAAAGAGTGTAAGAACCAAAAGGTTTGGAGGACAAGGCCCTCTGAATCAGCTGTGCAAGGCTCATAGGAACTCACAAAGACTGAAGCAGAAAGAACAGTTCCTACATGGGCTGATAGCCTTTCAGCTTAGTATTTTTATGGGATTCCTGAGTGAATGAACCAGTGGTGTCTGATTCTTGTGCCTGCTTTTGGGCAATTGCTTTTGTTGGCGTTGTCTTGTCCAGCCTCAATGTGATGGTTTCTGTTTTATCTTATTATATTTTATTTTGTCGTGTTTGGTAGTTATCACCTAGGAGCCTACTCTTTTCTAATTAGAGACAGAAAAGGAGTAGATCTGGAAGAGAGGGGAGGTAGGGAGGAAGTGGAAAGAGAAGAGGGAGGGAAAACTGTAGTCAAGATATACAGTGTGAAAAAAGAATCTATTTTCAATAAACAAAAACAAAATAAACAAACAATGAATGTGTAGTGGCCATGGTTTCCTGGTAGGAGTACTTTTGAGTCCCTGCCATGTGTGGCCACTAGAGGTCCAAGGTAGAATGTGCTTCTAGGTATTGGGAGCTGGTACAAAGGATTGCTTCTTTATTTCTAAATCTTTTTTCCGTGTGTCAATTAATAGTCTCTGAAAGTCACTTTTAAATAGATATGGATAATATGGGCTTGCTTGCATTATTCCTCATCTTCATCAGAATGAGATCACTCTTTTACCATTAAGAATAACAATAGCCCACTTTGGCCTCAACAAAGAATTATAGGAAAGTGAGGAATGTTGGGGGAAATATTCTTCAGAGAAGAGCACACCAATCGGTTATCAAATGATCGTCTCTGAAAATACACATACAAATAACATTATATGGACCCAGAAGGTTGCATTTAGGAATTTGTATGTATATACATGCACATACATCACGTAACAACAGTTATCAAAAAAGAAGCCATCAATTTGAAAGACTGAAAGAAGAGATATGCAGGATAGTTTATAGGGAGAAAAGAGAAAGGACAAATATACTTATATTAATCTCAAAAAACAAACAATACTACTAACATCATTGTTAATGTTACTATCCCACTAGTGTGAAGTGTTATCACAAATGCATGCTGAATTGCAGCATATGAATCTAATTAAATTTATATTTTTCTAGTAACCTAGTAAATCTATCTAGTAAATAAATTACTTATCCTCGGCATAATAGCTATAGAATGTGTAGTATGAATGCCTCCCTCTTTCATGAGATTAATAGGCTTCCCCCTTTTATTCTACCATTCACTCATTCATTCATTCATTCATTCATTCAGTTTTACTTTGCTTAGTCTCTTGCAAAGTATCATTGTGCTAATGTATTCTTTATATCAATAAATTATAATAAATACAAATTATAAATAAAATAATAATAAATATTCAATAAATAAATTTTATTCACTCACTATGTTTTTATATCTATACTATTTAGGATATCTTTGGGGTTTATTCACTGCTAGTATATGCACAAACAAAATAGTTGCATGTATTTAGAATTATATTGCTTAACTTAGTGTGTTTTCCTAACTGTATAACATAGAATGCTAGATTATTGATTTCAGTCTTTTCTCCATTTTTTAAAATTTTATTTTATTTATGTGTACAAATGTGTGTGTGTGTGTGTGTGTGTGTGTGTGTGTGTGTGTATGTGTGTACGCGAGCGCGTGCGCGCACATGCATGCAGAAATTCATAGAGGCCAGAAGAGGATGATACATCCCCTGGAGTGGTAGTTACATGAAAGTATATGGTTTCTGGACACCAAGCTTTGGTCGTCTAAAAGGCAGCAAGAACTCCAGCTGTCGAACTATCTCTTCATCCCCTTTTCTGCTTTTATAAGTTAAATGTTTGCATTTTTATCTATACCTCACTTACTATTTTTATTTTTGCTGTTACCATTATTTTGTAAATTTAACATCTTTGCGTGTAAGTACAATCATATTCTTTTTTAAGAAATAATGGGGAAAAAAACCCATATATCATTTGCCCAGTATTTCTCAATGGAAATACTATAATTGGTTAGTAAAATATCACATTTGAGACATAAGATCCTGTAAAAACACCCATTTCTTCTGCCATAGGATCCTTGGGTTTCTATTTAATAGCTATGCAATTGTCTCCTATCTCTTGACCTCACCCCAGCTTAGGTCAAAGCAAACACTAATCTGTGGCACATTTACACAGTTTTAACCTTTGAATATTTCTATATGAGTAGAGTCATATAATATATACCTTTGACTGATTTTTTCCCTCAAGATAATTCTATAGATATTCATGTAAGTTTTGTACATAGTTCAGTATTCCCTCTCTGTGGTGGTTTTAATGAGAATGACCTCCAAAGGCTCATATGTTTAAATACTTGATCTTTAGTTAGTGGAACTGTTTGGGAAGATTAGGAGGTGTGGCCTTATTGGAGGAGGTGTGTCACTGGGGAGTGGCTTTGACATTTCAAAAGACTCATATGATCCCTAGTGTCTCTTTCTCTGCCTCAAGGTTGTGTATAAAGATGTGCTGTCACCAGGGCCATGGTGGCTTATGGTCCCTAGCTGCTGAGTTGGTGTTCCTGCTACAGCTGGGGTCTGTGATGATATCCATGTGTTGTGTTACCACAGGGGGGTGGTGTAGGTCATAGGAACAGTAAGTGTTGAAATCTGAGGGTGGTGCTGAGCTATTTCCACCTCTCACTGGCCTTCATTATGACAGCTGGCCCTGCCCCTCACTGGAAACTGCAGCAGGAGAGCTGGCCCCATCCCCCAGAGGAGAACTGGCTGCTGCACTCAGGAGAGATGGTCCAACCCCTCACCACAGGCGTGGAAAAGCTGACCCCAAAGGCTGGCTCTGTTCCTTGCCTGAGGGGAACAGACCCAGTGCCCCAGAAGAACAGCATAGCTTATTTGCTATGTATAAATGCACCATCTTTGGTGAAATGCCTACTTATATCATTTGTCCATATCTAATTTGTTTCCTTATTCTATTTGTGTTAAGAATTGAATTTTAAAAATAATTTTAAATTACAGAAATTTTGCTTAGGTAGTTTCCCATATAATCTAAACACACTTTACATATTGATAACATCTTAGAAAATTTGGTACATTTGTTATAATTATTGATTCAATGTTGAAACATCAGTTACAACTGAAATTACCACAATTTTGTCATGAGATATCTGAACTAATAGAAGATAACATTTATCTGCCATTACATTTCTATATATTTGGATGTCCACAAGATATTTCTTAATCTTACTTAGTTTCTTTATATATGTGAAATATTTCATTGATTAAAAATTGAGACTCTATAAGGAAGCAATTAACATCAGTTATACCAGTTTTAAGAATTAACATACTCCATTCATTTTAAAAACTGGTCTTTAAATTTTATATAGATTTTCAAGAAATAACTATCTATAGTTCACAGAAATTGACCACTTGATTAAGTATTTTAATTATTAAAATGATATGTAATCATGGAAAAGTTGAAAGCAGAATTAAATTTAGAAAACAAAATATATCTACAGCTGTAGACATCATACCCTCCATCTAAAGACAACAAACATCATACCCTCCATCTATAGACAGCAAACATTAAACCCCTCCATCTAAAAATGACAAACATCATTCCTCTCCATCTATAGATGACAAGCATTATACACTTCTGTCTGTAGACAACAAACATTATATCCCTCCATCTATAGATAACAAACATTATACTCCTCCATCTAAAGATGACAAACATCATATCTGCCCATCTATAGATAACAAACATTATACCATCCATCTGTAGATAACAAACATTATATCATCCATCTATAGATAACAAACATTATACATCCATCTATAGATAGCAAACATTATACCATCCATCTGTAGATAACAAACATTATACATCCTTCTATAGATACTTCTGTCTGTAGATAACAAACATTATATCCCTTCATCTGTAGATAACAAATCTCATATTCCTCCATCTACAGATAACAAACATCATACCCTCCATCCATAGATACTTGATAACAAACATTATACTCCTTCACCTAAATATGACAAACGTCATACCCCTCCATCTATAGATAAGAAACACCATACACTTCTCTCTGTAGACAACAAACATCTTTCACTTCTGTCTAATCAATAAGCAACACACCCCTCTCTGTCTATAGACAACAAAGATCAAATTCCTCCATCTGTGGACAAGAAACACCATTCACCTTTGCTTGGTTTTTAAAACATAATTCCTTATTGATTCTTTGGGAATTTCACACCATGCACCCCAATACTGTCCACCTCCCAGTCCTTTCATATCTACCCTTCACCCCTGCAGTATGGCCCCAGTGGCAGTGAGGCCCTCAGATACCAACATTGTCTTAGGTGGCTCTCCAGACCCCTGGCATCTGCACAGACCTCAGTGGCAACAGGAGCCACAGACATCAACCCAGACCCTGCTGGCTGCCATTTCAGGGACATAGACATGGCCCACAGCAGTGGAAACACCATAGCTTCCTGTGGAAATGCAGGTCACCCAGATCAACATGACTCCAGTGATGGCATGGCCCTCAGACACCAACATGGCCACAGGTTGAGGATCAGGTCCTGGGCATCCTTGTGGCCTTTAGTGGCACCATGAGCCATGGACATCAACACAGACCCTGGCTGTGGTAGAATCAAAGACCCAGACATGGCCTCATCAGCAGCTCAGGCTTGGATGTCACCTTGGCTCCAGGTGGTAGTGCAGGCCACTCATATTGGCATGGCTCCAGTGGCAATATAATTCTCGGACACCAACATGGTCCCAGGTGGTGGCCCAGACCCCTGGCACTGGTATGGCATTTGATAGCACCAGGTGTCACATACATCAACACAGACCTTGGCTGCAGTAGGGCCACAGACTCAGACATGGCCTTCACTTCAAGCCTTTGGCCCAAATATCACCATAGCAACTTGGGGCAATGCAGGCCAGTCAGATCTGTTTGGGCTTGGCTGCAGCATCACCCTTAGGTCACCACCTGGTGTCAGGTGATAGTCCAGACCCTGGGTATTTGCACAGCCTTCAGTGGTATCAGCAGCCATGAATATCAACCCAGACCCAGGCTGCAGTAGGGTCACAGAACCAGATAAAGCCCTACACAGCAGCCTGGACTTGGATGTCACCATGGCCCTGGGTGGTAGCACAGTCCATCCAGATTACTATGACCTCCACTCCCACCCACATCAGCAGGGACTCAGGTGTCAGACCAGAACACAGTCATACCCAAGGCCTTTAGTGGTTACTGAAGCCATGGACATCATCACAGACCCTGGCTGCTGCAGGGCCACAGACCTAGGCATGGCCCCCAGCTGTATCTTGGGTCCAGATATCATCATATTCCCTGGTGGCAACACCGGCCACTCAGCTCAGCATGGCCCCATTGGCAGCATGGCCCTCAGACACCAAAATGGCAACAGGATTCCTCTCTATTTGTAAACAAAGGTAATTCACTTCCACCTGTAGACAGATGCTGTTCACTTATACTTTTATTTGTTGGTTGCTTTTTTCCTTGAATAGTTGACAATATAATTCATATTCAATATCTTAATATGATGCTAGCTTTATGCTAAAAATCAGTGTATAATCACTGGAGAAAATGAGGAACTGTAAATACACTAACATTTTAATAATCATTACTATTTTTCTGTATTTCATTTAAACTGGATAATACAAATTATAGTTGAAGTAAATAAATATTAAAACACTTATAATTTTATTCCTTCTCTATGTATTAACCATATTTCAAGAACTATTCTATATTCACAGCATCTAACTGGTTAGGAGACTGTGACAGCCTCATATTCTACTCACTAAATTAGGAGAAATTTTCTTGTTATAGGTGCTATTACATACTTGACAATCGAACAAAGTATTTTTCTTAAGTCAAATGCAGTTGCTGGATAAAATATTCTTTTAAGACTACCCTTAGGCTGAGGAGATGACTCTGTTGACAAAGTGCTTACTGTGAAGTGTGAGACCATGACTTCATATCTGTAGCACCCATGGAGACAGAAGGATTACTAAGGCTTGCTGACTGCCAACTCATCCTCAGGATTAGTGGGAGACTGAGACTCAGAGGCACAGTGCAGAGAGTGATAGAATGAATACCTACCATCCTGTCTGTCTTCTGCATGTGTGCACAGGAATACACACCCTTGTCACACATGTGCACACATACACATATAAATAAAAATGTAAGTAGAGAGTGAATGATAAAAACACTGGACAAGTGTTGTAGGTAGAAATGTGAAACATATTTTTAATCTGAGGTGTTTTGTCAAACAAAAAAATGAGAATTTGATTATTATGACCTTAAGAATTATCTTAGAGCCAGGAAGTGGTGGTGTATGCCTTTAATCCCAGCACTTGGCAGGCAGAGGCAGGCTGATCTCTGTGAGTTCGAGGCCAACCTGGGCTCCAGAACAGGATACAGGAAAGGCTCTAAAGCTACACAGAGAAACCTTGTCTCAAAAAAAAAAAACCCAAAAAAATACAAAACAACAACAAAAAGAAATATCTTAGTACAAAGGACAAATGTTAAATCCAAAGAGAAAGGTGAAGAATTAGATAAGAACCTGTAAAGAAAATGTTTCTTCTACCTCTGAAGGCAAGAAGAAATATCTTTTAAATAATTTATAAGATATGATATCAAATTTGCTTAAAGTATTTGAAAATACAAAAAATAATGTGAAACAATAATGACTAAATGTGTTTTCAAAATGTGAAGCAAATTTTTAGACAAGAAAACTAAAATAATTAAAATAATTCAATATGGAATTTTCAGTAATTTATACCCAGTTAAGGAGAAAATTACTATACAGGAAACTGTATTTCAGAGACTAATCAGACTTTTACAAGGAAAATAAGGAAAGAGAAATGAGGAAAACAGTATAAAACATAAATAATATCTTGTTGTGGAATATTACTTTAACTATGTAAAGATATGTTATATTTGTTTATGCTGCATTTGTTCAACTAGGTACAGATTTGTTGCATTTGTTTCACTTTGCCTGCCTAAGGCATCTGATTGGTTTAATAAAAAGCTGAACAGCCAATAGCTAGGCAAAGAAGGGATAAGCAGCCCTGGCAGGTAGAGAGAATAAGTAGGAGAAGGAATCAAGGCTCTGGAAGGAAAGAGGAAAAAAACAGTGAGGCAGAGAGAGGGAGAAAAAGAGAGAGAATATTGGAGAAAGAAAGAAAGGAAGAAAGGAAGAAAGGAAGAAAGGGAGAAAGGGAGAAAGGGAGAAAGGGAGAAAGAGAGAAAGAGAGAAAGAGAGAAAGAAAGAAAGAAAGAAAGAAAGAAAGAAAGAAAGGAAGGAAGGAAGGAAGGAAGGAAGGAAGGAAGGAAGGAAGGAAGGAAGGAAGGAAGGAAGGAAGGAAGGAAGAAAGAAAGAAAGGAAGAAAGAAAGAAAGAAAGAAAGAAAGAAAGAAGAGGAGATGCCTGGCACTAGCCAGGCAGTCAGACATGGAGTAGGACATACAAAATGAAAGAAAAGTAAGAAGCCCTTACCTTACCTTCAAAGATGAAGAGAAATAGGTTAATATACATTATTAGAGCTAGTGGAGCAAGCATAAGATAAGACTATGCATTCATAATTAATAAAAAGTCTCTGTGCCATGATTTGTGAGCTGGTTGGTGGCTCAAAAGAAAGCCTGCTATAATATCTAGTATATTTTCTTGCCCCTGCCAAAAATGGCACCACCACTTAAAGAACCTATTCTTAAATAAGTCATTTCTAAAGTATCTGTCATAAACCACAAACAATAGGTGACTCTGTGTGTGTGTGTGTGTGTGTGTGTGTGTGTGTGTGTGTGTGTGTGTGTGTGGTGTCTCAAAAGAAAGCATAGAAAATAATTCCAATAGGCTTCCATTATACTGAAACTACATAACTCTAAAAGAAAAGTTCCTAAAACCTTTATGTGAAGGAAAGTTATATTGAGAGTTGATGTTTCAACTAAATCTTGGGAGGTATAATCAATTTCTAGTGGCATACTGACATTCATTTTTATTTTTATTTAAAAAAAGAAGCATCATGTTTAAAACCAATGTGATCACTATTGAGGAAACCCACAATGACCCTGCATAGGTTTAGATAGGGTAAAACATGTAAGTTGATAAAAATATGAATGATTCTAAAAATATTGACAAAATAACTGTAGACTTAGTTAACAATTGAAGAATAGAAAACAGTTGAGAGGAGGATCCCCAAGTCCTTGTGGTGGTATGAGAAAGAAAAGATGCTAACTGCTTGCTATCCCCTTGCTTCTCTATATGATCCTACAAGACCTTCAGGAACTTTGACTTACCCAAAGTGAAAGCAGAGGTATATGACGAGGTCCTCAGTCCTTCTCTGTCTCCCCATGTATGTCAGAACCTGTAGGGTCTCAGAATGACTCAGAGTGTAGTCAAACACCCTTGAACTGGTTCTCTAGCCTCTCACTCATCTCTATACTCCTGCCAGGATGTAAGATTATTCTAACTGATCCAGTGTGAAGTCAGAGACTCATCACCTAAAACTCCACCCCTTTCTCTACACTTCTGCCAGGTATCATGGGGATTCTCAGTTCCTCAGGATGAGATCAGAGATGTGTCACCCAGAGCCCTATTCCATCAACTAGCTCCAGAACACTAATAAGTCTTATGGAGTCTCAGATTGGTCAGAGATCACAGTCGTCTCTACTCACACATGTCTAGGCTATTGCTGGGCATGTGGAGCAATCCAATCAGCCCTGGTGAGATGTAAAAGAGCCCTATCTCATTTACTCATACCATGGGCCAATCTAATGAAGTCAAAGGTTGTGAAAACTTGGATATAGCATGCCTTCACACACACTTTTGATTCTCTGTGAGCAGTTAACAATTGAAGAATAGAAAACAGTTGAGAGGAGGATCTGTGAGTAGCGGGGCTACACACCCACGCTAGTGGAGTGGCAGATTACCTCAACTACCCCACTCTTGAATCAATATTGAGCATCCCCATAAATGGATTCCAAGCATCACTCAGTCAAGCTGACTCGACATCAAACACCAATCCAAACACCCACTAAACCAAAGGATCCCAAAGGGCTCAGCCAATCAACTCCAAATGGGAAACTCCCAATACAAAAACACAAGCAACAGGAAACACTGTCAATGTGTGTATTCTGAAAACTACCAATACCATAGCAATGGTCCCTAATGAGAGATACTTAAAATTCCAGATGCAGAAGTCAAAGGAATGATTATAAATAGATTCATAAAACTCAAAGATGGTGTAAATAAATGCTTCAGTGACTTTAAAGAGGGGAGTAATATACCCCTGAATGAATTCAAAGAGAACAAGAGAGCACAACTAAATGAAAATAATGTCAATTGAAAATGCAAAAACAAGAGTTCAACGAAGAAGTAAAAACTGCAAAGGAAAATTAAACTCAAGTGAAGTTGGAAAGGAAAAATTGAATAAGTCAACTCAAAGGCTTGTTGGAAAGACCCAGTAATAGGATGTATTATGTGGAGGACAAACTATCAGAACTTGAAAACAAAATAGAGGAATTGAATCATTCAAACAAAGGAGGAAAATATTTGATTAAAGGATACAATAGAACAAAAACATCAGGAAAAATGCTGAAGAAGTAGGCCATAGACTTGCTTTTAGGAATGGCACAGAGAACTAACACCACTGGAGTGGCATTTCTAAGTCAAGACTGATTAGGATGTCACTGGCTTCAATGTTACCCTTCCAGTTTTCTAAAGACACACAGGACAATTCACCTAATAAGCAGATACAGAAAGGAACAAGAGCTCAAGTGTTGGTCATTTATTAAAATGAAAACACAAAGGTGGCTCCGGATGCTCATAAAATGGTCCTTCACCCTTGACTAACTTGATCTGTTCGGACATGAAGTTAGCTTCTTCGTGTTTTTTTTTTTTTTTTACAGCTTGTAATCCAGATGCAAAATAGAATTTGCTAATTGGGTGTCCTTGTGGAATGCAGAGCACACAAATGAGAACAATTGCTGGCATTTTCTAAATCTTCTGCCAGCATCCATAGTAAATAAAGCAGAAAACTACTCCTCAGTGGAACTTTCTGGTGTCAAGATGAGATACCGTTCTACTAAAGAGAATGGGGAGCTGACAGTTGACATTCCTTACCCCAGAAGTTTTACCCTCCTCTCTCAGCACTGGAAAGTACCAGTGGCCACAATTTCCAAGAAGAATGGCTCTCATTCTCCTTCAGCCAACAGCCCCCCAGTAAGGGCTGGGGCCTGAAGATCATGTCCTCTACTTGTCAGGGGTTTTGGCTGGCTTGTACACTGGTTAGTCTTTACAGGGTAATTTAAATTTATTTTAAAGAAGAGTTTTTAACTGCCCCCCCCCAAACTGTGCGTGTGCGTGTGCGTGTGCGTGTGCGTGTGCGTGTGCGTGTGCGTGTGCGTGTGTGTGTGTGTGTGTGTGTGTGTGTGTGTGCCAACAGAAACCAGAAGAGAACTATGATCCCCTGGAACTGGAATTACAGACACCTATGAGCCATCTGACATGGATGCTGGGAATGGAGCTCATGTCTCTGGAAGAATAGCGAGTACTCTTTACTACTGAGAATTTTCTCCAGCTCCTAGGCAATTTTATAAAAACGTAAACAATGCTTTCTGGGAGTTTCTTCAGAGCCCATTGGTGGAATGTGCTTTTTATTTTATTTGTCTGTTAATAATTTTATTTTGATCATATTGCTGATAGACAGTTGCACCTTTTATAGATTTCAAGCAATGGATTCATTCATTCATTCATTTATGTGTTTATTTATAAGCAGGGTCTCATTATGTAGCATCAGATGGCCAGGTACTCACTATGTAGATCAGATTGGTTTGAATCTTCAGAGATCTCAGGATGCTGAGATGAAAAGTGGATGATACTACACTGATTTAGTGAAAAATTATCTTTACAAAAACATCACTACATCATGTCTTAGATCTTAGAATTATTTATATATAATTATAGATAGTTTATAGTTGATATAGTTTAACTTTGGCAGCTTTTAATATCTTCTCTGGCATTTGAGTGGTTTTGTACTGTTTTACTTGCTTGTTTTCTAGGACAAGATTCTCACTGTAGATCAGTGGCTAATAACTATGTATCCCAGGGCCCAACCATTGTATTTTGTCCAAAGTTGATGGTGCTGTATTTTGGAGCTCTAAAATGGGTTATTTTTGGACAGTGTTACTCTAGTAAGTGTTCCTTTTTTTTCTGTCTACTTTCTCATGTTCTGGATTCAGCTTAGTTCCTTGATGGCTATTTTCCATGCTGCTAACAGATTTTCCTGCTATAATATATTCATCAGTTGCATTTCTATGTCATTAAATTCATTTGTGAACCTTACTTTTTTTTCAAACATGGCTGTACTTTCTAAAACAATTTTTTTTATTATAAAACATGTTAATTACCCCAGTAGTTCAGCATTTGCAGCCTTTCTTGACCAGAACTGAGACTTTATCCTATTGTTTGTGCATAATGATTTAAATTATTTGTGTATGTGTTCATTCTACTGTAATCTATGGGAATCTTTTGGGTCTTGTTTTAAATGCATTCTTCCAGCTGTTTTTGTTTTGCCTTTTCCTGGAGTCTGTGGCTAACAACTACTTGGAAGGACTTTAACGACAATTTTCAGGATTTTTTTCCCCCGAAGAGGTGAGAAATAGGACTTACAAGTAGTGCTGGCTGCTGTGAAAACTCTAAGAAGCCGTCATTTTGTTTGTTTCTTATTTAGCTCTACTTACATCAAGGACAGACAGGCGAAGATGTCTACACATCTCTAGCCAGGCTTTGGCTTTCTGAATTGTGATTGTTTAGAGTTTCTGCGTTTCTCTGAATTTCTCAGCACTCAAGTGCTGTTTTGTTAGCACTCTCAATCCTCCCTCCTCTCTCCAAGGCTGATGAGAGGTGAGGTCAGCTGTTGGCCACAGTTTAAAATAAGCGTCACTGCTCACAGGATGCTTGCCTGATCTGAGGTAGAATCTTTGTTGTTTCTGCACTGCGTGTGATGAATGCTGGGAAGCTTACAGAATGACAAGACCACTTTAGCTACACTTTTATGGAAGATGATGCATTTATTATCCAGTCCGCCCTATTGCTAGCAAATGGAATCCTTGGTATTTTTTTTTCTGGTTATTTATTTATTTATTTATTTATTTATTTATTTATTTATTTATTTATTTTGTGTCTGAGTATAATTTATATATAATGCTATTTAGAGATAACCAAAAGAAATAGAAGATAAAAGCCTTTTATATGGTAGTACATAATATCTGATTTTTGATGTTAATCAAATGTTACATTTTGTTGTATTTACCAAGTTACACTATTTTTCTAGTAATGACTAGAGAAATTACTACAGCCAGATTCATGGCCTGTTTCAAAGAGGCAGACTATTTTCAGTTACTTTACATGACAATGGTCACTGTTTCTTCTACTTAATTTTATCTTTAAACCAAATTTAAAAAATGGTTTGACGCAGTATCTTATTCTTATAAGAAATAAAACACACCAGGCGGTGGTGGCACACGCCTTTAATCCCAGCACTCGGGAGGCAGAGACAGGCAGATCTCTGTGAGTTCGAGGCCAGCCTGGGCTACCAAGTGAGTCCCAGGAAAGGCACAAAGCTACACAGAGAAACCCTGTCTCGAAAAACCAAAAAAAAAAAAAAAAAAAAAAAAAAAAAAAAGAAAAAGAAAGAAAGACAGAAAGAAAGAAATAAAACACATAGTAGAGATCGTAGTAGGCAAGAAAACTATAGCACATAACTTTATCTGCACATTAAATATAAGATTAATAATGCCAGAATGGCTACATTAAGGATGCTGCCTAATTATTGTTAAATTTTCTTAGGAAGTTTCTGGGTTTGGCTTATGTTTCTGTGCCATGATGATTCCTTAAGCAGAAATTGTGTATCACTTTGTAAACTAATAGAAATGTTTAGAAGCTAAGATGTAGTGCTATCAATCAAGACAGGCCCTAAAATACTTCATTGTGATTAGTCACCCTTTTAACCTCTCTATTGCAGAACATTTAGTTTCATCTTTTCAATAATCATTTAGAGTAAACTAAAGCTCAACGCTTGACAAAATTGTGATTTATATGTGAAATGCCCCCTATCCACCTATGTGCTTGACTGAGTCCTTGGTTCCCAGGTGGTATCACTTTTGGGAAAGTTATGTAAATGTCAGGAGGCAGAGAATCGGTGGTGGTAGTATGTCAGGAGGAGTGGCATTTGAGATTTCATAGCATGGCTCACTTCTGGTTCTCTCTCTGCTTCTGAACTCCAAATGCAATGTAACAGGTCAGACACATGCAACTGCCACTCTGCCTTCATCACCATGATAGACTGCATCCTCTCTGGAACTTTTAAACAAAACATACCCCTTCTCCCTTCAGCTGCTGCTGTCTGGGTGCTTTATCACAGTACCAGAAAAGTCACCAATGCACAATTTCTCTTCTGTTATCCTATTAGTCTATTCCATGTAAGTACAGAAGTGGCAAGTGTAAATTCCATTTCTTCACAGAAAACAGAAACAAACAAAGATTCCAGAAAAAAAATAATTAAAGTAATTAGCTATAGAACACACAGGAGTTAATGGGTTAGGTAAGCATTGTTATATTATCACTGAGACGCTACTTTAATCATTTAAAAACCACTATATTGTGCTGAGAGATATTTATGAAGACACCATTATACCCATAATGAAAACTGGGAAATTTGTAGTTTGACAAGACCATATGTATATATATGTATATCTTAAATGTTAAGGAAAAAGTTAATGGCAAGTAGCTGGTTACTAGCTACAGGAGCTTCTTGCTTCCAAGCTTCATCTGTGGTAACTGCATCTTCTAATGTGCAGTATTTTAGGACAGTGCTTCTCAAATGTCAGTGTGATATGATCAAAGCGTGACCTTGAATTCCTTAGCTTTAGGATTCCTTGCTTGATAAAAGGAAAGATAATAGCTTTACAGCATATTAAAACACAGGCATCGTGACTACAAAATGAAAAACAGTGCCCTTCTTTGAATAAAGTCAGAAATTTATTAACTTAAAAATAAGTGTCTAGATGAACTTATAATATTTAGCTGTTGAGTTGAAACATGCCATCTTGTTGCCTTTTGGAAGAAATCCATCGGGAGCTTCAGAATTGCTTTCCTTGGTTATGAATAAAAGCATCGGATACAGAGCAGTTTTGATCAAAGAAATGCAGACAAATTGAAAGGAGGTAAGATGTGAATTACATCAGCTCCGCAAGACAAGTGTCAGGTTTATTGAACTCAGCAAGGGCAGCCTGTGAGCATCAGGGCGTCATCTCCGAAGTGAGTGGGGAGTCAGCTATCCTCCTCTCCATCTTAAAAATTAAACATAGAACGTTATTAATTCTTTGATTTTTGAATTTTATCTTAGGGACAACGTGTAGTTGGCCTTTATTTTTCTATTCATTTGAAAACAAACAAATGTGAATTTTAAACACTCAAAATTGTGCTTTTTTTTTTTTTTTTTTTTTTGAGATAGGGTTTCTCTGTGTATGCCTGGCTGCCCTGGAACTCACTCTGTAGACTAGCCTGGCTTTGAACTCCGAGATCTGCCTGCCTCTGCTTCCCGAGTGCTGGGATTAAAGGCACGTGTCACCACACCAAGCTAAAAATTGTGCTGTTTAAGAAATAAATTATAGCCGGGCGGTGGTGGCGCACGCCTTTAATCCCAGCACTCGGGAGGCAGAGCCAGGAGGATCTCTGTGAGTTCGAGGCCAGCCTGGGCTACCAAGTGAGCTCCAGGAAAGGCGCAAAGCTACGCAGAGAAACGCTGTCTCGAAAAACCAAAAAAAAAAAAAAAAAAAAAAAAAGAAATAAATTATAAGGTTGCTCTTCCATCCTCTCCTTCTCCAGCAGTCATTCTCAAGCATCATTAAGACTGATTCCAAAGCATTTGCTATTTAATAAACGAGGCAACCAGAGACTCACTCTGATCAAGCAGACAAGCCAGTGAGTAGGAAAAGAAGGGGCAGAGGAAAACATCCAGCCTGCTTGTATTTTCTCAGAAACTGTTTAAAGTACCAGGTTTCATATGCAGGGGGAATGTCAGGGCTACATCTATTTCACCTTCACTGAGGATTCTTGGGGTTTTGTTGCTGTTGTATGTTTGGGGTGGAAAAGTAAATATGTTGCCAAGAGGCACAGACTGGGACGGAGTGCTGCTTATGGAGACCCTGCTGTTACAATCATCCTGTGCTGCTTATGGAGACCCTGCTCTTGCCACTATCCAGGTGACTGCTGCAGAAAAACTTTACCCTGAACTCCAATGACTGACTTGTACCAACACGAACACTACCATCTTGCTTTGTTTTTAAAGAAAGAATCTGCCACACACTTTGCAACAGAACATCGAACCACATTCAATTGATATAGAAGAGTCTGGATATGATAGATAAGTCATTTTAGCTGAAAGACTGTCACTATGCAATGTCATGTAAAGTCACTAAGTCTTCATCCAGAGGTTTTCAATTGCTGCTGAGTGGGAGGAGTAATTTTTCCTCAGGAGAGCTGTAATTTCACAGTGGTTAGAAGATTAGAAGTCCTTCTTGATATTGTTTATATATTGCTTTTGGCATAAACTTCAAAAGAGCCACTCTAAAGAAATAAATGGCCAGTGATTTTCATCTAATTTGGGTGATATCCAGGCTGCTGGGGTTCTTTGAAGGCCAACAATATTTAAGTTAACTAAGTCTAATTTCAAAAGCAATCAGCCTTAAGGTCAAACACTGTCAGTGGCTAGACAATATATTCTGAGTCGTAGTGTAACATTTATTTAAACTGAGAATTTAAGTATTTTTTATGCTTTTCAAATTTGTCCCTTTCCCCTTAAATGTTAGCCTATTTTATTAATTCATGTCTGATACCCAAGAAAGCATTTGCAGCTCTGAATGTTACTATAATGCTGTACACACACACACACACACACACACACACACACACACACACACACACACACAAACACACACACTGAATAGAATAAAAGGGAAGGTCTAAAGCAACTCTTAAAAGCAAATGCTGTAAAGAGGAGGTTCTAGACGTTCTCAGGAATGGACAAGTTGTCACTGATTTTTCTTTCTGCCCTTCACTCAACAAGCCCCAAATCTGTTGTCATTGAGAGTATGGGCTTAGACATTCTTTCCAAAAGTAATTGATCACTAAATGATGTATGAGTCATATACAAGCTTCAGTTTGTACTTTATAAGCTAAATAAATTATGTGTAAGTAAATATAAATAATGTAAACATTATTTCTTATACTCAGGTTGTATAGATAGAGCTATTATCAGAGAAAATGGACATTAGGGAGTTGTTTACCAATTCTACAATGTCAATGTCATTAAAAGTAATACAGATATATTTTTTTAACAAGTAAAAGATGTACACGACCTGAAGAGAAATGGGAAAATCACAGATATTTTTAGCAGACGTCACCTAATGTTTTCTTTGAGAACACACCTGCTATGCATCCACGTAGATATCTTCACTTTAAAAGTTAATTAGAAACCATGTGCTTCTTTTTCCCCTTTTATTTAAAATAGATTTTTTCTCACATAATATATCCTGATTACAGTTTTCCCTCCTTCTACTCCTCCAAGTTCATCCCCACCTTCCCTCCCACCTGGATCCACCCCCTTTCTGTCTCTCACTAGAAAACAAACAGGATAAGGATAAAATTATATAATAAAAGGATAATAATGAAATAAAATATAAGACCCAAACTAACACATTAATATTGAACAAAACAAATAGATGGAAAAGAGCCCAAGAGAGGGTAGATGAAACAGAGACCCACTCCTTTACGCACCCACAAAGGACCTGGTTGCAGATCCTTGTAGTCCCCATGCATGCTGCCTCAGTACTGCGAGTTTATTTGAGCTTTGCTTGTGGTGGTTTAGAAGGCCTTGTTTTCTTGGTGTCCTCTATCTTTTATGGCTCTTACAGAGTGTACTCTTTCTACCTCTGCTTTCATTGGGGTTCTCTGAGACGTGAGGGGAGAATCTGATGGAGACATACTGTTTAGGGCTGAGTGTTCTAAAGTCTCTCGCTCTCTGCATAGCGCTTAGTTGTGGGTCTCTGTACTTGTTCTCATCTGCTGTAAGAAGAAGCTTCTCTGACGATGGCTGAGCAAGGCACTGACCTGTGAATATAGCAAAATGTCATTAGGAGTAATTTTATTGCTATGTTTCTTTTAATTATCATCATCATCACCATCATCATCATCATCTTTAGAACAGTAGTATTTGTTTTTGCTCCAGTTCCCTGGGCTATCTAGTCTCAGGTTCTAGGTCACCCAAAAAATGTCAGGTAGTTAAGGGTTCCTTCTCATGGAGTAGGCCTTAAGTCAAATTAGATACTGGTTGTTACTTCCACAAGTTTTGTCTCACCATTGCACTAGCATATTTTAGAGGAAGGACACCAAAAAGAAACCATGTGAACCGGGCGTGGTGGCACATTCCTTTAATCCCAGCACTCGGATGCAGAGGCCAGATCTCTGAGAGTTAGAGGCCTACAAAGCCAATTCCAGGACAGCCAGGGCTACACAGAGAAACCCTGTCTCAAAAAACAGAAACAAAAGCAACAAAAAAAAAAAAAAGAAAGAAAGAAAAGAAAAAAGAAAAATAGTAAAGAAAACACGTGTTCCTTAATGATCCTTTATCTGGTCAAGATAGAGAATAATCAATGGATTTAATAGTGTTTTCTTCAAATCCACCCAGAATTAATATTTTGCATAAAATATTTAGAAACTTTTTGCATGTTTTAAACTGTGTATTTTTTCTTACATAAACTAGCTAAACTAAAAAATGTTGATGAATTATAGGCAACCATGACATTTTAGATAGATTGCTTCTCCATCTGGCAATAAATTTTACAAACCCCATCTTCTCTTTTGACCTATTTAGAATTCATGTTTGAATGTAAGTAAGTGTGCTATTATTTAAAGTAATGACCATCATCATAGTCAGTTATAAAGTATAAAACAGATTTTTTTATGCTTGAACATATACCCCCAAACAACATTGTTGGATTACAAAGTGGTTCTATTTTTATTTATTTATCTTGTTATTAAATGTATTTTTCATGTTGTGTAACACAGCAGTGCTCTTGAATTCATACTTCTGATTTGATACTTTGCTTCAATTAACCTGTCAAGTCTTCTTATAACAATCCTAAGGATGTAGGACCATGCATGTGCTAAATAATTTGATATAGACATTCATTGTTCATGTATCTTGTTGTATGCAATAGATAAATGCATATTTCCTTGTTAATAAATTTCAAAAATCATTGACTAATTGGAATGAAGTGTTGGTTATCTCTCCGCTTGTTTCTGTCGCATGGGGCAAGGTCTGCTTCCCTGGGTCTCTTCTTTAGTAAGATAAAAGTTTTGAACCGGATGAACTTTAAGGTTGCTTTTAGGTCCTTAGAAAATCCTGAGAGAGAGATTTTCTAGAATACATAAGACGAAAAAAAGACATGCATACAACCTTTAACAATCGCAATCAAAGATATTTTCCAAAACATATAAATTAGAAATATAAAAATATAAAGAAGAAATACTTGCTTGGGATCAGAAATAAACTGACCACATATTTTCTTGATATTTTTATTTTAAAAAAATCTCTGAAAGATACCTTGGTTTAACTCTTCCATTTTATTTCAGTAAATATTAAGCATCACCACAAAAGGTAACATGAGATTACATAATAGTACATAATGATATATTAAAATTTCTTCATGCTCATCTTGATTATCTTTCATTTCAAAATGGTTACATAGAATAGATGAGAAAAAAATCTCTGTAAGTATGGTTCCTATTATGATAATTCAAACTCAGTGCAGTGGGAAACCAAAGAGCTCCTAAATCCAACAGAAGTTTTCAAAAGTGAATTTCTACTGGGGTGGTGGTGGCACATACCTTTAATCCCAGCATTCAGGAGTGAAAGGCAAGTTGATCTTTGAATTTGAGGCCAGACTGGTGTATGGAGCAAGTTCCAGGACAGGCAGGGCTACACACAGAGAGACCCTGTCTCAAAAATAAAATAAATTGCTAGTTGATAGACCTGAAAACTGAATTCTAAATTGATCATGGTGAATAACCTTTTGATGTGGTCTTGAATTCTTATAATGAATCTAAAACTGTAATTACATATTTATAATACAGTTAGAGAATTTTCTTCCTGTGTTTGATCAGGTTACAGATTAGACAGCTTACCAAGTTCCCCATGGATATCAAAAGATTATTATATCTTCCTTAAGAGTAATTTGATGATGGAATCTGCCATGTTAATCTCTGAAGATTGGTTATTATGATGGCAGTATCAATTTCCTATACATAGAAGGAGTTTTCATGTCCTGCAGTGGCTCCCAAATAAACACACTGAGGCTTATATTAATTACAAATGCTCGGCCAATAGCTCAGGCTTATTACTACCTAGCTCTTACATTTTAAGTTGACTCATATTCCTCATTTATGCTCTGCCGTGTGGCGGTACCTTCATTAGCATGGCACATTCATCTCCTGCTCCCTCTGCATCTGGCTGGCAACTCCCTTATTCCATTCAGCTGTTGTCCAGTCAGCTTCTTTATTAGACATAGTGACATATATTCACACAGTGTAAAGGAATACTCTGAAGCACCCATATTGATTTATTTAACTTCAAATGTACAGAGATTAAAATTAGATAAACATCAGATGGAGGTAAAATAAGCTGGGCCCTCATATAATTCTGGTGGAAGTGTGAATTGGTAAATAATTTTTAAAAGTAAATTTGATGAGCTGTCAAAACTTTTTAAATATTTCACACTTTAGATCTACTAATTTTATTCTTAGAGGGATTACGAAAAAGATAAAAGAAGGTTTAATGTTTAAAAAAATCTAAAATGTTAGTTGAATAATGAGAATAATACAGACAGTTCTGATGGATAGTGCTGTCTCCATTGAATATTCAAGATTTTATATTAGCTTACTGTAGATATTTAATGTATTTTCTATAAGCAGTATGTTCATTTTTATACAAATATTGAAAGACAAGTATAATTCTGCTGATTTTTTTCAACCTAGTGCATGCTAAAATGCCTTAAAAGTTGAGATATTAAAGTTCACTAAAAAATAAGATAAAAATAAAAAGGTAAAAGAAGATGTGAATATATAGTTATGTATAGAAATTTTTACAGTTATGAACCTTAGAAATAAAATAGTTATTGAGCAAAGTTCATTTAAATGTAAATATGAACATATAATCATATAATGCTTTCACATAACTATAATGTTACATTTGCAGGGTTAAAGGGAAACAACTAATCTTATAAACTGATCATTTTATATATATAAATTCATACAAATTCACTGGGAGGAAATTACGTAGATCATTAAGATATCACCAAAATTAAAATGCAAATATGACTTAACAATTTCATTTTTAGGAATTTGTCTCATAGATATTATAATACATACTCAAAAAATGTTTACAGCAACATTATTTCCATTAGGGGTGATAGGAATATAAATATCCTCCCAATAATGAGCATATTGAATAAATACAACAGTTAAGGGAGGATAATCTGCATGTTAATTTTCAAAATATAGTAAATAAAATTGAAAATGTAAAGTACTGTCTGTAGGCAATCTTCATTTATCTGCAATTGCAGAAATAGGTTTGCATTAAGTAGGACTTTCCTGGAAATATATATATATATATATATATATATATATATATATATATATATGAGTTGTGTAGCAGGCAGGAAGGCTAATCATTAATGCTGCATTCTGATTTTTCTCTTGGACATTTGGAAGTCATAATTTTCAATCATTGCAGTGGCCCAGAGCTATGGAACTAGTAAGAGAACATAAGGTATTAGTGGGATTGACAAAAATGACGAGCTCCACTGAACCCCGCCACTCTTGCCTGTGGTGGTATTGTGTTCCCCAAAATATTGTGTACTCTAATAAATTTATCTGGGGTCAAAGAACAGACAGCCACTAGATACAAAGGCTAGAAAATGGTGGCACTCACACCTTTAATCCTAGCATTCCAGAGATAGAAATCCCTCTGGATCTCTGTGAGTTCAAGGCCACATTGGAAATAGCCAAGCATGGTGACACACGCCTTTAATCCCAGAAAGCCAGCCTTTAATTCCAGGGAGTGGTGGTAGAAAGCAAAAAGATATATAAGGTGTGAGGACCAGAAACTAGAAGATTTGGCTGGTTAAGCATTTGGCTGGTTGGTTAAGCATTTGGCTGGTTAAACTTTCGGGCTATGGAGCAACACAGTTCAGCTGAGATTCATTCTGGATGAGGACTCAGAGGCCTGCAGTCTGAGGAGGCAAGACCAGCTGAGGATCTGGCGAGGTGAGATAGCTGTGGCTTGTTCTGTCTCTCTGACCTTCCAGTACTCACCCCAATAAACGGCCTCGGGTTTGATTTTATTAATAAGAACTTTTAAGATTCATGCAATACTTGCCTTATCTCATAGTCTCCCTATGAGGGTCCTGTGCTGAGAAAGTAGAGCTATAAGACAAAGCGAGCTGAGACGGCCGGCTTGGTTATGGGGAGAGCTGTGTGAGGGTTACAAGGACACACGAGAAGTTTGCAGATAAAACGAATTAAAACTTTTACTCTTCCATCCCTGTAGCTTTGGTGTTTTGCAGAATTGACTATCTTGCTTTCTTTAAAGGTTCATTTAGAGAGCCAAGCTATATAAAATCAGCTTCCTGCTATTTTTTTTTTTTCCAAGACAGGGTTTCTCTGTGTAGTTTTGATGCCTGTCCTGGAACTTGCTCTCTAGAACAGATTGGCCTCGAACTCACAGGGCTCCGCCTGGCTCTGCCTTCTGAGTGCTGGGATTAAAGATGGGTGCCACCACCACCCAGCTCCGGCTACAGTGTGTAAACCGCAAATTCTATAATGCTCACATGCACTTGGGGGATGCTCGGCACCATTTGAAATCTGGGATCACATATTCCATACAGCCATTTAGGGATCCAGGGCATTCAAGTTTTTACTATCAGTTCTTAGTGATCTCACGGAAGTATGAAAAGCAGCTAACCCCTGCTACATGCCCCGAAGCCGAAAGGTTGCAAAAGGAGGCATACTGACTTATGTGCCAACTCGCAGTCTCTAAAAGGTTTATCCAGAAAAGCAGTTCCTGGGGATGGTGAAGGCACTCCCTCTCCCTTCCTACCCTCAACACAAAAATCTGTTCTGGGCTCAGTACAATCAATTTTCCTGTGCCCTCTGGTGCCCAGCTGCAGGTTCTCAGGGAAGCAGGAGTGAGGGGTTGGGGTGGGGTTAGATACTCCCAGACCCATAAAAGTCTGATCTTGCTGTTGAAGTCAAGCTTGTTTCTTGTTCTTTCACTTACCTCTCACTCTGCTGTTTCTGACATTTGGTGCTGGAACCCAGGAAAGATTTCCCAGCAGGTTTAGCCTGACTGGGAGCTTGTCTTTGCCGGATGTCTTTCTCATCTCACATTTTCTATCTTCCCTTTATCTTCTGAAGATCCACTCTGTACTCTTTTTGGCATGGACAGCAAGTTAGTTCTTTTTCCTATTATCTAACCTGACCTCCCACACTCAGGAGGGCTACTTTTGTTATTTCTGCAGCTACCTGGAAAACCTGTCACTCTCTTGACTGAACACACAAGCAGCTAGGAGCCCTTTTATACCCAAATGGTGAACTAGGATTTCCATGTCTTTTCAGGCTACAAGGGTCTTTCATTCTTCACAATAGTTCTATTACAGATGACTGAGAAACTTGCTGGAATTTCTTTCCAGCAAAACTTCCAACTTTGAGGACTGCTTCAAAGTAGGAATCAAGCTGATGATAATTTAAACCCATACAATCAACAGTAGGCCCTCTACTTTTAAAGACAACATTTTGCCTATCTCCCAAAACATTTCCAACAACTGAACCTCAAGCCAGCTTTTGTTCTGGTCCAAATATGCCCTGGGCAACCAGAACTGCTGGCCCAAATTTGGTGAGTTCAAACTATGGTCTTGAAGGATCTCTAACCAAAATTCCTCCAATGAAATGACAAAGTCAATTATATCCCTATATATAAGCCTTCTTTCACCTCCACTCTGGTCACTTACCTCCTCTCTACTCCCTTTGTTCCTCCATTTCTACACATCACGTTTTATTAGTTCAAACTTCTAATCCCAATTCTCTGGACTCTGTCAGATTTCAGTCCAGCAGATGAACACTCCCCTATCAAACTTCATCAGGTTCTTCCTCTTTCTCTGCCTTTCCACATATACCTTCATTCCCCCCATCCCCCTTTCCCCACTATCTACCCACCATTAACCTCTTTCTTCCTCAGCATCTCTGGAGCTTGCCCACTCTGTGTCTCGGGGCAAAAATGCTGGCCCATAGATCTGTTACTTTGACTCAAGGGGTCCAATTGAAATTTGTTGACATCCTGGGGAACACCCTAAAATTCTGCCCAATATTGTTGCTGATGGTTTTTAATTATCCCAGGAGTGCAACCATCAGTTTTTATCTGTGCTATGGGACCAAATGAAAGCCACTAGAGCAAGTAGATACAGCAGGAGTAGAGCAGCAATGCCTTCTCACAGGCTACACCCTATTTTTTTTTTTACATCTGTAGGGACCTCAGGAGTTTCAGCAGCTTTGCAGGGAGCTCTACTATAAGTGGCTGTGGAGCAGGGGAACAGTTTTCATTCACTTCTCTGGCAGGGACTGAAGATATAACCTATGACATGGCCTGAATTCTTTTAGAAATCTGGTTTTCAAATCCACTGAATTCAGATATATATATATATATATATATATATATATATATATATTAAATATATAACTTGTGCATGTACATATTTTGTGTATATACATATATATATATATATATATATATATGTCATATTGGCAAATTATCATCATGTATTGTTAAGTTCAATGAGAAACAGGTTCTGGAGATGAGATTTGACAATCTTATGTCAGACTTAAGCGGGCTTGTCTCAAAATGTCCTTCATATCTTATTCTGAGTCAGGTTGGATCCCAAACTCTGTGAAGAAGCAAAAGAGAACAAAACAACCCAAGAGCAACTCACCTGCCTTTATGGACTGCTAATGGTGGACTATTTCCAACACAGGTTACTATTATTTTTTCTCATGACACACAGGTGCCTATGATAAAAACAGCTAATGAGATGTCTAACCTTACGAAGCTCAAAGAGGACCTTCTGCCTAACTGTTGAGATGTCCCATGCCCCTTCATATGAGACAAGAGGTTTCTGCAGTTGACATCACCACAAACAACAGGAACTTAAGACATTGTACTGATTTGGGGAAAAGAAAAATGTCCTGTCTCTTGAGCATCTCTGTAGACCACCTTGGTCTACACTACTACGATGCAGAAGGTTAGTGGGAACCAGTGCCTGTCTCTTGGAATGCAGGCTTTCTGCCCTATCTTTTAGGTTAAACAACAGCCATCTTCATAATCTCATCTGTACCTCCCTAACATGATCACAGCTGGACATTTAAAATGTTAATACACTTTCACCAAAAGAAAAGATGGATGAGGCCATCCCAGCTTTTTTATACAACCAGGCCCTAATTGCACAAGGTCTTAGATCTTGAGGGGGACCTACAGTGAAACTGAGGAAGACCAGAGAGAGGGAGATCTGCCCTCATACACACTGGGTGAAAAGTTTCCAGAGTGAACGCTTTTTGATCACTCACAGTTTTGTCTTTAACCCCTTGTACACAATCTGTAAGTAAGTCCAATAAACTTATTGGCTCCCCAGAGTGAACTTTGGTGAAATTGAACATCACTTTGTCATTAGACCCTTATGCAGAAGCGATAGACATTGCTCAGTTTCCCCCTCTGAGGCACCATGAGAAAATTCTCACAACATATGGTATTTGGTAATGTTATTATGTCCTGTGGTATTAAGAAAGAAAGCTGGAAAGTAAAAGAAAATGTTAACATTTAAATTGTTTTATTAAAGAAAGATTTGTATATGTAGATTGAGATGGCTAAATTTTCCCAGAGTGAAAAAGAGAGAGAGAGAGAGAGAGAGAGAGAGAGAGAGAGAGAGAGAGAGAGTAAAAAACTTAAAATCTTATGCATGATTTAAAGGGCTGAGTAAGTTACTTAAAGTATATAAAGGATGGTATTTAGAGATGACGTATACCGTGTCAAAATTTCTAAGGACAAAGATCAACAGTTACAAAGACTGGCTAAAAATGTAGGCCTAAACAAAATTTACTTAGAAATGCCTGGCTTTTTAAGATATTATAGGGCATTTAAAAGCATCATAAAGGCAATAAAAAGACAGGTCACACAGGAGAAGGTCTCTCTCTCAGGAGTAGGATGGCAGTGAGTAGTAAGCTAAAGGCTATTCACTAGTGCTCTGATCTTTTGGGCTTTTAACTCTGAAAAAAAAGCATCAGATTGATATAATTGATATAATTGATTGATATAATTCAATTCAATTCAATCAAATTGATTGATATAATTGATATAAATGATTGATATAATTGATATAATTGTGATCAATAACTGTATTTGGAAGCCTATACTACTGTAGTCAGACAGATTAAAATTGAGGTAGGTTATTTCTTGCCTTGCTCTCCAAGGTCAACTACATACCAGGAAGCATGGGAGCTCTGAGAGTCCTGTACCTATGGGGAGTCACTTGCTCTCTTGTTCAGGGATGCCACAGAGACCCCACTCAGTGGACTCCAAACACTGCCAAGTCTAGAGAAGAATAGTCAATTCAGATGAAATATTTCCTCCACATTTCCAGTGAAGCAACAGTCAGGCAAAGCCTTTGACTTGTCCTCACAGAGCGCCAAATAGGTAACAAGACTAGAGGAGGCAGATGTTCTTCCAAAGCCCAAGTGAGCCCCAAGGATGAGATCTTTGATAGGTTAGTTAATTGGCTACTGACATGGTTTTAAGTACC
Source organism: Peromyscus maniculatus bairdii (assembly GCF_049852395.1). NCBI lineage: Eukaryota > Metazoa > Chordata > Mammalia > Rodentia > Cricetidae > Peromyscus > Peromyscus maniculatus. The sequence continues at coordinate 18,922,850 of NC_134863.1, forward strand.
CAACAGAAACATATAACCAGGATTAAAATGAGCAGTATTTTTCTCTAACAGTCCAAGGGACCGAACTCCTTAGACATTGCTCTTTATCACTAATGATTCTTTACTAGGAAAAAAACAACAACAAAACAAAACAAAACCTCCAGATACACAGCATGACCTTGGCTAAATTCAGCACTGCAGCATCTTCTTGCAGTTAAGTAAAACAGAACTATCATCTTAAAAACTGAGGTCAAATCCTAAAACTGGTTTTACCAACTATAAAACTCTGTTTCTGGAAAAGTGCTCTTCACAGGTGTGGTATGTCCTTCGACACCCTTGCCACACATGCTCACTGATTAGAGACTTCCAGGTACCCTGTAATTAAACTCACAGGTTTGGGGAAATCATTCAGAATGCCCATGTACATAGGGACCTGCTGGTGAAGCCTATTTTTAAAAAGACCTCACGAGGTTCTATTTCTCTCTAAAATTACCAATTTGATGATGACTTTCACCGATGTCTCTTCCAAATCTTTCAGGTGTTCATTCCTTATACAGGAGTCCAATATAGCAAACAGCTGAATACACGATCTTATTCTTCTACAGGGCTCTGGCACACATTCCAGCCAGCTGGAGGATTACATTTTACATTAATCATAATGTTGAGAAAATTTCTTCATTAATTTTATTTTTTAACATTTTTCATAACATTGGCATAAAGGAGACCTGATGCTTGACTTCTGAACTTACACTGGCTGATAAAAAATGTCTCCAGCACTTGAGCCAAACCAATGGCTTTACATCTTGTAATGGCCAGCAATAACCAAAATAACAAACAAACAAACAAATAAAAACAACAACAAAAAATCAGTTGTTTTGCTAACACCTATGACAAAGCCCCTAATGGTTCTTTAGATGGTTTTCTTGCCTGCTCTCTTCTTTTAATGAGGGCAAAACCTGGCCCAACTGTTTTTTAACAACACTCTCAGTAAACATTTTAGCAGTGCTAACAGTCTCACTTTTTGTATGTTACTGATGACACCTCATTTGCATAGAAGAAACAAGGTTGTACATTGTCATGAAATGGCTGACTTGTGTTTTGGAGCGTTGCCATATAAGCTTTGCTATGGCTCCTTACTTCAGCCCTCCTCTGAGGCACTCTAGCTGCTGCCCTTTATACATCACCATTTTGGTCAGCATGAAAAGGCTAGACTGGTTAGCACCTCCCAACACCTAAAGGCAGTTAGGGTGACCTATGAGAAGTGGAAATGATAGACTAGGGATTAGACAGGTCCATAACAGACAGGAGAGGGGCCATGAATAAGTAATAAAAATGGCAAATTTCCAAGATGACTGGATTCAACTTGAGACAAAACCCTGGCACTTTAAAACAAATGCATGTTGAATTTTTCCCCAGCCAGTTGATGAACTTGGCTAAGTCCAAGGTCAGATCAGGATGCCACAGCTCTAGGCCAAAGACACGATGTCCTTTTCAAACTGACCAACCCTAAATTAAGGGGTTAAAAAATCTTCAAATACAAAAAAGAAGAAAAGAAGAAGCTCCCAAAGAGAGATTGGACTTTGGGGGAAAGGCGTTCCTCAGTCTGATTCTACTTGGTAGAGGGTCTTTCTCTTGGTTCCCCTACTGGCTGTGTCTTCATTGTCTCAAATTTCTAACCAAATATTCCTGTCCACATTAGGGGTCTATTTTTACCTTGACCTCAGGTTTTCACTTCACCTATAAAGATGGTAGTTAATCTTTGAAATGGTGGGGAGGGCTTTCCTGAGTTGTCTGTACCTCTCATCTTTCAGAGAGATCTTTTAAAACTTACTCTTTCCCAATGGCTGCACAGCACACCTCACCAGCTGGTAGTAAGCCTAATTCACAAGGACCCCTTACATGTCCATAGACCTCACTTCTCTGCATCTCTTAGTACCTGTTCCCTCCAACCTATCAATATAACCTCACCAACTTTGCTTTACAAGACTATCTGAAGCATTTCATCATAGGTCTCCCTTCTGAAACTATCCACCACACTGGCCTTCCCACTTTTAATCTGTCTGAGTCCTCTTCTGGCTCCCAATATTTCTGGAACAACGAAAAAGACCTGACTTCCCTACTGTCAGAAAAATCCTTTCAAATATTTAACCGACTCACACCCATTTAAACCTAATGCTGCTGTCCCCTTTTCAGTTCCTTAAAAATCCTTCATTGTCCTGGTTTTCCTGGACACCTTTGTCCTTTTATCTACCTTATGGGGCATCTAACTTGTCCCACTTTTAGTCACTCTGGGCATTCTTTCAGGTCTCAGAAGGGTAACAGTGGAACTGGAGGTTTCTTTGCATCAGTTAATCTGTTTCACCAGCTCTCCTACTGCCTTAAAAAAATTCAGATCAACGCAAGACCTTCAGGGTCAAGTCGAGTCCTTGGCTGCTATGGTACTCCAAAATCAAAGCAGGTACTTTTGACAACAGCCAATGGAGAGTGTAATGTCTTCCTCCAGGATCAATACTGCTACTACACCAACAGATACAGACTTACCTGAGATGGGTTCAGAGACTTAGGGAACAGGCTCAGAGAATCCAACATCAAACTTCTGGATGAGATTTTGGTTTCCTCTCATCCCCTACACATGCCCTTCCCCTTTATTATCATCTTACCACAAGTCCTTTCCCTGTCTTTCAAACTCATTAAAGAAATTGCTCCTGGATTTCATCGTTGGCATCACTTGGTCCACCAGACAGCACCAGTTAAAGATAATGCTTCTCTTAAAGTCATTCTAGACACAAGAACCTCACAATGATGCTGTGCCCTCTCCTGCCACCAGCAGTAAGTATCTAGACAGAAAAAGACACTCCTATCCTTTGTAGAGAAAAGCTCTAATATAAATTCCCCTAAAATCATAGCCATAGGCTCCATAGCTCAAGGCTCTAAGAAATATGCCACCCGCAGAATCCAGAATTCTGGAAAGAAGCCAATGCCTACCACATGCCCTAGAACTCTGGGTTACAAAAACAAGCAATCTGACTTACCTTCCATCTCAAAGTTTGAGAAAGTAGTTTATTTCAGAAACAGTTTGGGGTCTGATGAAATTATGCCCTCCCTGTCCCCACTCTTTACTACAAAAAATTGTTCTCGGCTTTTGACAGTGTTTTCCTGTACCCTCAGATGCCAAGCTACAGGGTCTCAGGGATACCACCTCTCAGATCAATAAACATCTGCTGTTGCTGTTGAAGTTGACCTGAGTTCCTATCCTTTGATTTTCCCTTGCTGTGTTATTTCTCACATTAATTTGTTTCTTATAGAAAGAGCATAGAGTTTCCCACATGGGAAATTTTTATGAAAAGGACTGGAGGTGATACATTACCATTTTTCTTCTGGCCAAGGAACTGCCATGTGGCCATACCTAAGTGCCAGTGAGTCTGTAGATGGGGTAATTTGACTGTGAGTCCAGGAAGCACAGTTAATGAATTTTGCTCAACAGTTAAAAGATGGTACATTGATCAAGGGACTTGCTTTTCAGTATGAAAGCAGTCACTACTATTTGAGTTTAAAACAATGAGTGCCTACTATTTTTTAACAAAAATTATCATAAAAATACCACGGGAAAATGCTCATGCTATGCTTTTTTTAACTTAAATTTTGTGAGTTTTTTGTTTATAATAAATACATAACATTTACAAAAATGTAAATATGAAACAACAACAAAACAACATGAAGATTACCCCAATCCCCACACTCCCATTACAATAACCTTATTAGGGCAGATGAGGTTGGCACACTAGTTTACCGCTGAAGATGCTAACATTGAAGGACTTAATGAAATGCAGAAACTCTCACGGTGGTGTCAAGAGCCTGGGAAGCAATCCCTGTTGGAATGCAAAAACAGAGAGGACTTCTATAGAAAAACACACTAGTTTACCAGTGCAATGCCACTGAGAGAGGACACACAGAATGAGAAACATGTCAGGACAAAGGTAGTGGTGATGTAAGCCATAGGTACTTTTCATAACTGTTTTCATTTACATAACATCCAGGTGTTGCTTCCTAGCAGGCAGTATGCACCTGGGCACTGGATGAACATTGATGAGGCTATTGCAATGTGTGTGTCATAGCAGCAGTGGTTGTAGATATGAATACCAAAACCTAACACACACAACACAATTTAGATGTTTCACAGGGTACTGGAGGCTATAGAGATGGCTTTTGTGTCTGTTCTTATGCCATGGCCCATTTCACCCCCGAAAAGCTCTTTCCAGAATAGTTGGAATCTGATACAACATGATCCTGGCCAAGATTCTAAACAGTGATTATGGCAACCCATTGGCTGCTTTCGATTAAACACATCCAGGTGTTGAATTCTCTTGAGCTGCAAGGCTAACTCTAGTTAGTCACTGTGTACATCCATTGTATCAAAAGGTATGAACTTCAGAAAATGTATTTCACTCTTGAGCCTTTTAATAATTAGCTGAACAGAATAGAAAATTGTCTTTTTAACCTGGTTTATATGTGATTTTTCCTCCTGTCTGAAGAAGAGAAGATACATATTAGTTCTTAACTACTTCCTAGTTCTAAAACCCAGAGTATAATAAGAGTAATTGGTTCTTCCAAATAGCTACATTAATAGTTTTATGTATTTATAGTTAGCATTAATTTCTACTTTATCTGGTAATTATGTGGATAGTTTTAATACTTCTACTCATCATAGGACAGAAAAGCAATTTACTCCTTTGTTTTCCTTGGTATCTAGTACACATAAAAAAACTTAAATGATGAAAAAACAATTAAGTTTTTAAATTGAAAATACAGTATGCTATGCTAATGATGAGTCTCTAAAGTTTGAAGGAATATTCTAGAACCATTATACTTAATGTATGAAGCTCACTAGACACATAGAGAAAAATAAGCTTCGAGTAGCCCCATAATCCTCCTTATTCCTAGCATGACTAATGATTTAAAAAAGGTTTGAAACATGCCCAGGTATCTATGACCTGGAGAAGCATCCTGATTGCAATATTGTATTCAAAGCAGCAATTTTCATTTATATTCACTCCTTGAGTCTTTAGGCCTCCACTACTGTGACAGCTTGTCAGGAGTAAATCTTGTTAAAGAGGGTATTCCCTTTGGAAAACTTCACACAGCTTGTGTCGCTGGTGAGGAAAAAAGAAAAAAACATAGCAAGCCTGTTCCATCCAATTAGCAAAGATGTGGAGGCTGTCTGGAGGTGCAGCTGGGCAATTGGCAATAGAGGGAGGGAATTTTATGGTCTATGAAAGCCCCTCATTTGTGGTGACAAACTCGGGAACTCAAAGTGTACCATTAACTCTCTCCTCACCTCTTTTGTAACTAACGGGGCGGGGGGGGGGGGGGCAAAAAAAAAAACCTTTCCTCATATAAGCAGGAATAGTTGAATTCCTATTTGAATCAACACATTATCAAATTGGAGGTGGTTCTTCAGCACTAATTTAAACTAGGAAAAATATTTTAGTTTGTATTTTCTCTGTGGCATGTGGAATTTCTATTGTTAGTGAAACCCCCTAAATTTGTAGTTGTAAGATCTAGAATAAGACATAGAATCTAACACTTGTAAGCTATGAAGGAAAAGTTCTCTAGTTTCTCACATAGGCGAGGTTCTGATGGTGCTGTTTTTGCTATATTACCACTGGGGAGGTCATTGTATAACAATCTGTGAAATTATGAAATCTAAAGCAACATACAAATTTATGTAGATAAATAGACAGCTGTGGGATACATGCAATCAGAGAAACATCATTTCTTGTATCCCCTCAAAGGCAGTTTTACATTTGTACAGTGTAGGCAGTTAACGAGACGTTTTTATAGATATCACTTCAGATCATTCCCCATATCCTATACTGGTGCATTGGTTTTTTTTCCCCCCACTTGACTTATGAAAAAATGTGCAAACAAATCTCCAGTGATTTTCCTTGCACTACCAGATCCTTCTGTGAATATACTATTTCTGCTTTTTTTTTTTTTTTTTTTTTTTGTTTTTTTTTTTTTTTTTTTTGGTTTTTCGAGACAGGGTTTCTCTGTGTAGCTTTGCGCCTTTCCTGGAACTCGCTTTGGAGACCAGGCTGGCCTCGAACTCACAGAGATCCGCCTGCCTCTGCCTCCCGAGTGCTGGGATTAAAGGCGTGCGCCACCAACGCCCGGCATTTTTTTTTTTTTTTTTTTTTTTTTTTTTAAAGATTTATTTATTATTTATACAGAAGAGGGTGGCAGATGGGTGTGAGCCACCATGTGGTTGCTGGGAATTGAACTCAGGACCTCTGGAAGAGCAATCAGTGCTCTTAACCTCTGAGCCATCTCTCCAGCCCTATTTCTGCTTTTTGTCAGGATGGTTGATGGTCACTGTCTTGGTTGAGATGATGTTTTGGCAGACCGTGGAATGGCATGAGGCAGCCATGTGGATGAAATTGTGAAAGAAGGAGTAAGTGGAGAAAAATGAATGCAAAGGCTCTACACTGGGCCAATATCTACTGCCTTCAAGGAACATGAGGGAATGCAGTGAAATGGGTAGTAGAGAGTGGAAGAAGAGAGAAGGAGAGAAGAGTTGAGTTGCTGCCCACTCCCTTAGAGACTGTGTGGGTGCTGTGCATTTTGTATTCAGTGGAAGGAAGCTGCGTCAAAGTCCAAATAGGACAGCAACATGACCTGATTTATGTTCTAAGTGGATTGTTATAAGTTTTCAGGGGGCAGAAATTACTTTTGCAAAAAGTATGCACTATTGAAAAAACAGGACATTGATTTTTCTAGAGATAAGCATTATTACTTGTAATTTGTATATCTCCCCTGACTTCCAAATTAGTACTGTTAAGAATTAAAATTTGATTCTGTAAAATTCATAATGCCATAAATGCAATCTCTTTGCAACAGCTGTTTCTATAACCAGAGCAGAAAACAGTCTAAATTAATGAGGGAGTTAAAAGAGAGAAACTCCTAAAGAAAAGTAATGAGGAGTGGTACCCTTCAACACAGGGCCATCCAGGGAAACTGGAGAGGCTCAAGATTCAAACATATTATTGCTGTGTGGGCAATATTGCAGAGTATCTCATCATCAGTGAGAAGCTGATCACCAAATAGTAGACAGAATATCTACCACCGACTGCAAGAGCAGACAGCCCAGGATACAGTGGAGAGACAGACATTTTGTATTATCCCATTTTGTGTGTGCTATTCTATGGCACAGCTTTTTAATTTCAATGTCTTGTTAGAATCAAGCCATGAAATAAGGGACGACAGTTATCCATGATCAGAACAAGATCACACAAATAAATTTATATTCAAAGGTTAGCACTGAAGTGGACAAATGTAAGCTAATGATATTTTTTCCCCTGTTCACTATTTGTTTAAAATTTGTTCATTGGAAACATGATGTACAGGACAAAGAAGTTGTAAAAGAGGCTCGATCTTTCCTGAGGGTTATCATATGCTGCACCCAATGATCGCTGTTTTCTGGTTCTTCATACCTAAAATGATTTTTGGATTGGACTGTGGAAATTCTGTTATGATCAAGGCTGTAAATTTTGCCGTCTTGTTTTAAAAGAGGATGCTTTTTAAAACTATGCACAGATCTTTGTTTGCAGTAGTGTATTGTTATAAGATTACATCACTTCTCAGAGCCAGAATAACATAATGATCCTCAGAACTGAGCAAAGAGCCTGATACCTTAAGTCTTTGTTTCAGGTGTAAAATTAATAAAATGAACTGTTCCCTTAGCATACTTGGTTTGTGCAATCTCATCTAAATTCTGAACTTCTTACTCTTCAAAGTGTCACATTCAACAGCATTCTAAATTTAAGGAGAGTTCTAAGATATCAGTTTCAATGCAAATAAAACTATTAAACCAACCAATGGAAGACAAAGTATTTCATTTGTTTACAGATTGGGTATGAGAGGAAAAAATGAAACCTTGGGGTACATATTTCTTGCAAATATAATGATGTGGGGTGCTTTTTTAGTTATGGAAAATCCTCTTGAGACAGCAGAAAAACAAACACAATTGTTGAATATAATCCAAATGTTCTTAAATGTACAGAAATGTAGAAAAATAGTATGAAAAGATACTAATTTTAGTAATGAAAGAATAAGTAAAGCCTCTCTTACATTCTGCATAGCCAGTTATTTTAATGCATTTTTTCATACTACAAAGTGAGCAAATTCTCATCTCTACTATTGCTGGTTGTAGATTTTTAGTAGGAACTGGCAGAGTGCAGGGAAATAAAATGTCTGGCTAACAGCATTTATATTCATCAATCTAAGCAAGACTCAAGAGACAGACATTCTGAGGAGAAGATACGTAGTGCAAAACAACACATTAATAGTTGGAAACATCAAGCTCAGTATTCTTGGGGAGAAAGTGAAATGCATGGCTTTTGAGCATGGATCAGGTATTTAAGCCTGTGGGAAGACAGAGTCACTTGTTACTGAAACTCTTTCCTGGAGGCCTGTCATGGTGAACTCATGTGTTTGTCTGTTAGGAACTCATATCATCTCGGGTGGCAGATGTGCCGACTTTGATTTCGACCTTCAAACCCTAACTCCTAATACTTACAACCTTGCTTCAGGTATCAGTCATTTATAAGCTGGGCTTTCTTCTTTCATGGACTTTCTCTTTCTGGAATCCCAGATTTCTCAAGGTTTTTCTGCTCTGTTTCTCTGCTGAAAAGAGAGTGAGTTTTAACTCAGATGTACAGCCACTGGTGCCTGGTACTGCTTCTGTGATCTTCTGTGCAAAACAACCAAAACAGAAGGTGGCAACCCCACTAGCCCATTATGGGCTCCCAGGTTCAATTCAAATCCAAAGATGATTGTTCATCTTCCAACTCTAGTCCCCCAGGTAGCTGTAATTTTAGAATCAAATGCTCTAATTTTCAGGCAGAATCATTTTGTAGAAGCTCATTTTGTTCTGTTAAAAGTAGTGTCTTGGTGTATATCTCCTATCAGAATCAACATGAATTTGAAAATTATACTATGTGTGATTCCTCTTTATGTTGCAAACCCTAACCCGAGGAAGAATCACTAAGCAACCCTATGAGGATGATGCTTGGCCAGTCATACAGAGGCAGGTTTCTAGCATGATTTCCAGACAAATACAGCACGACTATCACAAATAATAAGTATAGCTATCCCATGGTTTTCCATGAAAGAATCATAATATAGAGAGCATTTTCTTCTCATTCTTAGTTCTTCTCCTTCTCTTCTGGAATAAGATGGATACAGAACTGAGCCATAGGCACTTGGTAAGGTTCATGTGATGGTTAAATCACCAACTTGATGAATTCGGTCCACTTGGGAGATGAGCCTGAGCATTCTTCCTTTATTTTCCCCTTGAGTCCTCTTCCCACTGATCTGCTGGTCCCCTTTCTTTACCCTGGCAGCCTAAATCCCACTTTCATGACCTTTAACTCCCATATGTGCACATATGTAAGTATGAAAGTCTTATGACTCTGCTTATGAAGCAAAACATGTAACATTTGTCATTCTAAATCTGTGTTGTTTCACCTAATATAAATTTCCAGTTCCATCCTTTTTACAGCAAATTCCATGGTTTTATTTCTCTTTACAGATGAATACATTTCCAATGTGTTTTCCTACCCATCAGTTGAAGGACATCTGAGCAGTTTATATTTTCTAGCTATCATGAGTGTGATTAGCATAGATGTTCATGTAAGAGATACAGAATTTAAATATATTGTTAATGAGGATGATAATGAATGAATATGACTGTAACCAAACATGTACATATGGTATATGCATATATAGTCAAATATATATATTTGATTTAATTCTCCCCCCCCCCGCCCCGTGTGTGTGTGTGTGTATGTGTGTGTGTGTGTGTGTGTGTGTGTGTATGTGCATATCCTAAGAAAACTGCTCAGTTCTCATCTTCTCCAGTGCTCTTTGAATCAAGGAAGACAAATGTAGAAAAAAAGAAACTTTCAGAGACAAAGACTTAAGGAGAATAAAATTGCAAATCTTTTACAGTAAGTATGATTTAAGCCAATTGAAGCACATTATACATTTTTAGAATAAGAAATTTCTTAATATTTGTCCAAATGTATTTGAACATCTCTGTAGTTCAGTGATTAATATTAATGTAAATTTCCCCTTTGAAAAATACATTTTAGAATAGTGTCTAGGAGACAAAGAACTTGTATTTTAGTTCATAGGTCTTGGGCCCAGAACAATATAGCATATGAATAAAAAGAAAAAAATTATCATGAAATTCTGGTTGAGGGTTAAATTGGTTGAAATGAGGATATTTTCCTCTGGTAATGAAGCAGAATATTTTGTATGAAACTTGAAAGTGGCAAGTAAGCACTTGTGATCAAGAAAGCAATCGTTGCAGACCACATCATTTTTTTTAAAAGAAATATTAACTTCTACTTCTTTGAAAGAGGATTATGGGTGTTCACTGGTTACTTGTTATAGCCCTTATTGGAGGTATTTACATTCCCAGTGAACTGACATGGTGGTTAGCTGTATAGCATGTGGCAGTCAGATACTACTTGAGAAATTGATGCACTCAATGCAGAGTCAAAGTCTTATAGGCATCCCAAGTTCCTGTCTGCTACTTTTCTTTCTGTCTCCATCAGAATATTCTAACTATACCTGGGAATTGATTCCTCCTCCTGTGTTCCAAAATGAGAAAATTCAAAGAGGAGACATGGAATACACAGACAAAATAAAGAAAAGTCACCGAAGAACTGTGTGAACAAGGAACAAATATTTGTGTAATGTACAAAATAAGAAGAAATGTCTGTGTCTTCCAAAACCACATTTCCACCTTAAATTTCAGTAGAAGGTATGGGATTTTCCAAGACCTGGCTCCTTTAAAAAAGTTTGTTTGTGCTATTTGAAATATACGTGCACATGTTTATAGGCTGTAATACAACTCAGGGTACATATCATGCTAAAATCTATGCAGGAGCAGAAAACAGGACTACATCTCAACCTTATATTTAATGCTCGGTGAACACCCCTCTGTAAATCAGATTTTCTAGGTTTCAGATTCTCCATCTATTAAATTAAAATATGTCCTGTTCTAAAACCCTTGAAGACATTTTGAAGATCGAAATGTATATGCAGTGTCAAAACATTTTATAAGACTTACATTAATATGCAAATTTGCTTAGAAGCAGATGAAAAGATAGACTCTCCAACAACTTGGACACTAGAGAATGCCATTTTCTCCTTGAAAATGGAGTGGTGGTTTGAATTCAGCACAGGTAATGTGTTTGTTGCACATGAATGCAAATATACAAAATTTCCACAAAAAACAATGACAGGAACACACACACACACACTCACCACACAGATAGCATTTGGTGTTCTATATAGATCAGTAAGTACCTTAAATAAAACAACTACATACAGACAGAAGAAACCTATAAATTGTGTCACCTTTAAATGCAGGACAAATTGCAATTCATATAAAAATTCCTAAAGATTTTGTTCACTGATTCAAGCCAACAAAATTTTAATCACTTTGTGAATTTATGAATTTGATCTTTGCTTTTTTCAAAGGAAAAATACTGGAAGAAGAGAAAAAGGTCTTAATCATGCTTTCATCACTCCCGTACCAATATCTCTTTATTTGCAATTATGATGAAAACAGGATGAGCTATTTTACTTCAGTCTTCATCATATTGCATCATATGGTTGAAAACTCAAAGAAGTGAGGAAAACAGAATTGCAATTATGTGCTGAATACTGAATTAATTAAAGTACTTATATGCGCTGGTCATTTATTGTGCAACTGAACGTCCCTTTGAGCATCAGTCATTTCACCATTATTCACTATAGCTAAGGCAGAGGACTCAAGTATGTGTCTATAGATGGATAAATTGATAAAGAAACATGATGCATGTGGCACAGCACAGAATACTATCCAGCCACACAATGCTCCTGTCAGTTGTACAATATTGATGATCACAAAGGACATTATAGTAGGTGCAGCAAGCAAGACACAGAATGAAAAATACTACATACACTTGTGGTTGGAGTACGGTGAGGAAGTGGAATGAAGAGATCATCAAAGGACACAGATTCTCAGTTAGGCAGGGTGAGTAAGTTTGGAAGCAATGTATAGGATGGTAAGTACACTCAATTACACTCTATTGTCTACTTGATATCAGTTAAGAGTGTAGAATTTAAATGTTTTAACACATATAATAACTCTTTGGGGCACAGAAAATGCTAATTATCTCAATTTTGATAACCATTTGACGTTCACATATTCCAAAACCATGCACTTCTCATTTACTAAGAAAATAATGTGTTTGAGGATGTTTTTGCTTTTATATGTACTCAAAAGGCATTTCATAGACCTATGCTAATAATGAGGACTTCTCTCAAGGTGTTAAGGGAAGAGAGAAATTCCCTCTTAGGATATTTTGGTCAGGGGAGTCTAAGAGACCTTCAAAGCAACACAGGCTATTGTCATTGTCCTTGCTTACCTCCCAGAACTGAAGGTAGAGTCCTATCGCTGAAGACATCTTGCACTGTGGATACAGGATATGGTGGAATAACGTGGGCACTCACATGGGGCCTAGCTTCCATATTATTGTGTGTAGCTTCTAAGGGAGAAAAGCAACCAGTAGTCTGGTCTGTCTGTTTTGTTTGTTAGACCAGCAATTGTGTTGTGACCTTTATAATGGACCCCACCCCTTTTCAACACTTTTGGACATTGTAAACACTAGATTTTACTCTTGAATTTAAAATCATCTTACATTAATAAATACTTGCTTTTATTGAAAAATATAACTGTTTTATAACTGAATACTTCAGCATTACTAATACTTTAATATGGATAGAGCTTATGGAGAAAGGTATTTTTCTCTGATCTGAAGTAAAGGGATGTATACATTAAAAGTGATTAAGGAGCAATTCCTTAAATGTCTTTCAGCCATTTGGGTTTCCTCTGTTGAGAATTCTCTGTTTAGTTCTAAAGCCCATTTCTCAATTGGACTGTTGGTCGTTTTGATGTCTAATTTCTTGAGTTCCTTATATATTCTGGATATCAGTCCTCTGTCACCTGTGGGGTTGGTGAAGATCTTTTCCCATTCTGTAGGCTGTCGCTTTGCCTTTTTGACCATATCTTTTGCTCTACAAAAGCTTCTCAGTTTCAAGAGGTCCCATTGATTGATTGTTTGTCTCAGTGTCTGCGCTACTGGTGTTATATTTAGGAAGTGATCTCCTATGCCAATGCGTTCAAGACTACTCCGATACCCCCACAAAAGACTGCTGGCAATGGTCGAGAGACGGCAGGAACTGACCCACTCTGGTGATGGGATGGCCAGACACCCTGTTAGTTGTGCCATAAACCCCATCCAAGGAAGGTCTGAGGAATCTGGATGCAGACATCCACGGCTGGGCCCCTGGTGGAGCACTGGGAGTCTAATTAGTGAGAAAGAAGAGGGTTTATATGAGCAAGAATTGTTGAAGCCAAGGTTGGATAAAGCACAGGGACAAATAACCAAATGAATGGAAGCACAGGATCTATGAACCAAAGGCTGAGGGGCCCCCAATGGGATCAGGCCCCCTGAACGGGTGAGACAGTCATTTGGCTTGATCTGTTTGGGAGGCAGCTGTGTGTTGGTGCCGGGTCCTGGGCTCGTTGCATGAGTTGGCTGTTTGAATCCTGGGACCTATGCAGGGATGCTTGGCTAGGTCTGGGAGGGGGGGACTGGACCTGGCTAGACTGAGTCTACCAGGTCGAGCCCGGTCCTCAGGGGAGACCTTGATCTGGAGGAGGTGGGAATGGGGGGTGGGGTGGGGGGAGGGGGAGGGGGGGCGAGAGTGGGAGAACATGGGAGTCTGTGGCTATTATGTTGAACTAAATGATGTTGTAAAATAAATTTACTAAAAAAAATAAAATAAAATAAATTACAGAAAAAAAGTGATTAAGGAAATTAGCTTTAAAAAATTATCTACCTTTAAACAAATAAAAGCAGATACATGAAGAACTGTCAGAATACAGCATGTTGGATTGAAAGGAAAATGAGATACAGAACTGATATGAGATTTGAGGCTTTAAATTTTAATAAGAAGAGAAGCACTTCCAGAAGGGCAGTGAAAACAAACAGAAACTTGGGAAGGGAGGAAACAGCAGAGACTCCCACAGTCATCTTATTCAGATGTGAGGACAGTTAGCTGGGACTTGAAATAGCCCTGAGAGTGGCATGCAAGGCAAACAGCTGGATCTTGGTAATAACAATGAGTTTCCTGGTATTTTTACATTTCACTCCATTCCTGCAGCACTGTGGTGGCTTTGATAACCAACAGCATCACATCTATGGTAGCTGCAAAACTAACAAGCATACAGCCCATGGAGAAGAGACAATGGTTCTGAACATTCCAGAAGCCCCGTCTTTGCAGAGGTATCATGATTTGACCCCTGGCTCACTGAGAACAAACAAATAAACAAACAACAACAACAAACCCATGAAATTTCATTTCAGCATTTGTCCTTATTTGATCTGGCCTAGAATTCACTCTGTGTGAGTTCTCACTTCTGTGCATTTTTTAGAAAAAAAATGATGAGCATAGTTTTAGCACTTCAATGTCCTGAGATAGCAATATCTCTCAGGGATTGCAAGAGGCTGACTTCAAAACTTCAACACAAAATTAAGGGACAAAATATCCTTGAAGTATTTAAGGATGGTTTCTATATTCTTGGGAACCTAAAAATCGTCATACCTGAGTAAGTGCTGTTCATTGTTCAGGTAAAACCTGATATGGCAGTAATATCCTCCTTCATATGAAAATACGTGGACTCCAGATACTCCAAATATATTGAAAAAGAGCAAGAAGGCTCAGCCCACACACATTCTGATTTCAAATCTTACTTTAACTCTCCACTAACCTTACTTAACCTAAGAACAGGTGAGTAAAATGCTCATATATCTACAAACAAGAATAAGTGGAAAGAAATTTAAACTTTGTAAATAATGTCACACGTTTATGATGCATTATTTTCAACTAGGGTGCAAGGGTAATTCAGTGAAAGAAAACTTTTTCAACAAACATAGCTAGAGCAACCAGATATCCACTAGCAAAGCAATTAAGAGAAACCCCCTATGTCCTATCATCAACAAAAAATGACAAAATACATCACATATTTATATATAAAAGCCAAAACTTTTATAAAGAAATGTAGAAATAAATATTTTAATATTGGTTTAAGCAAAGAGCCTCAAAATCACAAATAATAAAAGTAAGAAAATGAGCTACATCAAATTTGAAACTTGTATGTTCAGGTGATATCATAAAGACAGTGAAGGGAGAGTCTACAGAATATTAGTTGATACCTGAATTTCCTCTATAAATAAGGTATTTATCCAGACTAGACAGTGAGCTATTATAGCACAGCAATAAACAGACAAACCACTGAATTCTCCAAGAAGATGAGAGCATAGGAATTAAAGAAGCAAGACTAAAGGATCACATAAGACCCATAAAATTCAGGATCAAAGAACAAGAGAAGAGAAAAAAACATGAAAAAATAAGGCAAGGAGAGAGAAAAGGAAGTAAAAAGGAGGGTAAAGAGGAAGGGAAAGAGAGACAGAAAGACAGGTACTGAGACAGGAAGTCATGGGTGGAAAGAGGATATTCAGACGAAACTTGAAACAGATCTCTATTTGTGAAAAAGGGTGACATCTGAGTATGTTATCCACAACTTCAGAAATCTCAGATGGAGAAACAAATGGATCTATGACATGAATGAATGAATAGACTTAGAATAGTTATACATGAAGCTTTAAAAACAGATATATATATATATATATATAATAGTTGCATAAATCGAACATTTACTAACATTTAATCACAAAGAAATGCATTTTAAAGCCACCCTTTGCTATGTGTTGAATTCCCTCACTTAATAAAGATGGAAGAGCGTGTGCATACTAATGAGTGAATGTGTTTGTTGGCCAGCACAAGACAATCCAAAGCTAGGCTAAGCCCATACTTACATGCTGAGGAATGATGGTAGTAAGACATGAAAAAAGCTTTCATTTTCTAATTAAGCCATTATTATTATGGGAGCAGAAAATTTTACATGTAGAGTAAAAACCCTGTGGTTAACAGAATAATCTCAAATCTGAGCTGAGACGTTTCATGCAGCCAGGTTGTGTGATGTGAGTGTGATGTGAGGACTTGTGTGGTATAAATGGTGCCGACTGTGCTCAGAACAAGGCAATGGTGAAGTCGAGAGACACAACACGGTTAGCACTGGCGGCAGCATCACAGACTCATTCTGGACTTGTCTTTGAGTTAATTGTTGGATCACTGTATGTTCAGAACATCGAAGCATTTTCAAATGTGTTTTACTCTTACATTTAATTATGTAGATCTCCACCCACAGCTAAAGAAGCTTTGTGTTACAGTACTGAGGGAAAGCTTTTAGCCTATAATGCTATGCCCCTTAAAGAAGCAGTCCAAACAACAGCTTCCTGGAACATTTAAATGTTGAAAGGATGCATTGCCAGTCACATCATAAGTGGTAAAGTTTTCTAGTCAAAGGGTAATAATTGTTAATTTCCATGTCATTCAGTTTAGGGACTCTTTTCTCTCATCTGCACTCCATTAGTGAATAATCTATGTATTTATGTTTTACTTACCATTTGCTTCTTTTATTTATTTTGTATGTGTTTAACACTTTGCATTGTTCTATTTATCCTGCATTTCCCCCTTAGCCTCGGTAGTAAACCTGTGATAGCATTTTTAAGACATTTGTCTGGCAATTCAAACTTGGGAACAAGTTCTCAGTTGGCATTTGTTGACTCTATTGTTAAGGGTATACTTGTTTTTTTGTTGAATAATCTTAGATTTGTCTTCTGCCTTTAATGGTTGAAAGTCTCCCAGGTCTGCTTGTAGCAGGATCTTAAAAGTTCTTATTAATAAAATCAAACCCAAGGCGAGTTATTGGGGTCAATGCTGGTAGATCAAAGAGACAGAACAAGCCACAGCTATCTCACCTTGCCAATTCCTCAGCTGGTCCTGTTTCCTCAGACTGGAAGATTCTGTGTCCTCATCCCAACGGCTCTCAGCTGAACTGCTGCTAGAAGCCTGAATGCTTAATCAGCCACATGCTTAACCAGCCAAATGCTTAACCAGCCAAATGCTTCTAGTTTCTGGTCCTCACGCCTTATATATCTTTCTGCTTTCTCCACCACTCCCTGGGATTAAAGGCTGGCTTTCTGGGATTAAAGGAGTGTGTCACCATGCTTGGCTATTTCCAATGTGGCCTTGAACTCACCGAGATCCAGAGGGATTTCTATCTTTGGAATGCTAGGATTAAAGGTGTGAGTGCCACCATTTTCTAGCCTTTGTATCTAGTGGCTGTCTGTTCTCTGACCCCCAGATAAGTTTATTAGAGTACACAATATTTTGGGGAACACAATACCACCACATCTGCTTCGTTAGAGAATTTCTTTTGTAGCCATCTGCTTCAAAGCCACACAGTCTGCCTTGTCTCCTTCATGGTAGTGCAAATCCTATTTCCAGTGGCTTATACTTCACCAAATGGTAACATTCTGTATTGTGTTGCTCAGCAACTTGACAACCAACTGTGATGATCAATCAATACAGGATCGTTGGATCCCCTTCTCTAAATCTACTCATTGCAGCATTCTCCTCTCCCTGGTTCTGAAGACTTTTCCAACTGGCTTCTCAGGGGAAGACTTTTCCATCTGGCTTCTCAGGGTAGTAACCTTCAGAACTTCAGGAAAGGTCATCGAGAGTTGAACAAAATAAACAAACATGAAATCCTTTTCCACTCAGTCCCAGTGTTTCAAACTATGTGCTTTTCCTACAGTTGGTTTTTGAAGTGTTCTACAACATCTAAATTAGTTAATTTTGAGTATTTTCTGGGATTTCATCTATATTTGGAAGAAGGAATGGCTTGGGATCTGATTCTAACTGTTAGGAAGGGTAATTTAAGCATTTTTCTTGACACTGATTTGTGAGACACATATGACCACACTTTTTTTTACAATGTGTATGCAGAATCACAAAAGATAATAAAAACACAACCATAGAATAGCACTACAAAACAGAAAATAAAATGGAAAAAATAGTGATTTTCTTATTGTTCTGAATATCTTGCATTTATTTGATAACACATTTATATATTTAAAAGGCTGGGCATGATGAGATATGCTGTAATCCTAGCATGTGGTAAGCTAAGACAGAAGATTGCTATGACTATGAGGCAACCCTTGGGTAGACAGCAATAGCTTGTTTCCAAAAGAAAAATTTGGGGAGAGAGAGTATATATACACATCATATGATCTCCAATAAATTATAGGTGAGAAATTATTTTATCTGATACTTCTATTAGATAGTACATACATTTAAAGGTCTGATAGCCTCCCTCTTTCCATACCTCTTGCATTTTATAATTACCTGCTTTTATGTTAAGGGTAAACTGAAGGAAAAGTTAATGTAACACAACAATCTATAATACACAATCTTCATCAGTACTTTTACACGTTGAACAGTCAAGCTCTGTAACCAATGAAATATCCATTTGTAGTTAAATTATTCAAATTGACATGCCAATATTTTGAAGCATTCATGGGAGATACATATGCAACCATGGTAGGAAAAACCATGCAGAGAATACATAAACCTCAGCACTGATTATTCAGATGAACCAGCGAGTCTTAACACCAGACCTGCAGCATGTTGTATGCAAAAGGGAAAATAAAATACCTGATCAATTCAAGCACAGCCTCCAAATGGAATGCCAAAGGAGCTGGCTCCCTGAATTATAGCAATGATTTGCTGTGAAGCAGCTGCTCACACGGGCAGAGCTCCACAATTCACTGGAGGACAAGCACAGCAGTGTGTTTAATCATGTTTCTCAATGTCCACCAAAGCCCTCAGGGGAAAAGGTGTTTTTTAGCACAAGGGTGGGCAGAGACAGCTTTTAAATCTAACTTGCAAAAAAGAAACAATACTGAAAAGCTAAAATCTAAATACAACAAGCATAGAGTATAGGAAAATATCTATATTTGAGGGGAAATAAATGGTATGGGATCAACAAGAAAATACTGGATTAGCAAGAAATTCAAAAGTATTTTTAGAGGTTTAGCAGTATTTATTGTTGCTCATCATATGTTAAACATATTGTTGAATGTTACCTTGTATAGCCCAAAATTTAATAAATTATCATAAGTGAAGCAGGCATAAGGCATGAAGAGGCAAAATGTCATTGAAGAGAAAATATATTACAATAACAATATATTTAACCATTAGGGAAATGTCAAGCCAAGCTTTGGTAAGAACTACTCTTAATCCTTCCTAACTGCAAGCATGGAAGGTTGACTGTCTTCAATCCTGAACATCTAATGCCACATAGTAATTCCCTCTCTCTGGAAGACAGTTTGGTATTTCTGAATAAATTTAATATATAGCAACTTTTGATGCAATGGCTTCTGCACTTATACAAAATCTATATAAATCTTACAGATGTATACCCAGTGACAAATAAACATGAAAGATAATGTTCACAGTTTGCAGTTATTTAATATGATACTACAAATTAAAACCTGATAAGATTTAACTATATAAATACCTATGCTATAGACATTCTATATCTATGGTCATAGATATAGAATTGTACTTGTCTTGAAAACAACAAATTTCAGAACTGTCAATGACATGGAGACAGGCCAGAAGATGTGAATAGGCACAATCCTCTGAATAGTGGGCAATGATGTCATAATGTGGGTGGTGTATAAAAGTTGCTCATTTTATCTTTTGCAGATACCATATAAATGTCCAGACCCTTTTATACTTTTTCACACTTTAATTTGTAAAACACAATGAGCTGGCTGCTCCTGCCAACATATTGTTCTGCACCACACTATGGCTAATATGAACTTAGGAGAAAAAGAAAAGTTAATGACCTTTGTGCTTGATAAATTAACAGTATCACTGCTATGATGGTTTTCAGTTGATAAACCATAGTTACAACCATAGAATCTCCTTTCATGTGATTATCATCTATGGTATTGACTGAGCAGAGACCAGGTCATCATTTCATGGATGATTATACAATCAGAAAGTGTGAGTCTATTCCATAAGCCCACACAAGATTTCCATTAACTAAATAGAATGAGATTGCATGGAAACCCCTTTGCATCCTTCTGATGAGACTAGATTCATCGCAACATATTTACTTCTCAGTGCATTGCTTCACTTTGCCAACTATTTAAAAAGAATTTTGTTTTATACTTGTGAATAAGACTGGCCGAATGTATGAATTTTCCCCTAATTTATGTCTTCATTGCATGACGTAAAACAATATGTATATAACTGTATTAGTTACTTTTCTATTGCTTATAAACAACATAACCATGGCAACTTCTACATTTGGCTGGTTCTAGGGGGTTCAGAGTCCATTGTGTTGGGGAAATGTGACAGCAAATAGCAGACACAGTTGCTGGAGAAAAGATAAAGACTCACATCTTGAACCACAAGCATGAAACATGGCGAGTGACCTAAAAGTGACTCATCTTTAAACTCTGCAAGCCTGCCTCTAGTGTCATGCTTCCCCCAACAAGTCCAGACCTCCTAAATCTATTCAAACAGGGGCATGAAGATCAAGTAATCAAATGCTTGAGATGATGGAAGATTGTTGTAGACTATTTGATCACACTGTGTGAAGTTTTTACTTCACCTGCCTAAAGCACCTTCTGATTGGTTAAATAAAGAGCTGAATGGCCAATAGCTAGTCAGGAAAGGATAGGCGGGATTTATGGGCAGATAGGCACTCTGGGAAGAATCTGAGAGGCAAGGGATTCACCACCAAGACTTAGAGGAAGTTGGACATATAGTACTAAGAAGAGGTAACAAACCACATGGCAGAAAGTAGATTAATATAAAAAGGTTAATTTAAGTTTTAAGAGTTAGTTGGGAACAAGCCTAAGCTAAGGCCAAGCTTTTATAATTAGTAAGAGGTCTCCATGTCATTTTGGGGGAGCTGGAGGTCCAAAGCAAGACCTGTTACAGAAGACATTTCATTCAACCATTACAGAAACCTAGCCTGTTTTTTAAATTCTTTGTTGAACAAATAGGCATTATATCAAGTATAAACTTGAAAATAATGCATAGTTTTCAATTTGGGGGCAAAAGTCCATATGTGAATTTTATATTTTAATTTTATTCTTAAAATATGTTGTTTTACTCTACTGCTATAACTGTGTTATGTACAATTAACTGAAATCAATGCTAAAGGCCATACCTTACAATATTGACTATAAGGATTTCTTAGGATAGCCTAAAAATATTACGTTTGAATCTGTTATGGTAATTATACATTTAGCAATTTCATATTTCCCTATATATTGGCCTTTTCTCATCCCTTCATGATCTGCGTTGCCTCTAATAATCTTTTTTCTTTGTAGTCCAAACAGATGTCATCATGCCACCCCAGCTTGCCTTTGTTTACTGTTGGCAACATGTTTATTTTCCTATGGGTAAGCATTTTCTTTTGTTGTCTTCTCAGCGGCAGTCAGGTATTGTGGTTAAACATGTCAGGAGCTTAGAGTCTGACAAAATGGCCACCAACCACTGAGACGCAGCATGCATGGTACTTAGAAACCCAGCTGCTGGACTCATTCCTTGCATCTGAATCTTATTCCAAATCTTGTGAACCAAATAGTCTTGGCCACCTTGAATAATCCTATTTGCTCGTCTTTAAATGTAGGATGGTATTATCGCAATACCATATATGTGCAGTGTGATGAATAAATATGTGCAAATGGGAAGTATGTGACATAAAAAAGTATTTTATTAAGTGACGTTTTCTGTCATGCTCTTTTTAAAATTAAACTCTTCCATTTATTTTACATACTAACCACAGTTTCCCTTCCCTCCTCTCTTCCCATTCCCTCTCCCCACTGCCCATTAACCCAGCCCCCATCCACTCCTCCTCCCTTCGGAAAGGGGCAGGCCTCCCATGGGAGTCAACAGAGATTGGCATATCAAGTTAAGGTAGGACCAATCTCCTCCCTGTCATGTCTCTTTTAATATAGTATGATACTTTAATTTTGTTTCTTAATCTACTCCACACTCTTGGCATAATAACTGGAGATTTTAGCTCAATTTCAGTTACCAATTGATATGCCGTCCTAAAAGTTTGTGGCCACTAAGTACCAACCATTGTCAGCTTATAAGATTCTCTGGGTTAACCAAGTTGAACTAGGTAGGTCTTCCCTTCCATAGACTCATAAATTCTAGTTTCATTTTTTCAGTATTCCACACATCCTAGATTCCATTTTGGCCCTATCTTTTAACTTTCTTTTTATATAACTCTTAATTATTTATTCATTTATTATTATTACTGTGTGATATGTATGTGGGACCTTGTGCTTGTTAGCATGCTTGCAAGGATCAGTGGACATCGTTGTTGAATCAGTTCTCTCCTTCTACTTTTTTTTTGTGGGTTCCAGGATTGAACTCAGATTATGGATTTGTGTGGAAATTGCTTTAATTCACGGAACCATCTCCCTGACCCTATTTTTAAGCTTTGTAATGGAGTTCTCATCATTAATCTTTCCGCAGCACTCCTTCCTACCTACTGTCTCAGCTCCTGTAACCATCACTTTCTTCTGAACTCCCACACAAATAAAATTCTTTAGATTCTATATCTAAGGGGGATTGTGTATGTATCAGGAGTCTTTATATCTTCATTTAAGAAATGTACATTTAGATCTATTGCTTATTTTTAAATTAGATTGTTGGCATGCTGTGGAGTTTTTGCAGCTTCATACGTATTAGCCATAGCAACTTTGCAGCAGTTATGTACTTTGTCAATAGTTCCTCCTCCCACTCTATGTGATGCTGTCACACTCTGCTTATTGTTTCCATTGTTGTGCAGAAGTGCTGGAGTTCATAGAATCTCATTTGGCTGTTTTGCTTTTCCTTCCTAAGTCTTTGAAGCTTTATCTCAACCCTCCTTGTCTATCTCAACCCTGAAGCATTTCCTTGATAAATTTATTGAGTGCTTTTCTAGTTTCTGGCCTTCTGTATAAATCTATAACCCATTTTCTGGTTATTTTGTGGTTAGTGGGACACAGAAGTCTAACATCATTCTTCTTTGTGTGGATAGACATTTTCAACCATCGCTTCATTTAACTCCTCCCCTTTCTCTTGGGCATGTAATTAGTGGTTTGGGCAAAAAGCATTGGCTATGGATTTTCCCTGAGCCTCTCTATTCTCTAACCTTTCTTGATTTTGTGTGGATGCCATTCAAATTTGCTTGCTTCAGAAGTGACTTGAAGTCAGACACTAGAGTGCTTCTTGCTTTGTCCTTCTTGCAATAAATTAGTCCATTTATATATATATATGTATATATATACACATATATATGTATGTATATATAATATATATAGATGTGTTTCACTAATTTATTCAACATTTTATTGTTGAGAGTTTTCATTATATCTCTAAAATTGTAGATAGAGAAATGGTGGGTTGTATGATCAGTTTTAGTGGCAATGAACAATACTGTTCACTAACAACATCAAATGAAATACAACAGAAAGCACAAAGTGCACTACAGGGTAGAATTGTTTGTGGGAAAGCATTATCCATTCTTTACCCTTTTTCCACAACCATGTCTATTGTACAAATTAAAATGTGTTTTCACTTTGTGCTGCACTAAAGGAATTTCAAAAATGCATTTAAGATATCTAGTCTGTCTTTAGCAATTAATGTATTCTGTGTGTTTTAGTAATCATTCTTATTCGAAAGGACTCAAAATACAAGTGTTAACTGAAGCATAATCCAGAATACTTGAACAAATTGAAACTCTCTAAGTTCTTATAAGATGTTTTTCATTGGATTGTATAATCCTTATTAACTGTACTCAAATGCATTATTTTGAAAAATGATTTTTTAAAGTAATAAAATGATAATAATCATACAATGTGTATTATCCAGCAATGTTTGAGAAACTGTCATGCACATTGGCTGTATTACTGAGGATGTTTTGAAAGAGATGTATCAGACTTACAGGCAAAGCAAGTGATGGGAATCACAGGCAAAGAGCCCAGTGTGAAGTGCTAGCTCCATCATTTCCTCAGCTCCTTGCAAAGGAAATTCCTTTGCAGATGGCATTAGCCCATCACTCCCACACTCAGCTACTATTTCTAAGCAGAAGCTACCAAAGGCTGTTCTATGGAGGGCTGAGGGTTTCCCC
This sequence comes from Peromyscus maniculatus bairdii, assembly GCF_049852395.1. NCBI lineage: Eukaryota > Metazoa > Chordata > Mammalia > Rodentia > Cricetidae > Peromyscus > Peromyscus maniculatus. The sequence goes on from NC_134863.1 coordinate 18,947,067, forward strand.
CTTTGGAGGGTGGTGTTGTCTCTGGCTGCAAAGTGTACCTTGTGACAGAAGCGTGGGATGATTTTCCCTGGGGTGCAAACTATTCCAAGTAGCCACCCACATCCTCATGAATATTTCAGCTCTGGCTTTGGCAATGCTGGCTCTCTGTGTCCCACTCTATGAAACAATGCATAATGAATACTGCCCATGCCCCTCCCCAAACAAACACAGGATGCCTCTCTGATTTATTTATTTCTGGAATCCATGCCAGCCAGGGGAAAACACAGCAGACTGCACACTTCAGCAGTTCTCTGGGATTTTACAATCACATTTTATTAGTTTTTCTTCACTAAATCCAATGACATTGACCCAGCTGACTCTCTTAATAGAAAATTACGATTTCTTGATACTGTAACTTAAAGTTATGGGGAAAGGAGATTTTTAAACTATTAATTTAGGACTCCCAATCTATGGCTTTGACAGGAATCATTTGGTAAGAAGCGGTGATATTATCCCTTAATTATTATGTTTGTTTTCTCAGACGTAAAATAGGAATAAGGCCCTTCTATTCTTTCACAGGGATATGAGAAGGATGGCAAAATATTGTCAAACAGAAATTTTAATACGAGCTAAAAAGTGAAAAGGCAGACTCTGAGAATGGTTGATATGAGAAGGTAACGGCTCGGTTAATCAGTTCCTCTCTACAATGTGGTACAGCAATATTTATGCACAGGAAGATTACTTTTTATAATCAAATGCATTAATACCGGCACGATCCTTAAATGAGGGCTCATATATAACAGACTCTCAGTAACGGTTAGTTCTCACAGAAGACACATACAAACATTCAGTATTATAATTGTTTTGGGATCTCCAATGGGTTATAAAGATGTAAGCTTTTGGATGACAAAGATGTTTCTATACACAGCGCAGAACACTTTGACAGTGGGAACTGAAAGCTCCTAGGCTTAAAATGGAACCTTAAGCCTGAAGGATAAAATGTGACCCATATTTTTCTCACTGCTCAGCAAAACGTTATTTTTGTTCTTTTCTCAGGAAAGCCCTCTATGATTAGTGCTTGATGGGCTGTCTGTGGATCTGCCTGCAGCTTTGTGACTTGCATTTTCTTCAAGGATTCTTTGACAAGACAGTCTACAAACTCATGTCTTCTTTCATAACAACCCTAGTGAAGCAGTTCTTTGTGGGGTATTCCCCTTTTTTCTAGAGCTTCTAAATACAATCTTTTAATGATCTCAGATCTTTGATTAGCATGATAGACCCTAAGAACTACTAGAGTCAGAGTTTGTATACTGACAGTAATGATTCAGAGTAGAACTTGACTGTGGGCCCATTTACCTACACAGCTGTACTCTTTCTGTTTCTTTTCCTTACCAGTCTCATAAAGTTTTAAGATATACTAGCCTCGGGGTATAGGATCTGTCCATTTTTTTTTTCAGGAATCTGTTTTGCTTTATGACTTGTACAGAAATAGGGAGCATCTTTCTGCTCAGTTACTGTTAAGTAATCTATTAGTATCCTGAACTTCTCTTTCTTGGGGTCTCTCCTACCTTTTGAAAAATAGTCAGCTGTGTATGTCTGGTTCCTTCTATTCTTTCAAGGCACATTAGCCATAGGCTCAGTAGAATACTTTCTCTCTCTCTCTCTCTCTCTCTCTCTCTCTCTCTCTCTCTCTCTCTCTCTCTGTTTCTCTCTCTCTCTCTCTGTGTATGTGTGTGTGTGTATTCCACCATGTCATGGATGCTTGAATGAGCAGCCATGCCTGGCTTTTGTCATGTGCTGAGGTTTCAGACTCAAATCCTTGTGCTTGTACATCAAGCATGCTTACCTGCTGATTTAGCTCCTCAGTCACACGAACTCTCCAAATGTTATATGAAAAACTATCATATTTTCATGAATAGCTACTATTTTTATATGGTCTGCTTTATCGATCTCCGACCCTTGGTCAGAAATATTTGTTGTCTTCTTTTATCTCCTTGTGGTCATGTGAGCTAACATCTCTTTGCGACCTGGTAGGAAAGAAAATAGATGTGAGGTTGAGGAAGCTAAGGAAAACTACAGTTTTATCTTGGTGGCTATGTCTCCTGATGGTCAGAATGTCCTGTTGTTCTGAAAGCCATTGAAACTGCAGTTCTTTTCAATATATGAGAAATTAAGGTAGTAGAGAACTTTCCCAGTGGCCACGCACAAGCACCAATGAAGCTTCTTTGACCTCAGAGGATCCTATCTCATGATAATGTCATTTATTATATGATTTTTTTTTACTTCTTTTGTAGGATTTAACAAAAGGATGGCTCCAAGACATAATCTAAAAGAAAGAGCTGGTCCACCATGACTTGAAGACAAAAAGGGATTACTCTAAACTGATAAATATGCTACCTACATCAGAAATATATTTAAAAAAGTCTGAAATATTCTCAATGCAGAGTCAATAGACTGGCCTCCACCTGGAGTCAGCACACTTTAATCTCTATTTGAATTATATGGTCATGTTGCTTTGCTGAGTAAAATTGTGCCTAAGCTGTCAGTAAGCTGAATTCTTTCCTTTGAAATGGTTGGAACTAATGCGAAATCTTCACTTGGTACCAGCTCTACCATTTCTACTACAATGCACATTGGATTTATCATAAAACAGTAATAAAATAGAATAAGCATGATGGTAACAACAAAGAAAGAGGTAACAATGAGAATTTTCCCAATTGTAGGATTTCAAAGCTAGATGGCACCTTGAGACCTTAGAAAGTGACTGAGAAAAGAAAGGGTCATTGCAAATGCCACAATTTCTTCACCTAGAAAACATCAAACATTTACAAAACATCTGAACCCCACACAGTCCTTAGAACTTACTTGTCTACCTCTCTTGGTCAATTGAAAACTTGGTTCATGCTTGTAACCTCAACATTGTAGATGCTGAAACTAAATGATTGCCAGGATTTGAAGGGCAGCTTAGGTAACATAGCAGATAGCAGGCTTCCAGAGGCTATGCAGATAGACAGACAGACAGACAGGTAGACAGGCAGGCACTCATGCATGCACACACTCACGACTCAGGTGTGCACACACACGTTCCTACTGAGTATTTGTCTGATTATTGGCATAAGAATATGGCACTTAATTCTTTCTGAGGGGAGAGAGACATGCACACAGCTATGAATAGATAACGCAGGGCAACAAAAACTCTTAACTGGAAGCATTTGAATTGAAGCTAAAATAATGAGATGACAGTCACGTTTCTTATTAGTGTTTGTTTTTTTCCAATCTATTGCAGTTCTACTCATGTCCTGGTGCTATCAGATTATGTGAGCCCTTCAGATAGCTTCAGTTGCTTCAGATCTACCCATTGTGCTCCACAGTCCTTATTTGCCCCAGTGAATCATTGAAAAGTAAGATACCTAATTTTAGAAGTGCAGAGAATAAGTGATCTGATTGCTACACAGCTCTATCCATCCCAGCTTGAAATTTCTGCAAGTTTCACCACAATACTGTTTCTTTCCTTTCCTCCTTCACTAAAATGAGGCAGCATTTTGATCTGAATGCACAGAAAAATCTTATTCCAGTCCTGGTTTGATGTTGTCGTTTTGTAAGAACACACATACACATCCATCACTGCAATCTGGATATTAGTAGTGTTGTGCTGAAGTTAGATGTTAAAAAGTAATCACAGGTTTATCTGTATAAAATGAACCATTATTTTAAACACAACCTCATTTACCAGATGGTACTGAGATATGTTGAATCAGGGGCCCTATGATGCTGAAAAATATACTGCAACGTGGAAAATAAGAGGTTCCTTTAAAATGTCCTATTAGAAACAATTAAGAGGCTATTAGTTCTTGCACTGAAAAAATAATGCAACTATTAATCTTCATGCTTAAGTAGTGACAGGTGTGGGGGGAGATGGGCACAGCAGAGCAGTTGTCTGGGGGAAAAGCTATCTTTCTGCATGTTCATTCACAAATTATATAGAATTAAATTTTAACTGTTTTGTTTACTCCCCCCACTCCCAAGTACTTCAGAATTGTGCAAGGTGAGAAGTATAGCTTAAAGCTCAACTCCTGTGGGATTCACTAACTTAGAAATTCCGAATCCAAGCTTTTACAATTCACACCCCAAGAAGGACATCTCAAGGTCGCACTGCCAGCTGGAAGCTGCCAATGGATGAGCAGGGTCAGGGGTTGTTTGAGAAGCTGATTGTCTCTAGACAGTTTTCATTTTCTTCAGGGGTCTAATCTCAGAAAAGCATGGATTAGTGAAGGCAAAGGTATTTAGAACCTCCCATTGAAATAATTGCTAACAAAACACCTGTATCATTTCACAGACACGGCAGGAACATCATGATCTCTTCACAAAAATATTAAGGAGAATAGATGAAAATTACGCCTATTAGATTTCCCATGATTAGGAGATAAACTGGAGAGTGACCAGCTCCTCCTTTGTACTATTATTTCTAAAGGTCCAAATGTATGAAGAGCTACTGACTGAAACTGACTGCTGAATCATCAGACACCTCCTTATGCCTAAGCTGCAACAAGGAAATTCCTTTTGAAAAAATTTATTCCAAGAACTAAGTATTGGAAAAATATTCAGATGAAACACTAGCCATGTTCACAAGGACTGTAGAACACCAAAGTTAACCAATAGAGTATTATCATTTGGACATCATAAATTTGCTAGGAAAGCCCCAGATCAAGTTTTATTAACAAGAATGCTGTTGTTTTTACAATATGTTTTAACTTTTAAATATATATGACTTAATTCTGAACAGAAGAATCATATGCTGACATATTTATCATATTTCCTAAAAGACAACCCTTTATCATACTAAGATAGTGTTTTATAATTCCCTAGGAAATTCCTTCATGTCTCACATATTTGATCTTTTCCAAAATCCCAAGAAGAAGACAAAGCAAAGATTAATACTTTGGTATACACAAAAGGAAAAGGAAATAAACTATAAGAATGTGATGAAAGGTTTGCCACAAATAAATGGAGAAGCTGAGAAAAAAGTTGGACTTTACTCCTCTGACAATTTCAATATATCCTCAAGGAATACTCTAGCTTCAAACTTCAGGCCATCAGAGTCCCAATGTGTTAGATACTGGTGCCAAACTCAGCCTTTTTCTGGGTAGAACAGTGGGTTTAAATAAAATTCTGCCAGATGAAGGCACCTTGCTTTCACTTCTAGTTTTATTGTGGAAAATAACAATCCCTAGGGATTGGTGGTCCATTAAATGACTACTGTCTCTCTGGAGATTTCTGATAATTCCATCAGTAAGACTGTTGGATTGATTCTTCTAGACTCTGTCTTTATGGCAACTGATTCCTATAAAACAAGATGACACATTGCAGCTCAGTGATGTTCCTAGTCAGGCTGGAGACCACCACTACCTCTTTGAAGGCAACACTCACTGAGATGATTCACACCAAAGAGAACACAGCTCTCAGAGCTGAGCATACATTAACACTTAGATTTTCCATCCAAATGCTTAAGGGAATTGACCGTGTCTTTGTTCCATCAAAGTTTCAACCATACAAATATTTCCCCTGCTTTTTTTTCCCTTTCTTGTGTTTATTTATTTGTTCGTTAGTTAAAGATTACATTTTAGCCTAAGCTGCCCTCTAACTTGTGGAGATCCTCCTGCCTCTGCCTCCTGCAAGCTGGGATTACAGGTGTGTGTACAATACCCAGCTTTCTTTGCCTTTCTTACACATCACTGCCACATTAAAAAATATTAACCATGAGGTGGCCTGCAATATTTTACTTCTCTGTTTTCTATTGATATGATTGAATAAAAATTTCATATGGTATTTTTCTTCTGGATGTATCAAAACTCTGTCTTCTGGTGTTCAAGAGGATAATAAACTGTGACACTGAGTCAGCTAATAATAAATGCAAGCATGCTTAAGTATTCAGGAGTATATGAAAACTTTTCTGTTTATACACAGATAATATCAGCATGCATTCTTCATTACCAGGAATGGTTTACATACTTGCTTGGAAAGGGGGCAATATGTATGAGTAATGTGTTGCTTGCTGAAACTATAAGTGTTCTGTCCTAACATCAGTACCTTCCCATGTTATATCTCTACTCACAACTCTGAGTGCATCTATGTACTCTGAGAAATTGTCTTACGTATATTCTACTGGTTTGTAGCTAATTATTTTGGTTTTGGAAAATATTTATGCTAAGAAAGAACAATTAAGACAATATTATGAAGTAAAGTGAGAAAGCAATTTCTTTGAAAATAAATTAGTATTATGAATTATGTGTTGTGAATAGTGATGGAAATATTGGCCTTACTGACAATTTACTGAGTTTTAGAAAGCTAAGCTGTAATGTCATGGGCATCCCCTAAGAAATCTAACATGAAAGCCACTTACTACACACCTTATGATGTATTCAACCAAGAAGAGTCCTTTCTTTCAGCTGGCGAAGTAATTAGAGATTTAGCGTTTACATTTGCCTCTGCTCACAACCCACCCCAGCTATAAGGTCAAAAGAGAATGCACTTGAGAAGAAATACATATAATTCCTGCCTGGCTTCCTGGGCAGCCATCCAAGCAAGGCTTCCTCGGTGCACTCTGAAGGATGACAAAGAAGCAGCTTCCCCAGGTGGTGTCCCAGCAAGATGCCTTCACACTGCAGGAGGATCTCATCAAGGAAAACCAGCTCGGGGAGAAATATTACTGAGGTCATTTGGAGTGATGGCATTCCAGGGGGAATTGCTTAGATAGACTCAAAGGATCACATAGCTCGACAGCTGTGATGAAGAGTCATACTCCTCACATAAACCACCTCTCATCCCTTTAGTACGACCCTCCCAGATCCAGGATTTCCAATATCAGTGCAGTTTGTGTCAGGATTCAACAAATTATGATGCTACATTGAGCTATATTCTTCCTTCTATCTGAAATGTTTTTTAAATAGATTGAAGACCTATTTATTTTTGGTTTTTATCTTATGGTCATCATAATAGAAATTATACAATTTTAAATTCAGACTTCTATTAATTAAAAGATTTGTGAAAGAAATATAGTTCAGTTAGATTTTTTTTTCTCAATAATTTTAGCCTGGGAGAAAACTTACTGCTTCTCTCAACTCATCCAAAGAACATTTATTATCATCTAATTACAACACCACTATTTCTGAAATTCTCCAATGAGCATCCTTTTTTTGTTTACTCTTGCAATTATATTTTAGTTACGACATTTATTCCTTCCATTTATTCTTTCCAAACCCTCCCATATAGCTCACTTTGTTCTCCTTCAAATTCGTGCCTTCCTTCTTTCAATTGTTATTGTGATGAGTATCATTTTTTAATGGGTAGGACTGTTTTCATTTGAATTACTGGGCCCCTATGCTCCCCTGCCAACTCAGACAGACATAAAGTACCCATTTTCTTTCAAGAGATACTTACTTTTAAAATAGAGGAGACTTGGGAAACAATTAACTGTATGAAGTAATGTGTGAGCATTGGGGTGATTTCACAGGTGTAATTTTTGTGATAGAGAATAGCCACCCTGTTAGCATCAGCCAATTTTATCTATGTCTAAGGTGGCTGAAACTTGAGGTGTAATAACTAATATGTATATACCTATCTGCTTTCATAAAGACAGTTCTTCTGAGATGCCATTACATCTCACAGTTGTACGTTTTCAAATGCGAATAGTAGATATATGGACTTCCTCAGGAACTCTTAACCTTCATAGACTTATTTATATTGATCAAGAATATCTGAAATCAAGAGAACAAATATATGTATGATAGAATAAACTTTTTAGAAAATGGAACTCTTTCTCTCTTCATCTCCTTATACATCCTAACCTCTCTTTCTTTACCCCCAGCACACAAACACACACTTACACACACACACACACACACACACACACACACACACACACACTCACACACACTCACACACACACACACAAGATCTGAGGAATGACTCTGATCATTATAATATTAACTTTTTAATTAAAAATTTGTCCTAGAGAACATACACATATAATAAAATATGATCACAACCACCTCTACATATTCATCCAACTCTTCGTGTGACTCCCCTGAACATGCTCTCCTTCAAATTTTATGTCTTATTCTCTTTTGATAACCACTGCCTCCAAACAGAATGATTCTACTTCCATTCAGCATCTATCCCCTGCAAATAGCACCTCAAAAAGGAGTATAACCTAGAGATGACCTACTCATTGAGTAGGGGATTTAACCTGCTTGATCCCCTATAGGCTTCACTCAGGTCATCACAGCTGTCATAAGTTTATGTTTGTATTAGTCATGGCACGGCATGGCAGAAAACAGCACTCAACAGCCCTCTGTCTCATTATCTGCTGTCTATCCCCTTCCTCCTCTACTTCTGACATGGTCGCTGAGCATTGGTAGTAGTGAGGTTAATAAAGATGTCCCATTTCTGTCTGAGCACTCAGTCTCTCACTTTGATCAGTTATACATCTCTACACTGATTGCTGCCCACTGCCAAAAAGAGTTCCTCTGAACAAGGCTGGGAGCAGCCCAGGTCATTGTGTATAAACATAAACATTTAGACAGCAGTTTGACAGCATGACCATTCAGCAAAACAAAAATAGCAGATTTTACCATAGGTTCTGGCCATGGAATTTTTACTAGGATTACAATAACAGACATGAAATTCTCTCTTTAGAGCAGGACTCAAATATACAGAGAAAGTGGTTAGCGACCCCATAAACAGTCTTGCCACTGCTGTGCCAGTAGACACATCTTGTATGGCATTTTGGTATTGTAGCATGCAGGATCCAGTTGCCTTAGAAACATGATTTGTATCTTCTGACACAATGAAAGCTAGCTCGAAGGATGATTCCAGGTCAGTTTGAGGTAGATGTGTCTATGTCCTTGCAGCCAGTATGTGATGCCTTTAGCATGCCATCATAATAAATAGCCAAGATCAATTGTAATAATCTGTGCTGTTTGGGGGACCTCTGGGGCCTTCCTGACTAATAACTGGTATGGAGATATCCCATGCCTTATACTCTTATTTCTGCTTAATAATCTATGTTGTCTGGGAATAATATTGTCTGTTCATGCACGGTAATTCTGTCATTTTTTTTTTAAATTTTAAGTTGCATTTTGAAATTATCTTACTAAATAATGGGTCTTCAGAAGACCCATCCATAAATCTTTAGTTTTACTTAACTTGTTATCCTCTCCCCTATTCTGCCACATTATTACTGTTGAATCCTTTCAGCTTGAGCATTCCCTCCCATAACTTGTTTTATCTGTAATCTATTCTTGCCCCTCTCCTTAACACCTCCCAAAGGCACTTTCATTCCTGGCTTCTACTTCTGCTCCAGGTTTAACAAACAGGAGCGAAACACTTGCAGGTAGGATCTGCAAATGAGAGAGAACATACAGTGTTTGGCTTTCTGTGCTTAGCTTTACCGGGTCTGAGTTTTCAACATTGTTTTATTTTGCCTTAGAGCTGACAGGTACTATATTTGCGTACATTATCACATTTTTCTGCTCCAAACATCTCTGGATTGTCATCTTGGCTGATTCTATTTCCTAATTAAGGTGAATAGAGACACTTTGAACATGGATTTGCAAGTGTCTCTGCAGCAAGATATAAAGAGAAGCATTGGGTGTGTGTCTAGAAGTGGTATAGCGAGACCATAGACAGTCTTATTTCTAGCGTCTGAGGAAGGAACCTCTACACTGATTTCTAAACTGGCTACACTAGTTTACACTCTCATGACATCTGTCACAGCATTTCTTTTCTATTTGTATTCCCGATAATGGCCATTTGATTGGGTTAAGATGGCATCTTAAAGTGATTTTAATCTGCATTTCCCTGTGGCTAAGGATATTGAGTGCTTTTTAATGCTTCCTATTCATTGGTATTTCTTTTGAGAATTTTCTGTTCACTGCTGTAGCCAATTTTAATTGTGTGTTTAGATTTTTTAGTTCTTTCTGTATGCCAGACACCAATCCTCTGTTGGATGAATAGCTGGCATTCGTTCTCTCCCATTCTGTGGACTGTGCATTCACTTCCTGTAAGAAGATTTTTAGTTTCATGAGATCCTATTTGTTAAGATTTTGGTCTTGTTTCCTGTAGTATCGGAGTTTTGCTCAGAAACGTCTTCTCTCTGTCTGTAAACAGGAGTGTGCATCCTAATTTTTTCCTTAGCAGTTTCAGAGTATCAGGCTGTTGTGACTTTGTATAAATTTTGGGGCTGTTTTACCTATGTCTGTGAAAAAATGATTCTGTGATTTAATTTGAATTGCATTTAATTTTTAAATTGCTTTTAGTAGGATGATCATTTTTACAACATTAATTCTTCCAATCCATTAGCACGAGAGGTCCCTCCATCTTTTAAAAGCTTTCTCAGATACGGCTCTATCTCTGAGAAGCATGTGTCTACTCTGGGTTTGTCCTATTGTTCTCTTACATATTTTTTTCTCTCCCACTTCAATACTGGCTCTTAGATCCATATCAAAATATTTGATTATCTTCAGCTTGCTTCCTACAAAATAGTTGAATGCAATATTTAGAGGAATTAAAAATAGTCCAACTAGTTTCAGGAGACTAGAAAGAATTACCTTTGTCCAATACAGGTGCCCTCTTTGCAAATACACATTTAATAATGCATTTCTCTATTGTTTTCTTTATATGAATTTATTATCACTACTCCACAGGCATACTAAATAAAATTGTGGCTTGCATATAGATAGGTGTCAAGTTCATGACTGAGGACATACTGTTCTCCATGTTCACCAGTTTACTTCTAGCTCCTGGTATGGATCAGAGTGTAAACTAGAGCCCAGCTGTCAGGAGAATGGAGGGCATGCTTCTCTTGATTAGTTGACATACTAATTTTTCGAGAATCTTTAGGATTGACCTAAATCTGTAGAACTGATATGGGTTTGACAAAAAACAATCTAGAATTCAGAATAACAAGATCCTTATAATTTTTAGGATAACTCTTTAAAGAACATTTATTTGTGGGTTTATATAAGGAAACAAAACAATTTAATATATCCTCTGGTTTTTGCACTCAGTAGAATACAATAAAACACAGAGTCTATTAAACAAGTTCACAGTGGAGATTAAAAATGAAAGAAGTCTGAGACAGCAGACTGAGATGAAAAGGCAGCTTGCTGAGAGGCTGAAACACATTGGAAACCCCATGAGATGAGAAAGTGGGAAGAAACGGAAATTGATGTCGCAGAAGGGCTGAGTTTCTGTGCATGGGAATCTCACCTGGCTGGAAGAGCCTAATAGATGTTGTTCAACTTTTCACAGAGGAATTTATTAAGACCTACTTGTCACAAGTCTGAACCATAGTGGTTAAAACTAACTCACAAACTTCTGAGAATACAGTTAAGAGATGCTGTTCTAGAGATTCGATGAAGAGGAGCTGCATCTCTTTCTGACTCAGTGGGTTGCAAAGACCTTGACAATCACCGTTACTTTTACCTGGACATTCTTCCTCTCATCATAGTATTGATGTGTTAATGGCTGGACTCCTACTGTTTTATCACAGCCCTACACAATGGCACATATATCCTAGAAATCATGCCTAACTATGAGCATTGACCAGTTATCATTTTATACATTCTCTTTACAAAGATCTTACTCCTTAGAATAAACTAAAACTAATATTTACTAGCAAGAAGCTTGTTTCTTTTCCTTTACATTTTCTTCTGATCGGTTCTGTTTTGGAATATTTGTTTACACTGTAAGGATGTGTCTCTGCCTAAGGCACCTTCTGATTAGTTTAATAAAGAGTTGAGTGGTCAATAGCTAGGCAGGAGAGAATAGTCAGGACTTCCCAGAAGTGAGTAGGAAGAAGAGAGGCTGAGACGCCATTGAGACGCTGAAGAAGTCAGACAGACAGTAGACAAGAGAGATAACTGAGCCACGTGGCAGAATGTAGATTAATAAAAACAGGTTAATTTAAGATATAAGTGCTAGTGGGACAAGCCTACGCTAAGACCAAGATTTCATAGTTAAAAAGAAGTCTCTGTGTAGTTATTTGTAAGCTGGTAGCCCAAAGGAAAGCTCAAGACTACATTCTTCACAAAATCTAAACTAGTGTTTGGCATCAAAAAGATACTTAGTGAATACTTTTTAGTTAAAAGAGTTAATGAGTGACATCAATCTGAGTCTGTATCCATATCTGTGAGTATATTTATTAATTATTGACTTCTCTGAGCTCCCTAAGGTTAAGGTCATGTGCTCTGTCTATTTTGATAACTCCTATATAACTGGACACCAATAGAATGCTTACAGATAGTAAACAATTAAATATTTTAAAATATTTATTGAATGTTTGATAATCAGATAATAATTAGCAAATGCACTAACATGAAGAACCCTGGTAGGTTTGAGTCCCACAAATTACAGCTGGTCAAGAATGATAGATATCCATGCACTGAACAAAGAGGAGAGCAGTCTTTCTGAGGAGCAGACATCTTTTGGGAAGAAGGCTGAGGGTGCATAATTTGTTCACTACTTGAAGTCTGTAAGTGAGGCTTAACTGCTAAACCAATAGAGCGAGACAAAAGAAACCTACTATCTAGTTATTATAAAAAAAAAACAAATTTGTGTGGATCCCACATTGTCTGAGGATGTATGGAAAGGTCTTAGAATGACTGATTCAATTTTTAATTACAGGTATACACCTGTAATTCAAGCATTTGAGTGGCTGAGGCAGGAGCACAGGCAGTTCCAGGCTTGGTTGGACTTGATACTGAAATGTGTCTGACAATAACTTTTAAGAGTTGGGAAGGTCACTCAGTGGTAAATGGCTTACTTTACATGTGCAAGGTCTGGGCTCAGAAAATGGCTTTAATGCCTTCAACCTCCACCCCATAAAAATATTCCATGACTCAAAAGGAAGGTCAGGAGCATAGAACTCTTCTGGGGAGAATACAATTAGTTAGACAAAAGTTTTAGGGAATTCTTTGAATTCTTCAGAAAATAGCACCAGGGCAGCAGTTCTCTACATGTGGTGGTGGAGGGGAGTGTCAAACAAACCCTTCAAAGGAGTCACCTAAGGTCATCAGAAAACACAGATACTACTTTGTGATTTATACAGTAGTAAAATTATCATTATGAACTATCAGTGAAAATAATTTTATGTTTTGGAGTCATCAAAACGTGAGGAATTGTATTAAAGGGTCAGGACATTAGGAAGGCTGGGAACCACAGCACTAGGAGGCTTAGGGGGAAGGCTTCCATAAGTAATGCCTGGACATTAAACAGCAACTTCACGCCACACAAAGGGGCAATCAATTACAAGAATGGCTTATGAAGAAAGTATAATACATAGTGCGAATAATCCAGAACTGAACATGACAAAAATCAAACTCTATGCTGAGGGACATGAGCATCTATACATATCTTCCAAAAATGTACTAAAATGATTTATTGAAAAAAGGCAAAGACGGGCTGTAGCTCAGCTCACAGAATGCTCAAACCCTGATTTTGATCCCCAGTGCTGAAAAAGTATTGGTGTAGTGTAACATGACTCTACTCCCAGACGTTGGGATTTGAAGTTTGATGGAATAAAACCATCCTCTACTAAAAAGCAACTTAAGAGCCAGCCAGGCTACATGAGACCCGTTGTTAAAAACATATAAATAAAATAAATCTGAAAAATCGTAATTGTGGAATTCTTTTTACTGAAAACCAACAAACCAATTCTGAGCATTTTTTTGAAAATGAAAACCCGAGTTAAAATCAAAGAGAAGATTTATTTCTTTAATGTAACATCAGACAATGCTGATCAAAACAAAGTATCTTCAAGTGTAACAATGGGGGAAAATTAGTTGTACCAAATATCCTCAGGCAAAAACACTCAGTTCATGATGGTTTTTATTTTTTATTTTTGAAAATTAAGGCACGTAGGCAAAAACCTCCGACTTTCAACAGCATCAAGCCATAGGGGAAAATATCAATTTTGAAGAGAATTATTGTCACTCTTACCTTTCATATGCTGTGAAGCTGTTCTGTCTAAATCAATGAGACAGAAAGACTTTCTCAAATATTTACTGGCTTAGAGAACACATGCCATCTGTTTCTTTTTCCTCGTCTTCTTTCCTCAACAAACTTGAAATCACACTCCAAATAATTAATAAAGGTCTGGACACACGGTGTGAGCTGCACTCATCTCTGACTATAAGGGTAGGTGTTTAAACTGCAGTGAGGAATTACATTGGCTTGGGAACTTGACAGCAGCAAGTTCTCTTTTAGTGTTGATGACCTCATGGATAGTTGGATAGGTTTACAGTACAAGGCTTGCATTTCTTCCTATGAGTGGGACTTAAGTCTAGTTAGGTGGCTGCTGGCTACTACTATGATATGTGTCACTATTGTGCCCCTGAGTATGTCTTCCAGTGCTGCTCATTGTGGTTCATAGGCTTCACAGCTTAGTAAGACTTTTAATTGCTTTTCTTCCTGGACAGCTTGCACAACATCTTTGGATGCTATTAGGTCTAGTCTTCACAGAAGAGTTCTGGCTCGATTTTCCAAGTGCTATGTAAAATGTGGGTGGTGTCTTCAGCAGGAGAGTCTTAACTTCAAATTCCAGAAGGCACCAAGAGAAACAGCAATGGACTATATCATTTTGTGAGTCTTGTAGACTTCATTGACCTGCAACTTGTAGGATGGGTCCCATGCTTACTATTGGATGTTTAGTTAGATATTCTGTGGCTCTTACTGTAGCATTACTATCAAGTAATGTGTGTGCACGTGCATATATATATATATATATATATATATATATATATATATATATATATATTCTTTAAAATAAATGTAAAATAACATCCCTGTGGGGGCTTTTCACACACCCTTAGTGTTATTTATCCATTTTCCCTCCCTCCCCCTAGCCATTTAATGCCACCCCCGCCTCTGTTTTTCCCACATTCACATTATAGTACCTATGATCCAGTATCTCCCCTGTGACAGCTGTTTCTCCCCTCCTACATGGTCTATTTTTATTTTCCTGGTGTCTGTGTTTAATCTACATTATATGTTATATATTATATATTATACATTACATACAGCTAAAGATTTGGAGCTAGGATCCCCAAATAAGGAAGAATATTCAGCATTTATCTTTCTGGGTCTCTTTGATATCACTCAGTAAAGAATTTTCTCATTCTTTTCATTTACCAGCAAATTTTATGATTAATTTTTTTATGCTGTGCATGTGACCCACATTTTCATTATATTCTCATCAGACATGTAAGTTCTTTCCATTTTCTAATTAATATAAATATAGAGGCACTGAATATGGCTGAGAGAGTATCTGTGGAGTAGTATGTCAAGTCCAAGGAGTAGTGCAGCCAGGTAACACAGTAGATCCACTTTTAGTTCTTTAAAAATGCTCCAGAATTGTTTTCACAGTGGCTGCCTCAGTTGGCAATCCCACAAACAGTGAATGAATGTTCCTGGTTCCCATTTACCCAAATTACCTTCAGCATTTGTTGACATGGTTTTATTGATGTTGGTCCTTCTGATTAGAGTAAGATGAAATTTCAAGGTAGTTTTAATTTGCATTTACCTAATTCCTAAGAGTGTTTGATATTTAACCTTAAGTATTTGCAGGCCACTTTTTTTTTTCTTCTGTTGAAAACTCTCTATACAGATCCTTAGCCTGTTTTTAATTGGGTCATTTGTTTCCTTGACTTTTTTTTTTTCTGCTGTTGTCCTTTGTATAGTCTGGATATTAATCCTCTATTAGATATATAGCTGGCAAAGTTTCTCTCCCATTCTGTAGGCTTCCTCATCATTCAGTTGATGGTTTCCTTTTATGTACAGAAGCTTTTCAGTTTTATGAGGTCTCATTTTTCAACTGTTGGATTTAATTGCTGGGCAAATGGAATCTTATTCAGAAAATTATTTCCTGCCCATGCCTAGTAGAGTGCTCCCTATATCTTCTCTAGAAGTTCCAGAATTTTAGGCTTCACGTTGAAGTCTTTGGTCCACTTTGAAGTTGCCTTTTGTGTGGAGTAAAGGATGTGGGCCTCATTAAATTCTTCCATTTGTGGACATTCAGTTTTCCCAGTACCATTTGTTGAGGATGCTGTATTTTCTCCATTATGTAGTTTTGGCATCTTTGTCAAATATCCAACAGCTTTTCTTAGCTACACTTATGCCTGGGTGATCTGCTTTCCTCTGTTTACTTAAATGTATATTTTGTGCCAGTACCATACTAATCTTATTACTATAGCTCGGTTATACATCTTGAAATCTGGTGTGGTCATCTCTCCAGAGTTATCATTTTGCTCACTATTGATTTGGCCCTCTAGGATCTTTTATGGTTTTATATGAACTTTGACTGCTATGAGAGACTATAATAATCAGTCTTCTCCAGAAGCAAGCCCCTGATAATTTATCCAAACTGATAATTTATCCAAGTGGTCAGTCCTAAGCACATAGACATATGAACAACACTAAATGGACTCAGCAAGGGTTTTTTTGTGTGTGTATGTGTGTGTGTGTGTGTGTGTGTGTGTGTGTGTGTCTGTATGTGTGTGTGTCTGTGTGTGTGTGTGAGAGAGAGACAGAGAGAGAGAGAGAGAGAGAGAGAGAGAGAGAGAGAGAGAGAGAGACAGAGAGACAGAGAGACAGAGAATAATGAATAGAGAAAGGTCATGAAGTTGGGCAGGACTGGGGTGGCACTAGAGGCATTAGAATGGTGAAAGTAGAGGTAGAAATGATGTAAACACAGAACTATTGTCTGAAATTCTCAAAAAGAAATACTGAAATTAATGTTTGTAAGAAATCCCTGCATACACATGACAGAGACTCCAACTACAAAGGTGAACAGCCATGCAGCGATGAGAGCACATATCGTGGCACAAGTTTACAAAAGAAATAAAAGATCGCACACTCCCCAAGGAAAAGCTGGGCGATGAATTAGGAGAAATGAGCATTATAGTTAATTAACTACTAAAGTAAAGTCCACAAAACAATGTGTCACTTTCAACACAGCGGAGGAGACAAGGAAGAAAAGAAAAGTGCTAGAAAAGAATAAGACTGTAGTACCAAACAGGGGGAATGAACACGATGACACAAATGAAAGATGAATGTTTCAACTCTAAAGGTAAGTGAAAATTAAATTACCCCTAAAGTAAAACAAAGAGTCTCTAATTGGACTAAAATTATTTGTTGTGTACATGAGTCATGCTGTAATTAGCTTTCTGAATATGAAATATAAAAGTTTGGCATTGTAATTTCAGAACAATCAGTGCATGCACAGCATAGTACTAATAATGGGAAATGGGTTGCACAGCAGAAGTGGCCAAGTTCTGTCAGTGCCATCTGGGATGACATTGAGCTTACTGCCCTTCTGCCTCAGCCTCTGGAATACCTGGCATTAGAGACCAGGCTCCACTCTAGCATTACATATTCTTATTACCACAGTATCCAAGTTTCTGCTTTGACTAAGAAGATACATGCTCTCTTATTTCCAGGCCTTTATACTTCCTCTTCTGGGCACCATTTCTTTTCTTACTCTTCACTGGATTTTTTTCTACAAGCACAATCTCCTGTATCTAACTTAAATAGATATTTAGGTCACCCAATAACTATAGATATTTAACCACACCATAAACTACTTCTTTGTATTTTTCTAAAATAAGCTAGGTCTCCATA
This sequence comes from Peromyscus maniculatus bairdii, assembly GCF_049852395.1. Lineage (NCBI taxonomy): Eukaryota > Metazoa > Chordata > Mammalia > Rodentia > Cricetidae > Peromyscus > Peromyscus maniculatus. The sequence goes on from NC_134863.1 coordinate 18,964,722, forward strand.
TTGAGAGTAGTGGTTTGCATGAGAAAGCTCCCTGTAGGGTCCTCTATTGGCATGCTTGGTCCCTAGTTGGTAACACTGTTCAGGAAGGATTAGGAGGTGTGGCCTTATTGGAGGAGCTGTGTCACTGGGGGCCGGCTTTGAGGTTTAAAAAGCCCACACCATTCCTAGTTACCTCTTTGCTCCATGCTTCCATATCAAGATGTAAGCTCTCAGCCACTGTTCCAGAATCAAGCCTATTTGCCTATTGCTATGGTCCCCACCTTGATAGTTATGGACTTGTAGCTGAAGTTTTCCTGTGTCCAGCCTGGTCCACAGCTGCTCAGACCCAAGTAAATACACAGAAGCTTGTATTAATTAAAATTGTTTGGCCATTAGCTCAGGCCTACCACTGACTAGCTCTTAGACTTAAACTCAGCCCATTTCTGTTAATCTATATGTTACCATGTGTTCCATGGCTTTACCAGTGTGCCATTACATGCTGCTCCCTGGATGGAGGGCTTCTTCACTCAGCCTTCCTTTTCCCAGAATCCCAGAAATCTCCTTGTCTGCTTATCCCGCCTATACTTCCTGCCTGGCTATTGGCCAATCAGCATTTTTTTAAACTAGTGTACAAAAGGACTATCCCACAGCATGGACTATAACATACTGAAACTGTGAGCCCCAAACTAAACATTTTCTTTTGTAAGTTGCCTTGGTCATGGTATCTCATCACAGCATTAGAAAAGTAACTAAGCTATTGGGGGAATTCAGTATCAATAAGATGAAGATTTGTGGGTATGATAAGGACAATCATGTCATTCTCAGATTGCTGCCAGTTCCTTTTACTATCTTTGCATATTAGATCATACCACTTGAGCAACTTGATGTCACTATTTTATTATTTCCACAAATTAACAGGACAGTCATTATGCTAGGCTTTTGGATTTGTTGTTGTTGTTGTTGTTGCTGCTCTCTAATGTGGAAAACCATAATAGAAAAGACTTTCAGATAGGGCATAATTGGAATTTTGGGCCAAGGAATCATCTGGAAATACCTAACACAGTTGGCTGTTGACTAGCACTTTAGCTAGGCTGTCCATCAGTGGACAGAAATGCACATAAATGTCTGTTCACACGGACTGAGTTTTTGCCAGCCTGGAAGTCTCAGATATGTGGAATTTCTTACATAGCAAAGCAGGGCTGTGCAGGGTATAGTGTTCTAACCAATACAGCAGAACCTGCATCATCTCTAGCTAGCCCATGAAGACACAGTAGAATTCTGTTGCTATCTAAGTGGAGAACTTTGGTCAACAGTCACATTCTCTCACAATCCCTGCTTGTTCTGCGTTTTTAGATAAATAGAGATGTTTCTGTTCTGGAAAACATCTTTGTTGTTGGGGAAATGTGTAGTGGAGAAGGTCACTATGATTTTCATGCATATCTTTGGGGGTTCAGTAGGAAAATCAAAGTCATGCTGAAAAAATGGATCTCAGGAAAGAAGAGTAGGTGATAGATACAACCACTCACTGATACATGGAAGTCATTTGCTGACATGTGGAAGTCATCAGATAAATATATAAAGTAGATATAATTAATTGATTCAAGAAAATAGACTGTGACATGGAAGTTTGAAGTCATTAGACTCAAATATGAATTAAATATCAAGCTTAATTAGTAAATGTAGAAATTCAATAGTAGAGTTGTACTGAATGATTACTAATGTAGACCAGCATTGTCTACATGTCAGACATTTGGACACATGAATGTGTGATATTTGCAAAGTGGCTATTTCAAAGTGATCAAATGTGTTTTTAAATTTATTTAATTACTTTTATATTGATTGCATATTAAATGATACTAATCAATTTCCTCTGTTTCCTATTTTTGTTTTTATTAGTAGATTTTGTCTCTTCACTGTTTTATACATGTATACCATGTAATTTGTACCGTTATTCTTTCCGTGTTTTTTTCTGCCTCAACCAGCTTCTCCTCCCTTTAAACATCTTTCCTCTATATATAGTTTGGTTTGGTTTGGTTTGGTTTAGTGTTCCACAGAGTTTAATCAGGGCCATTTGGATGACCCTGAGTTTGGAAACATCAGAGCCTTGTGGGTCTGCCAGTGAGTATACATACTTTCCTTTTTCCTAGAATTTCTCAGTTTGCAACACATCTGCCTTATGTGATAGGGCCCTGGTGGTCACTCAGGCTTCCATAGCTGACTGTTTGTAGGGCTGACATCCATAGGTCCAGGGCCAGTACATACAGCTGCTGTGAATATATGTTCCCCATGTTCCTGTCCTGCATAGAAGATGCTAAGCCACACCCTCTCTCTCCATCTGGCAACTCTGGCACTCTGTCCTCTCTTCCTCAATGTTCCCTGAGCCTTAAAGGGAGTGGTACAAGTTGGTCTTCTCAGGGATCAGCCCTTAGCTGTGTTTTATTCTTAACATGTCGTGCAGTTGTGAGTCTTTGCCTTCATCTTTGTTAACTACCATGAAAAACTTCTCTCTCTAAGGTTGAGGGCATCCTTTGTCTTCGAATATAAACAGAAACTTAGGAGTGATTTGAAGTTGTGTCAGTTCAGTTACTTGTGGGAAAAAGCTTCTATCTCTTGACTTGGAAAACCAGTGCTTTGTAGACCTTGCAGCCAAGTTAATAATATGCCTTAAGATTATTTAAAACTATGTATTCAGTTTCCCTATTGTGTATTCAGCCTCTTTAAGTGTAACCTGTTCTTAAGAAAACAATGTGACCAACATTTCTTAGCCTTGGATTTTCCATGTAATCAGCTTTTACAGCCTAAGCAAACTACATAGCTTTCATCTTAAACAATATAATTTTCCATGCCCCTTGGCAAGAATAATGGTGTGTGTGTGTGTGTGTGTGTGTGTGTGTGTGTGTGTGTGTGTGTGTGTTGTGTTAATCACTAGCTGAAAGCAGCTAACAGGTTGAAAACAACCTTAATGAAAACAGTCACCATAAATACTGTGAACAACATGTAGACCTGACCTGGGTTGATGATATTTGTGTGGGGGGGGGCAGGTTGAGTATTATTCTGGGTTAGTTGAAGTTCTTGTTTCCTTGCAAAACTCTGAGAAAATTCCTGTAAAGAATTCTTCATTATTTTCTCATACCATATTTTCTGTGCTGTTCACTAAATATAGAACAAATCCCATCTTGGGACAGACAGATATTAGACATATACAACAGACAGACTGTAGACAGGCTGGCCACAGACCACAGACAATAGGCAGATTGAAGACACAAGGAGAAAAGTGAAGAATTCAGATCTGGGCTGGCTCTTGCTCTAAACTACCCTAAGAGGAAGACACTTTTCATTTTTTAAGGTGATGCTGATTCACTGAGCAGCTGTCTTGGGTTTTGCTTAGGATCTAAGTGTCTAAGATCTCTCCAGTCATGGCTTATGTCTATTTACTTTTTAGAAATTTTCTATGAACTCTCTTTTGTTCACTCCCTCTCCATTTCCCAGTACTTGTCCCTGTCCCTCTCCCATTATCCAACCTACCCTGGGGATTTAACCAAAAGTCTTACTCATGCTCAGCACATACTAACTACAGTCCCAGATGCTACATTTGTATTTGGTAGGATTATTTAGAAGAGAAAATTATGGAAAAATCATAATGATGAATGTAGAAAAAGTAAATGGAAACAGATAAAAAGTATATATGGAACAAAAATAAGCATGGAAATATCTGTGATTCAATATTTCAGCAGAAGTAGGAAGAAGCAGTGCCAAAACTTTGCATGATCGAATAATGGCTAAAAAATTCCAAAATCTTATTTAAATAATGTTTAAGTTATGATAGACCTTGGCAAGAAAAATCTGGGCACTTCATCTTAAAAAATCGTGATAATCGAATATAAGGAAAATTCTTAAAAGCATATAGAATTAAAATACTTTAAAAGAAACCAGAAAAGTCCTAAGACAATAAAACAAACATGTCTAGGCACATACTAAGGGAACATTTCCCTGGACAACCCTACATTAAATTAAAACCAAAGTGGGCTGTTCATGATAGAAAACTATCCAGAGAGCACCTCAGAAGGTAACTAGTAGCAAAGGGCAGTGGAAATTCAAACACAAAAACAGAACAGAACTAAAAACAAGCAAAAAAAAATTCAGCAAGACTAAGTACTGAAAAGCATAATGTTCTTAATAATTTAATATTTATTTAAGTTAAAATGTATGTCTACAAACTTAAGTGGTGAAGAGAATTGTGATATTAACCTGGCAACATTTGTAAAATGCCTCCATCAGTTTCGCAAAATACATTGCAATTTATGTTCTAGGTGTGTTTAACATTTTGAAATTGTGGTCTAGCATTTGTATCTAAAAGGTTTATGCTCAAGAACTATGAAGTGTGTTATGCATGTATATTGTCAAAACCAACCATGTTATTTTAGGTGGCTTATGCTTTTGTGTTAGGCTACATTGGTGGCTATTGTAGGATACATATAATGTGTTTATCCTGGGGAATGTATCAGAAAGTCATGATCTCGGGCCCAGCAATAGGAATCAGGGTCTTTTGGGGGCATTTCAAGTAAAAATGCCCTTATGCCACTGAAATTTAAGGATCTCTGCCTCAGAAAAACAAAGTCTACTCCCAGCAAACTGACACATCCTGATATTGGTCACTGTTTCACATATTTCTCTAATAGTTAAGTTTTGAAATTGTTTTTACTTAAAAAAGAAACAAACTATTGCATAGCTTTTTAAATTTTATTTCCTATTTTTATATAAGTATCTTTATCACTGAAATCCCTCCAAATATTTGTTATATAAGATGGCATAAATTAATGATTTATACAATTCTTCCTTATACCAGTCTGTCTAGAAGCTGGATTTCTTCACAAAGCAGGCACATTGGAATAATTTCTGATGATTAATTTTCATACTAGTGTCTAATGACATTTGCTACTGAGAGAGAGAGAGAGAGAGAGAGAGAGAGAGAGAGAGAGAGAGAGAGAGAGAGAGAGAGAAGGAAGGGAGGAAGGGAGGAAGGAAGGAAAGAAGGAAAGAAAGAAAGAAAGAAAGAAAGAAAGAAAGAAAGAAAGAAAGAAAGGAAGGAAGGAAGGAAGGAAGGAAGGAAGGAAGGAAGGAAGGAAGGAAGGAAGGAAGAAAGAAAGAAAGAAAGAAAGAAAGAAAGAAAGAAAGAAAGAAAGAAAGAAAGAAAGAAAGAAAGACTGGAGTGAAAGTCTAGCACAGGACCACCCTACTAGAAGATACTTTACTAAGAATCTTCTCACAGCAAATGTCTTCATTTCCCTATCTACTTGTTTTTGCTTTTATAGTTTATATAACTCAATAAAATATAAGCTCTCTCAGGGAAAGGAAAGAGGTCAAGAATAAAAAAAATGAAAGAGTAAGTTTGATTTTCGATGGTTGAATGTAGGGTAGTCTAGTGTGTGGATGCTGGGTCCCTTAGTAAACTCCTTTGCAAAAGACATCAGGAAACAATGATGCATTCTTCCTCAGAACTCTTAGAAAGGTTACCGTCTAGTGCTGTGTCAAGGAATCTGAGGTACTCAGTTCTGTTGGTTATATTAAGATGCGAGTTTGAATGTGTTTTTTTTTATAAACTTAAATTTCCACTTATAGGACTTTTAAAAATATGTATTGCTGCTAAAAGAAACAAATTTTACATATTCCAAAATATGCCTATTCCAATGTAAATCTCTGACTGACAGTAGCTCTATTTAGACTAACTTAAATGATAGACTATTGCCATATTATAGACTCCCTTCAAGAAAAACATCATTTAATTTATCATGGAATCCAATAGGATCTTTGAATATACCAACAGATGTTTAAGTGCTAAAAGAAAAAAGATGTTTGGAATATTTTTAGATGTAATTAACACAGCACATGTTATAGCTAATTTGTACCTTTAAACATTGCTTTCAGGAGTTTTCTGCTTTATAAATCATCTGACCTTGGAGAGCACAGGTTGCAGGAGGTAGGCACAAACTCCTCTGCATCAGTGGATGGTTTGTCTTCAGTTTCTCTATGAAAATTTCCTCTGTCTGTTTTATGTTTTGCAAAAGAGCTGTTTTCAGAAATCAGGGTAACAGAAATGTAAGGTTGACAGTGTTTCAGATGTGTTAGATATGAAGTTACATGGTTGATATTCTGAGTGATCTTTTAGTATGTTTGGTAAAATTATTACATTGCTTTTGGAAAAAATTAACAGGAGGCCTCATGTAGCACAGGCTGGTCTGAAACTCCCAATGTACTAGAGGTCATCGTTGAACTACTGAACTCTTGCATCCACCTTCTAGGTGCTGGAACTATAGGCATATGTCACATGGCTCAGCTTAGAAAAAATAATTTCTTATATAAATATAGATGATTCCTTTATGCCTGTCATATCACAGATGTTCAAATTTAATTCCTACCTTATGTTATAGTAGGAGTCATTTTAAGAGTTGTGAATCAGCATATTCTATGGTGATGTTCTAGATAATAGAATGCTACCTTCCAAAACTCTAGCGAAGATCTCACAAAGTGAAATTAAAAGCTTATTAATTATTAAATTAAATTTAAATTTAAAGCTGTTCATTGGCACTTTCAATGTCTGCTTATTAGTTTCTTCCTCAATAAACATTTGAGTACTTGTTATGTACACAATGCCACTCCAGTCTCTGTGAGTTTGCTAGAAACAATATAGTCTATAACTTGAGGCTCCAACAACATAAAGAAGACAAGAGAGGCAAAAGCTAAGGGAACTGGACAACGACATGGAAATAATAAGGATGCACATTGGCAGGAGTGTGACTCACAGAAGGTGACCGTCAAAGGCTAATCTAAACTTAGAGGTCAGAAGGAGGATTTCGGGGTAGATAATGCTTGAATGTTACAGTTCCATGTGCATCAGGAACACAGACAAGGATGCAGCTATAGGCACATTCCAGGAAGAATAGTGTGATTTGTGGCTAAGAGGTGAGAAACGCAGTATAAAGCATATATAGATACTCAAAGCAGAGAGAAGCCAAGAATAGTTAGAGCAACAAGAAAGCTTAGATGGGAAAAGCAACAAATGTATCGACAAGTTTTTATTAAACATGTAGGCAATTTGGAGCCACTGATACGTAGTTAGTGGAAGGCTCAAGTGATAGATTTTTGATTACAGACAATTAATTCTGGAAGGACTATGGAATCATCTACTTTGAAACTAGCATGACCAGAAAAAAACAGAATATTTTCAGTAATGTAAAAAGTATCAAAAATTCTGATAGGAACTGAAAGGAAGAATGAGGTTTGAGGAATATTTGCTACTACAATCAGAACTACATGACGCTTCAGAGAGAAAGGGAACAGGATGAGTCTTACATTGACATTGTAGAGGTACATGAGTGGATCTGATGAGTTTTCTGCTTCACTCCAAATATAATACAAACATTTAGACAGTGATGTCTACAGGTGAAAACATCTCTTGCTGCTTCCAGACATCAAAAGAATCACAATATGAACACCTTAAAGTCACAACAAAGTTTCAGATTCTTTACGTAGGTAGAGTTTTAATACCCAAGAGTTTTAGCACTCACCAATTATTTCCTTTGTCACAACCATAAATTCTAATACATTGAAAGCACATTTTCAAATGTATCTGAAAGTGTACTTTTTGATGTCTTTAAATATTTGTTGCCTTATTCTTAAGATGAGAGGGTGCAAATCCAGCAAATGATTAAAAAATGTTCAAATGCTCATATTTTATACACATTACACACATAGAAGATTGTTGTGTATGCCATATGTGTTGGACACTGGACTGTGCACTCAGGCATGCTATCCTTGATCACAAGTATTTGTTTAAGTTAAAAGATGGTTTTAGAGATTGTTTTCTACATTAGAAATGATTTAAGGAAATACAATGATTTTGCTCCTCTCAGAATATGCTAGGTTGTAGGAGTCTGCTGGAGTCCAGCTCCAACCTGTTGAAGGGTTCTTGTGGGAAGGAGAGAGGAATGAGGAAATGACAGATAGAAAGTTAGAAGGAGACAATAAGAAAGAGACACAGGATAGCTTCAAGAGGGCTCTGGACCAATTCACGGTGACTTTGAGGTTTATTCCAAAGAGCTCTTTATACAATGTTAATGGGCAAGAAAAAGACCTCCCCCTTTCCAGATTGAAGCACAATGTACAGTGAAGAGTAGACCCTTCAAAATACCTGGCAACCATACCCGTAGCCAAATCATTCCATTATGCAGCCCTGCTGGGGTAAAGCAAGCCCAGATTCTCTGGCCTTGAGTAATTTGAGCCCCCACACTAGGCCTCAACTCATCAATAATCATAAAATACAAATAGTCTTTTGGAAATAATCTGCAGCTGTTCAGTTGTCAGTAATTAGCCCTTGATTTTTTTTAATTAGTCTTATGTTTTCATAAAATGATCAATTTTTCAAGTTTTAATGTGACCTGGCATACTATTTCATGTCAGTAGAATCTATCCCTGCTAGTAGCATGTGTAACACTTGCACATCTTCTTTATTTATAGTTTCTCACTCTCATACTATATTTTTGTGGAGCCTGAATAAAACTGTTAAGAATTGGACTTAGCTGAGTTCTCGGCACCTTCTGTTCATGATAGGGATGTGATTCAATCTCTGGAATACTACATCTTTACAGAAAAAGCCAGTTATTGGAACTGGATCTTAAGATAGGAGCTTTTCAAACATAGCTATTGCCAATAACTGAGCAATTTGGAATGTTCCATCAAGATATTTCTTCTAAAGAATATTTTTGAACTTTAAAGGGGCTATAGAAATTTTAGACAGATAACTTCAACTAATGAGTTCAAAAACAGGAAAAATATATCTAACTGATTTAGTTTATTCATTAAATTATTATAATTACTACTATCGAAGAGAGAGAACATTTGTTATTTAAGAGCTTAAAATCATTATAATGCTAGTGAGGAAAATAAGATTTGGACATTGTTAAAAATTAGATTTCCTCATCAGACAGCTAGATAAAGGAAAACAATCTGAACACATGTCACATGTATGTACACACATATGCACGTGTGTGTGTGTGTGTGTGTGTGTGTGTGTGTGTTGTATTGGTGATATGTCTCAGAGGGTAAAGGCAATTTCTGTGTAATCCTGAGGGTGCAGGTTTGATTCCTGTAAACTTCTAAAGAGAGGGCTTATTCCATAATGTTCTCCTATGACCTCCATTTGAATACTGTAGTACCTGTATTCCCCCAAACACATCAAACACACCCTTAAAACATGCCACATACACATGCACACATACACTAAATGAAATAAAGCGTTAATAAATATGTCATGTGTGTAGAGGTAAAATTTTCATGCATTAAAATTCCTTCATTCTCAGGTAAATATTCAGAAGATCAAGAAGTTCAGGCAAACCTACCCAGCTGTGTAAAACATCACAATAAAAGATAAAATATTCACACTTTTGTACATCTTCATTATTTCATTTTTTTATATCAATACTATGTTTCCCACTTCGAGTATATGACACCTGATCTTAATTCTATGGGTATTTTCTGCCTTTTTGAAAATACCATATAAATGGAATCATACATTATACTAGGTTTTTGTTTCTAGGATCATTTCAAAATTATTATCTATTACTGAATTTATTGTACATATCTGTAGTTCACTCCTTTTTAATGATGTCCAGAATTGTTCATTAAGGCTGCACCACAATTCCATGCTTTATCCACTTACCAGTTGATTTTCTGAATTTTTTGTTCGTTGATTGATTGGTTTTATTTTATCTTTACTTTCCATAATTGGGCTGTTATAAATGAAATGGGTGTAAATGTTCTGAAGAGTGATGTGTCTATGAAAGCCTACGTGTCCTGAGTACATCTTGAGGAACAGGATAGTTGCATCATAAGAGGGAAGGAGAGATTTTGGGAGCGGGAGATCCCAGCTGGATCAAGAACGGAGAGGGAGAACAAGGAATAGGGGACCATGGTAAATGAAGACCACATGAGAAAAGGAAGAAACAAAGTGCTAGAGAGGCCCACAGAAATCCACAAAGATAGCCCCACAATAGACTTCTGGCAATGGTCGAGAGACAGCTGGAACTGACCTACTCTGGTGATGGGATGGCCAAGCACCCTAATGGTTGTGCCAGAAACCCCATCCAAGGACTGAGGAATCTGGATGCAGAGATCCATGGCTAGGCCCCGGGTGGAGAGCCGGAAGTCTGATTGGCGAGAAAGAGGAGGGTTTATATGAGCGAGAATTGTTGAAACCAAGGTTGGATAAAGCACAGGGACAAATAGCCAAAGGAATGGAAACACATGAACTATGAACCAAAGGCTGAGGGGCCCCCAGCTGGATCAGGTCCTCTGAATAGGTGAGACAGTTGATTGGCTTGATCTGTTTGGGAGGCATCTATCTAGGCAGTGGTACCGGGTCCTGTGCTCATTGCATGAGTTGGCTTTTTGAAACCTGGAGCTTATGCAGGGATGCTTGGCTCAGTCTGGGAGGAGGGGACTGGACCTGCCTGAACTGAGTCTACCAGGTTGATCTCCGTGATGGGGGAGGCTTTGCCCTGGAGCAGGTGAGAATGGGGGGTGGGCTGTGGGGAGGGAGGGGGCAGGAGGGGGGAGAACAAGGGAATCCGTGGCTGATATGTAGAACTGAATGGTATTGTAAAATAAAAGGAAAAAAAATAATTGTAATATAAAAAAATTTTTTCTGTGAATGTAAATTCATCACAAAATAAAGTTTAAAATTATTAACTCTGAAAAAAAAAGCCTAGAAATCCCTTTTCTGAATGATCTCTCACATCTTGACCCTTACTCTCTTTATCTCCATCAAGGATACACAGTGACTTTCAGTTTTCAGTTTAGCTTTTTGCTGGAAAGTCATTAGACTTTATGGTTTCTTTGTATTTCCCTGACAAAGTATACTGAATCTCTTAAATGTTCACATGTGAACATTAAATGTCACCCATGTGTGTCAATGCTTCAACATTTGTTCATACCTTAAACTGATGTTTGTATGTTAGGTAGTTAAAATGTTAGCCTTGATTTACAAAAGTTACTTTTGTGTTATGTCCTATGTTGTTCGTAAGATACAGGTCTTAGAAATATTCTGACAAGATTTAACTATGTATTTCTAAACCTTTTGAACAGTGTGTAATTATATTTTGTATGAAACAATTTCTGTATATACTGTGATTCATGTATTTTGTTCTGAAGAAATTTCACTATTTAGCAACCTTTCCTCCTGTTTTCTAGAAGTTTTATAATGTTAGGTTTTATATTTAGGTCTATAACCTATTTGAGGTTGTTTTGAATATGGAGAGAGAAATAATTCAAAATCAGAGTACTGTATTTAAAACATCAAAATTTCTTTCAAGGTCTTCGATAACAAAATTATCTTTTCTTCATTGAATGATTTTGTTCCTATCAAGAAAAGGCAAATGTGTGTGTGTGCGTGCGCGCACGCGCGTGTGCATGTGCGTATGTGTGTGTGTGTGTGTGTGTGTGTGTGTGTGTGTGTGTGTGTTCCTATGCTACCTGCTCTGTTCCAATTGCAAGTATTTTCACATATTCTAGGTACATTTCACATACATGTACCTAGGTTATGCTTAGTCTTGGCATTAGTTAATGTACTCTCTTCTTAAATTGTATATTGACATTCATGATAATTAGCTTTTCCACATAAATTTTATATGAAGCTTGTTTAATTTTAACTAAAAAGTAAAAGAAGACATTGGGGTTATTATTGGGATAATAATAGATGGTTGAGGGAGAACTGCAAATTTAACCATTTTTCTAGTCTTTGGTCAAGTATATGTCTGCAATGATATATGATTTTAAAATGAGAATTCCACCACATCTTTAGTTTTCACCATGAAAATTTGTTACTTATTTTCTCATATTCATCCTTAAGTATGTGTGACTCTGAAGCTATCATAAATGACATTTAAATGTTTATACTACAAATAATTAACAAACAAGTGACCATGGCTATGGTAGCACACAGCTTTCATCTCAGAATTTGGTAGGCAGGGGCAGCTGAAATGCTGGGAAGTACTAGGTGAGCCTGGTCTACTTGGTGAGTTTCAGGATAGCTGGGACTACATAGGAAAACCCTGTCTTCAAAACATTGCCCTCCTACCAGCATCAATTAAGGAGACCTCTTTCCAACATCCTCTCCAACATTTGTTGACAAATGTGTTAATGATAGCTTTTCTGACTGGCCTGAGGTAGTGTCTCAATGTTAATCTGCATTTTCCTGATGATCAGGGATTTTGGACACCTTTTAAGATGGTTACTATCCATGTTTTTCTTTTGTAAATTAGTTATTTATTCCATTAGGTCACTTATTGATTGGTAGTTTCATTTTCTGGGTATTTAACTTCTGTAGTTCTTGGAAATTCTGGATATTAGCCTGTCTGGATATAACTGGGATTTTTTTATTCTCATTTTATGCGGTTTGTTTGCTCTATTGATAATTTCCTTTTGTATGCAAAACCTTCTTCATTTCATGTAATTCTGTCTGTTAGTATTTGGGGCTAGATTCTGTGCTACTAAATTTTTGTTCAGAAAGTTTTTACCTAGCTAATACCTTAAAGGATATTCCCTAGACTAACCACATGGAGCTGGATACTAAACCCCACTTATGGGACCCTGAGAATCAGTCTCTTTCCCCTGTTCCTATAGTCCCCTAAATTACAACAAGCATCTATAATCCACCAAATAACCCAAAACCTCCCACACCATTCTTGGGAATGTAGGCATCATGTTCTCCAAACTGCTTCCTGTTGTCTCTGAAAGAAGTGTCTTTAGGGTCCCTGAGAAAATTTGAGATAATGGCCAAGTCCTGGGAAGGCCAGCTATAATCTTTGCTGATAGATATTACCTCTCAAGGTTCAGGAGATCTTCCTTGATTTAACCTGATCCATATTAACATGGAACAAACCCACAGCTTCTTGTTTCCTGTGGAAACAAAACTCAAAAGTGTTTTTTATTTCCATTTCACAAATGTAATTTTTGACTTTTATTTTAAAGTTAAAGTATTCTTAAAATATCTAGATTGGTTTATTTCATCAGTTCTTTCAGTTCCATGTCTCATACCAGCTGTTGTCTGCTTATCAACAATCAAAAAATTCAAAATCAGTACAATAACACACAGGACTCAGACTCCTTGTGTATTTCCCATCTCTACATGGCTTTTTTTTCTTTTTTTTTTACTGTATATTTAAAGACTTTATTTTATTTTTAAACTATTTCTTTCTTTCCACAACTGTCCATACCTTTTTTCTTTCTTTCTTAAGCCTACACAAATTGTAAAACACCACTGGAACCTGTTTAGTTTTTTTCTGCCTAGACCTCTTTTACTGCATATCTTTTAGCCTTTTTTGACTGCATGAGCAAACTTTAGACTGTTAAGCTATACCTGGATCACTCTGTGTGGCTCTTCCTGCTCTCAGGTCATGAAAGCCAAGACTAATGCTCGGAGCCCATTTGGTCAGAGGTGTGTGACCAAGAACTTCATTCAACCTTCCCAGGGCTCTAGAATGCCAATGTTCACACTGTGGCAGATATTTTTTGCTTTTTTTTTTTTTGTTGTTGTTGTTCCTATTTAACTTACTGGCTACTCAAGGGCTCACTAGCAGGCAGAAAATCCTAAAGTAGCCAGATATACTTTTTTTTTATAGCTTTATCAAGCCCCACATGGAAATTTAAGCCCCAAGTTGGGTGCCAAACTGTAGTTGGTTGTCTTCTTTACTCTTTTGGCTCTTTTGGGTGGCCCACCACGCAACTCCCAAATAAAAAAATGCAATACAGCTCTGCATTATTAAAACAAATGTTCCACATCATAAACAAGTGTAACACATTTTAAAATAATATCCTACAACAGGCAAAGCTATTTTAATGTCTGGACACCTAGACTTCAAGCCAAACCCAATCAGAAGAGCTAGGAAAAAGCACTGTCTATTCATTATTGGAAAAATCCACCAAGAGGATATTACAATTCTAGACATTTATGCATCAAATGCAAGGAAATATTTAACAAGAAAAAAACAAGAATGAAAAGGAAGAAGAAAGAATACTCTCAAGACTATACAGGACAAAAAATAAAGCATAGGCTGAAAACAAATTAGAAACAAACAAAATGCATAAAGTATCATTTAAAGGAAGTATTGCTTCTTTGAAAAAAAACTAGCAATATTTACTAACCTTTAGCCAAGTTAATCAAGAGAAAGAGATGATCCAAAGCAATAAAACAGGGAATGAGAAGGGAGGCATTAAAACAGATACCAATAAAATTTAGAGCATCATAATGACTTATTTTAAAAATCTGTGTTCTGCTAATGGAAAACCAAAGAAATGAGCTCAACTGTAAAAAAGAAAAAAAAGGTCATATAGTTGAAGGAGAGTGAGGAATGATGATGAGAAAGTTTGGATAGAGGGAAGGGAAAGAAGAAATGTTATAAATAAATTATAGTCTCAAAAACAATATAGAAATAAATTTAAAAAAATAGGTTGATTCCTTGACACATAAACAACCTATAAAACTTAAATTGAGATAAAAGGAACAATTTAAACAGACCCACAACCCTAGTGAAATATAATCAGCAATTATAGGTGTTCCCACAACAACAAAAGAAGCCCAGGGCCAGGTAGGCGTGTTGCAGAATACTGTCAGGTTGACAAAAAAGAAATAATGACAATTATCTTCAAATTATTCTGCAAAACAGAAACTGAAGAGACATTTCTAAATTCTTTGAAATCACTTTTATCTTACACATCCATACACAGACTTAACAAAAAGAAAATTATTGACCAATATCCCTTTGAACATATATGAAAAATTTTCAATAAAATATAAACTGAATCCAAGAACACACCAAAAATGTTGTTCAATATGATCAAGTTGACTAAGTTGACTTCAGCCCATACATGCAAGGATGGGTCATTATATGTAAATCAATAAAGGTAAACTATAACATAAACAGACTAAAATACAGACAACAGTTAGTCATCTCACTAGATACAAAAATAACCCAACACTTCTTCATGATAAAGGCCCCAAGAGATATGAAAGACAACTCAAAATGATATAGACAGTTTATTGCAACCAACATCAACATAATTTTAAATGGAGAGAAACTCAAAGCATTCCTATTAAAGCCAGGGAAAAGGCAGAATGTATACTTTCTCCACATTTGTCCAATGTAGTTCTAGAAGTCTTAGCTACAATAACAAGACAACTGAAGGAGATTAAGGGGTAGAAATAGGAAAGTAAGAAGTTGAAATATCTTTATTTGAAGATGATATGATTTTATATGGAAACAACCCTAAAAACTCCACCAGGAAATTTCTAGAACTGGTAAATACTTTCAACAAAGCAGCAGGATACAAAATTAACACACAAAAACAGTAGCCTTCTTGTATACAAATAACAAACAGGCTAAGAAAAACATCAGGAAGCAACAGCAGCCAAATAATTAAATATCTTGGAATAACTCCAGCCAAGCAAGAGAAAGACTTGTTTAATAAAACCTTTAAGACACCGAAGAAAGAAATTGAAAATGATATTCAAGGATGGAAGATATTCCATGCTTATAAATTGATAGGATTAATACTATGAAAAAAAAACTGTCCCACAAAATGCAGTCACAGATTCACTGTGATCCTCATCACAATTACACTATTTTTCACAGAAATTGAAAAACAATCTTAATCTTAAACTTCATATGAAAACACACATGCACACACACGTGCGCGCACACATACACACACACACACACACACACACACACACACACACACACACACACACTATAGTCCAAACAATCCCAAATAACAAAAGGATTACCAGAGGTATCACCATCCCCTATGTCATGCTGTGCTACAGAATTATAGTAATAATAGCAGCATGGTATTGGCATAAAAGCAGACCTGTTAATCAATGGAATAGAATTGAAGACGTAGACATAACATCATACACCAATGATTTATGTCTCTTGAGCCAATTTGTATCTCCAGGATGAAACCCACTTGATCATAATGTATGAACATCTTAGTGAATTTCGTAAATTTATTTTCAACCTATTTCACTAAGAATTTTTGCCACCATTTTCACCAAAGATATTGACCTTTGTGTCATTTATTTTTGTGTCATTATGTGGCTTTGATATCAGAATAATGCTGACATTATAGAATGAATTTGCAAGTATGCCTCCATTTCTATTTCATGGAAAATGTTAGGACAAAAACCAAAAAAAAAATTATTCTTAAAATATTGATAGAATTCATCAGTACATCCATCTGGTCCTATTCTTCTTAGACTTAAGACTTTTTTTTTTTATTTTTTTTTTTTTTGGTTTTTCGAGACAGGATTTCTCTGCGTAGTTTTGTGCCTTTCCTGGAGCTCACTTGGTAGCCCAGGCTGGCCTCGAACTCACAAAGATCCGCCTGGCTCTGCCTCCCGAGTGCTGGGATTAAAGGCGTGCGCGACTTAAGACTTTTGAGAACATATAAAACTACACACTCCCTGAAAGGAGCAGATGGACAATGTGGCTTGAGAAAGAAACAACTTCACCTAACACAATAAACCAGCAACCTCCCAAAACTAATGTAGGAGAAGGAGAAGAAGAAATAACAACAATCCAAGAAAAAAAAGAACATTTTACTAATAAATTTGTTAGAAATGGAAACCCCCCTCCTGTAGTAACATTAGATATAAATGTCCTCATTTAACCCTCACAATACTATCAGTTTGGTGTTTTTCTGGGATTTCTAACTATGGGAGTGGGTGTGTCTTTGACTCTTCTTCCTGCTCTTGAGATACTTTTTCTGCTGTTGGGCTGTCTTGTCAAACTTCAGTGTGAGAGTTTTTGACTTGTCTTATTGTATTTTGTTTTGTCCTGTTTGGGTGTTGTCTCTTGGAGGCCTGCTCTTTACTGAAGGGAGACAGAAGGCTAATGGATCCTGGGGAGAGGGGAAGTTGAGGGAAGCTGGGAGGAGTGGAGGGAGGGAAAACTGTGGTGAAGGTGTATTGTATGAGGGAAGATTCTATTTTCAATTAAAGGAGATGCAGACTAATGGAATAGATTTAAAAAAGAACTACACATTGTCTCTAAGAAATACAATAACTTAGCAAAGTCTCTCTCTCTCTCTCTCTCTCTCTCTCTCTCTCTCTCTCTCTTTCACACACACACAGACACACACACACACATCACTATTAAATGAGGAAAACAAGCTACCAAGAAAAATAGCAGTTTAGCTGTCTTTATAGCTTATGAAGCAGATTTCAAACCAAAACTAATTAGAAGAGATAAAGAAGGATTCTATGTATTAATAAAGGGGGAAAACCAGTCATAGACATTGCAAACATTCTTGCACTGAATATTGGAGTACTGAAGTCTATTTTTAAAATGCTAAAAGGTACAAAAAGAACACATAGATCCAGACACAATAATAGTGGGGAATTTTAGTACCCTGCTCTCATATTTAGTTAGGTCTTCCAAACTTAAAATAAACTAAGAAACTTCAGAGCTAAAACACAGATCAACCAGAATCAATAATTAGGTATAAAATATTTCACCCAACAGATAGGTAATATACTTTTTCTCAGGGGTACATAGAACCTTCTCTAAAATTAATTATGTAAGAGACAAAGCTTCAATAAATACATAAAAGTGAGTTACCTAAATATTCCATCGCCTCTCCACCCACCAACCTGGCAATGGTCCCTTTTTTCTTCCCTGGTTTCTGAGGTTACTCTGGGAGATGTGCTCACATTTGAAGATTTGGAGCTAGGAGCCTCAGATGACAGAGGGCAAGCAATGTCTGTCTTTCTGGGTACAATCAGCCCTGAAAATGTGCACACAAGTACCATTACACAGACTGAGTGGATTGTACTTACACATTTTTGATTACACATATATGTACACCTAACAAGAACTAATGAAGAAAAAGGCTTTGAAAAAGAGCAAGGAGGGGAATATGGCAGGGCTTGGAGAGATGAAAGGAAAGGAGGAATTTGTTTAATTATATTATAATCTCAACAAATAACAGAAATAATTTTTCTAGAAATATTTTTTAAAAGATATTCTGAATATCCTGTCAAACAGTGATGTGATAAAAGTAGAATTCAAGAGTAAGAGATCCTACGAAAATATCTGGAAACTAAATAGTACATATTTAAAGGAACAGTAAGTACTCCAAGAAATCAGAAAGAACAATAGCATCGAATGAAAATGAAATCACAATTTTCCAGAATCGTGGGACACATATAAGGCAGTCCTAAGAGGAAAGTTTCATACAATAAGGAATAAAAACAAAATCTGAGAGGCCCCAAACAAACAATCTAGTGATGCATATCAAGGGTCTTGAAAAACAAACAGCAAATTCCAAACTCTTATTGAATTGTAGGTGTGGCTGGCCAACACAAAACACTCTCCATAGTATTGTTTGTGTCTTATTGTTTCGTTTTGTTTTGTTTTTGCATTTTTGTCTTTTTGTTGTTTTGATTTTTACTTTTTTATGAGATTATAGCATAAATACAATTCTTCATTAGCTTTGATCCCTGCAAAAAACTAATTACTTATACATATATATATATATATATATATATATATATATATATATATATATACATATATATATATATTTCTGCTCAGTACATATAATGCTACTTATGTATATGTTTTCAGGGCTGACCATTTGACATTAGACAACCAATTGATCTCTTCTTCTCTTGGGAAGACTGTTTTTCTGATTCTCAACTTTCCTTAGTTTTCCATACTTCTTTGTGTAGGCCCAGTGAGCTTTTCCCTTTCTACTTTGACAGGTTTATTGGTATTGCTTTGTGATTTTGAAAGAAGTAACATGAAGTTCAGTAGATATGGAAGCTAGAGAGGATCTCAGAGAAGCTCAGGAAGGGAAAAGGTGATGAAAAAATACTGTATGAAATGAAAAAAAGGAAAGTGGGCAAACTTAAAAAAAGTACTGAGATGATCATAAATAAAAAAATTAGGGAATGAATCAATAGAATAGAGACTAAAAGAACAGTAAATCAAATCAACAAAAGAGTTTGTTTTTCGAAAAGAAAATCAGTAGACTGACAAATCCTTAAGCCAGTCTGAGAGGAAGAGGTAGAAAACAAATGAATGAAATTAGATAGCAAAGTTTATCATTGCCTCAGACTCTATTGAAATCCAGACATTATTAGAGAATATTTTGAAAACTTACACACAAAAAAATGTTGGAAAACCTAGAGGAAATACTAAAATTAAAGCTGTAAGATATGAATAGCTTGAACAGACCTAGTGCAAGTAATGAGATAGAATGTAGCTACATTATAATGCATATAATATATTGTGACCATGTTGTCCAAGGGGCAGTTATTGTTAAATTAAGAGTAACATTTGTTACTTTGGGTCCTCTCCCTCTGTTTCTGTTACACTTGATGAAGCACTTTCCATATTTCCTATTGTGTGAAACTGCTGGTAATGAGTGAATAAGTACATCACTTAGCAATAAAAAATTCTACTTTGCTATTTCTGAAAAGCATTTTTTTATATATGGAATGAGTGGAGTTTTTCTTTCTCTATCAGTACTTCAAGAGGTTGAACTACCATCTTTTAGACTCCATGACCCTTGATGGGGAAGGACTCAGGTATAGGAATTTTCTATTCAATTAAAAGACATTAGATAGTTACGTATTATCTTTCATCCTAGACATGAAAAATCTCACCAGTATGATTAGATCATGACTCATATGGTGTCATATGAAATAAACATTTGCTGTAACATAATCTGCATCACTCTACCTCTGACTCACATGTGCTTGGGAGTCTGTCAGATTAAACAATGAGACTGACTAAGTACATAGATTCTAAATTACAAGACAGCAAAGGTCTGGTGATGGTGACTAAGACTCAGTTACTACTCTTTGAAATGTGGGTGGGAGGAGGCACCCAAGTTAATCAGAGAATGGGTCAAGAAAAGAGCAAAGCAGTAATATTTTAGGCTCAATTACAGTCTTTGGAAAAGCAGGTGAAATATTACACTGATGAGAGAAAACTCTAGAATGGGCTCTTTGCTAGCATAGTGGAGTAGGGGGAATCTGGGATGAAGATTACTATTAAAAAAAAACAGGAGAAAAATATTCCTTTCTGCTTACATTTCCTGAGTTTTCCTTTTGACAAGATTCACTACCTTTCCATAAGTATTTGCATCCTCATAACCCTGAGATGCCTCTTTTGTTATGTTTTCAGACTTAACTTTACTCTTTTATTATATATTTTCAGTTAATTAAAATTTCAATCATGAATTGAAATATATATTGCAGTAAGGCCATTTCCCACTTATTTGTTACAGTTTCAGAAAAGTCAAATTTAATAAAACATAAATTGGAGTAATGTTCTCCTCACCCAAATAAGTCTGTCGGATAGTAGTTTGCATCTCAGTGAGTAACTCCACCATCTACAAGCTTGGGATATGAGGACTAATCTAGTCCTCCCTACCCTTCATATTCTACTTCTAAAACCCAACCTGTAATTAGGCATATCTGAATCTCTCTCTCAATTCATTTTAACTCTATGTACTTTCCAATATACTCTGTTGAATTTATAATTATCAGTTATATTTTTACTTCCATGAAGATTCCAAAAATTAACCAAATAAATACAGAGAAATCCAAATTTTTAATTTCATATGTGAAATAAAAGTCTACAGATTAAAGTTATCTAACAGTTAAAGAGTTAGTAAAAGGCATCAAATCTAAAATTATTGATGTTCTGTAATATCATTATTTTTTCAACTGCATTAATGACTAAAGAGATTTCAGTTGAAAGTTTTCACAGACATGATAATAATATTCTGTATCATCTAGAAATATCCTTGAGGCCTGAGGAAAGTTCCTTTAGCAGACATAATGGGGCTACCTCTTAGGTTCTCAATAAATGTGTTAATTCAATGTCTAGAGCCCAACATGATTCATTTTGTCAAAAGTCTGGAATGTTCCCATGACACACAAGCTTACTGGGGCATTAATTCAATACTACCATATTTAGTAATAGATCTGTAGCTCTGCAACATTTCTAGGCAAAATTAATAACCTAGGATTGACTGTCTAGAGAGGGACAATAGACAGAGAAAACTCAGCTCCATTGGGATCCTATTTGATGTCTCTGAGCCAAAACCTACAACTTTTGGCCTATGAATAACCACTTATCTGTGTGTAGGATGCCTTAGGATGTATTGCAGAACTGGAACTTCCTCCAGATTAAGAAAACCAGAACTTATCTTTTGCATTATATTAAAAAATGATCCTTGATAAAGGAAGTAGTCTTAATTTTGTTTGTTTATAGAACTTAACATTTCATTCAGTAAGGATCATGTGTTCCTGTCTTTAAATTAAAAACTCTAGCAAGCATGAGTTTTTACCTAATTTTAGACAGCAGATAATCCTACTTCAAGATTTCCTGGGTATATTAAATATTCTTTCCACAGTGGTCCTTTGGGATAGGAAATCAATGCAAATGTGAATTCTCCTCTTCTGTCATATTATTGCTTCTACAACTCAATGGTTACTGTTTACCTTTTTTATGAGTATTAAAATGGAAAGAAGACAGAGGAATGAGCTCTTTTAGGAGCCTGTACTAACATGCATGCTACTTTTGAATTCTTTCAGAATGCCAGTTGTTTGCAGTGGTTCTTTTTCTCCTGGAACATTTGAATGTCTTTTCTAGCATTCTTGATGGCTTTGCTGCTTCAGTCCCCAGGTACCTCTATCTTCCTGGCACTACTTTGCTCCTTCTGTAACTGGAAATATATGAGAAATTTGTTCTTATTTAGGTCTTCTAGACTCACGTGACATATCCATTAGACAGGACTATGACTAGCTTCTAATTCTGCATTCCTTGTCCAGCAACCTCTAGATAAGCAGGTCAATTCTGATATAATTGGACTTGCATGGAACTGCTACCAGAGTGGTTAGCCTTTTGCTTGGTCCCAAGATCTCCTGGGAAGATGTCATAGCCCAGGCTATATTCACTTGAAGTGACAATTCAGGCACAATTCATCTGGGACTACCAACAATTTAAGTATCCAGACTTTTCTCTCTGACAAATGTCTGTGACTATCCATTGGGTGAGGTCTGTAGCTACCAAGTGTTTGGGGTGAGAACCAGCAACAAAGCAGAGCTCTAAGTTTGGCCTGTGCCGGGTCTTCTTATTTAGTCTGTCCACGAGTTTCCTCTTGTCAGTAAGAACCAAATGCCCTCCCCTCTCATTTCTCTTAACTCCCAGATTTATGGTTCTTATTTTTAAAAATGTAAGCATCATTTCATGACTAGAATTTTTCACAGTTATTATGTGATTGAATTAGGTGTGAGAAACCGGTTTCTTGACACTGTCTTTGCTTTGGAGTATCTTGTCAGAGAATGTTCTTAGAGATATAAAAAAGAAAGAAAGAGGGGAAATTATGTTCCTGTTTTAAGTCACCATGTTCCTTTTATCTTGAGCTGTATTTTTGCATCCTTACAAAGAGTTATTTTTATATTGGAGGTTTTTCTCTCCAAAAATATAGGTGTGAGGACACTTCGTAGTTCTTCTTATCAACATAGTAATTCCTATGTGCCTTCCTGACACCACAATTTACCAGAAACTGCAGTGAACTTTCTCTTCTCTCCTCAGATACAGAAACTGCAATAGTAGATGCATTATCCCATTTTCTCATCAGGAAGTAGGAATAATCATCTCTTTTACCAGATAACCTTTCTTTTTACAAATGGGACACATAGATTTCTAACTCCTGATTCGATTTCACCTCTCACTACATGTGTACTTCCTAACAGAAAACTTATGTCTTCAACTTCCTTGCATTCCTTGTGAAACATAAGAACATGGCACTGTCAACGATTCTACAGCATGCACATCTTTCCAGCTCTTCATGTCTCGGGTTGAAATTATTCATAGCTAAAGTGTCTCATAGCTTAATTTTTGGCTCCTTTTCCTCTTTAGTGGTAAATGAACTAGCATTCAAGATGTGACAATATGAATTGCAAATACAAATTAGTAACTTGACAATACAAAATACCAAAGTTGGGGGAACATAAAATTAAACAGTGATAAACTTCAAGATGCTTCAATCATCGTCTCATTGAATTTGCTTTGTTTTTATACAATTATTGTGAAATGCCTATATTTTAATAACTTTATTGCATCAATCTTAAATGTATGTATCTTGTACCTAAAACTTAGATTTTATTACATAACTACTCCTTTATTGATCTACTAACTAATATACAGAAGCATTTAGAAACTCAATTTAATTGCTTTCCAGTTTTCTTCGAGTTAAATGTTATATTTTCTTTGAATAAAATTTATTTTTTACAACTTTTATCCTTCTCTCATACATTACATCCCTACAGTAGTTTAACCCTCCTTCTACTCTTCCAAGTCTCTCCTCCATGTTGACTCTTCCCCAGATCCACTCCTCTGTTTTCCTTCAAAAAAAAAAAATAGGTCAGGAATCCAGCGATATCCACTGAACATGACCAAACAAGATGCAATAAGACAGGGCACAAACCCTCACAACACGGATGGACAAGGCAACCCAACAGGAGGAAAAGGGTCCCAAGCAGAGGCAAATGAGTCCTCTCTCTCTCTCTCTCTCTCTCTCTCTCTCTCTCTCTCTCTCTCTCTCACACACACACACACACACACACACACACACACACACACACACACACACCACACTGTTGGCAGTTCAAAAAACACCAAGCTACACAACCATAAGGCATATGCAGAGATCCTAGCTCAGACCCATTTAGAGTCTGTGTCTGTCTTTGTTACTTCAGTCTCTTTGAGGCTCCTTGGGCCCTGCTCTGATGATTCTGTGGGCCTTGCTCTCTGGTGTCCTCTACCTATCTTGATCCTATAATCCTTCTTCCCAATCTTCTGCCAGATTCTCCTGACTCGGCCTAGTGATTATCTGTGGGTCTCTGCATGTGTTCCCATCAGTTCCTGGATGACTGCCCCTCTGATGACAACTGGGCTAGTCAACGATCTGTGAGTATATCAGAATACCATAGCAGAGTGTCATTAGGAATAATTTCTCTTTCTCTCCTTCCTTCCTTCCTTCCTTCCTTCCTTCCTTCCTTCCTTCCTTCCTTCCTTCCTTCCTTCCTTCCTTCCTTCATCCCTCCCTCCCTCCCTCCCTCTCTCCCTCCCTTCCTTTCTTTCTCTCTCTCCTTCATTCCTGCCTTCCTTCTTGCTTGCTTGCTTTCTCAATTTCTCTCTCTCTCTCTCTCTCTCTCTCTCTCTCTCTCTCTCTCTCTCTCTCTCTCTCTCTCTCTTTTTGTGAGTCCTGGGTCTCTGGTCTGTCCTGCCTCTGATTCCAGCCCTCCAGGCAGTGTGGGGCATGGACTCTCTCTAGTGGCATGGACCTCAAGTTGGACCAGTCATTGATTGACTACTCCCACAAGTTCTGGGCCATATTTACCCCAACACATCTTACAGGCAGGACAGATTATAGGTTGAAGGTTTTGTGGCTAGATTGATGTCCCAGTGCCACCACTGAAAGTCTTGCCTGGTTTCAGAAGGTGGACGGTTTAGGCTCCATTACTAGGAGACTTTGCTAAGGTCACTGTCTTAGATTCCAGGGAGATTTAACTGCACTAGTTTTCCATGTCATTCCCCAAATGTCCCCCAATTCCAGTTATCTCTACAAGTACTCTCTCTTTCTTACCATCTGCCCAATGCTTCCTATTCCTATACCCACGTGTCCCCAGTCCAACTCCAGAAAAAAACATGTGTTCAGTAATCTCCTCTCTGCTCCTTGACTTTTTGAAGACACTGTATAAATTATCACCAAGAAAGTTCACATTCAGGATTTGTCTTTTCACTTCCTATAGCTTCTTTTAAATTTTTTTTCTGTCTGCCTGTACCATTTGAATACATAGATAAAAGTTGGCTAGGTCCAGGTATAATAGTTTCAGTGTTAATTTCAGAGCTGGAATTATTGACTTTGTACTGTATCATAACAAAGAGAGCATAGTTTGTAGTTCTATAATAGTCACATTTGTTCACCAATTTGTTGTAACATGAAATCTAAAATGGTCTTATAATAAAAAATCCTGGGACTAGATATTGAGGTAAAATGCTGAAAGATCAGAGAGACAAAGGAATAAGCCACTGCTACATATCACCTAACCAACTCCGCGAATCCTCTGACCAAAATCCTCTGAGTCCTCACCTGAAAACCTCTCCAGCTGAAAAAAACAAACAAACAAAAAAACAAAAACAAAAACAAAAAAAACCCCGCAATTCCTGTCTCTTCATGCCTTATATACCTTTCTTGCTGGGATTAACTGTGTGTGGTTTCAATTACTTGGGTTAAAGGTGTGTGCCACCACTGTCTGGCTCTGTTTCTTTCCTGGTCTGAATCAATCTCATGTAGTTCAGGGTTGCCTTGGACTCACAAAAGTCCGGATGGATGTCTGCCTCCCAAGTGCTAGTATTAAATGTGTGTGCCACCACTGCCTGGCATCTATGTTTAATCTAGTGACTTGTTATGTTTTCTGATCCTCAGGCAATTTTATTAGGGTACACAATATATCACCACAATTTGTCTTCCATATTTTAGTTAAGTGTGATTGACTGCAGTAAAAATATAATAAATGAAATGTTCCAGCCATAATTCACAATATGCTAATAATTATTTTTGTTCTGAGCACTATTGTAAAAAGTATGTAAATCATTTCTTTCTCTAACATATCTATTCTGTGAACACTGTCCTACAACATTAATCCTTTACTAATTGTCTCAGTTATTGTGTCTATTATTTTGTTATCATCATGCTTGTGTTAAAGTGATCATTATTTTGTTTAATAATGGCCACAAATGAACTTGTAGTGATGCTGGAAATTTATATATGTTAAAGAGAAAGTATAGCATGAATCTTAAAGTTACTTATTAATAAAATCAAACCTGGTGCCAGTTATTGGGGTGAATGCTGGAAGATCAGAGAAGCAGAACAAGCCACAGCTTCCTCACCTTGCCAGTTCCTCAGCTGATCCTGTTTCCTTAGACAAGAAGCCTCTGAGTCCTCATCTAGAATGAATCTCAGCTGAACTGCTGCTCCAAAGTCTGAAACCTTAACCAGCTAAAAGCTTCTAGTTTCTGGTCTTCACGCCTTATATATCTTTCTGTTTTTGCCATCACTCCCTGGGAATAAAGGCTCACTTCTTGGGATTAAAGGCAAGTGTCACCATGCCTGGCTATTTCCAATGTGGCCTTGAACTCACAGAGATCCAGAGGAATTTCTATCTCTGGAATGCTAGGATTAAAGATGTGAGTGCCACCATTTTCTAGCCTTTGTATCTAGTGGCTGTTCTGTCTCTGACCCCAGATAAGTTTATTAGGGTGCACAATATTTTGGGGAACACAATACCACCACAATAAAGTTAAAGTGCTTTTCTGTACATGCAAAACTAAGTTGTTTTTTAAGGAGATAAATGAAATTCATGCCAAAGCTTCTAAGTTCCATGGAAAGAAAATACTTCTACCTGGGAACTTGTGATGAAGGAGAGAAATGCATGGTGCTTTTCCTGTCACTCACAGCTTAGTCTACAAAAGGCATGGTTACAGGGTGGACAGCAAGTGCCTAGCTAAAATGCAAAAGGCATGAAATTTGAGTGTGGATGTACAGAAAAACTCAATGCAATATAGTGCAGCATAGTACAATACAATACATTATTTCTGGCATCCACTGAATCTTGTATGCATCTCTATGGACACTAAGGATTACTGTACTGTCAGAAGTAATTTGTTTTCTCATACACTTCTCATAGTGGTCTTTTCTGTTTCATTGTGCCTCAAGTGGACGAATACAGTTAGGGAAAAGTAATGTCAGTTAAAATGCACTAATAGTTGTCTGTTTCCTTACTTCAGTCCTTCTCTTTTGAACTATTTTTCTTTCTCTGAAGTCATAATCACCTATCCACATAACTTAGAATAGCTTCTTTGGCAGACTCTTTATATTGAAGTATTTCTTCCTTGAACAAAGCACTGCTTAGAGTTTCTATCTAAGTTTGCAGGATGTGGCCATATATGGCTTTAATTTTGGAATCAAGCAGGGCGATGAGGGCAAACTATTATCAGAATAAGACTAGGGCTAAGGAATTTCGGTATATTTATTCAAAAAATGTATTTTAAAATTTTATTCCCCTAGAAAGAAGAAGAAAGACACAATTCTGACATGAAAAATATAGACCCCCAAACACTCAATACAGGTAATTACAAATTGTGTAGGGAAGTTATCCAACCTACTCAGAAATTATATAAATAGAAAATTATCTGTTCTACTTTGGGATTTGCTGAGTCAATAATAACCCTCTCATTTCCTCCTTTCTTAATGAGAACTAGTAAAAGTACATTTTCTACCTTTAATGAAGTACTTTCTCCCCCAATAGAAACAAATTCTGATTATTTATTTGTCCCTATTTATACTTTTGAAGCTCAGAGAGGTACCCAGAAGAATTAATCAGCATAGTTCAATTAGTAAGCCTCCAACATTTTATGAGCAATAGCAAACACTTTAAAATTTCTAAATGCCATGTTTGGAGCTGAAGAGATGGCTCACAACACACTTGATACTAAAGCATTAGGATCCAAGTGTGGATTCCTGCACTTAGATTAGAGTCAGATGTGGCAGAAACTCCAGATGAGGTGGGGATACTGAGGTAAGTGGATTTTGGGCTCTCTGGTTCCTCAGTGTAGCGAGAATGGGGACCTCCAAGTTTAGTGAGAGACTTGGCCTGAAAAAAAAATAAAAAAAGGTGGGTAGAAACTGAGAATGTTTCATGATGTCAACTTCGGGATGCCACACATGCACAAACAGTTGAGCACATCTGTGTACACACACACACACACACACACACACACACACACACACACACACACGGGACGTAAAGCTATCTTAGGACTACAATGGGGGAAGTAATTAAGGAGATTAAGTGTAAAAATGCAAGAAGAGCAAACAGAAACTCTCTTGAATCTCTCATAACTAAAAAGTAAACATCATTTTGTTTCTAATTTTATTATATAGGGAGCAAAGAGGTGTCTCAGTGGATGAAAATGCCTGCTGTGCAAGTCTGACCATGATAGTTCAATTACTGAATTTCACTGTGGAAGGAAAGAACAGACCACTACAGTTTTTCCACATCTTGGCATGCTCAGGCCCATACTTACACATATGCAACTCTCTCTCTCTAGTAATAATAATAATAATAATAATAATAATAATAATAATAATAAAATAATCCATTATAAATATGTAGTAGTGGGTGGTGTTTATAATTTTGCCAAGTTTATTTGATGCCAAAACCAAAACTCTGGGTAGCCAGTTGATAGCTGAAATATTAAATACAAAGAAAATTTATAATGATTCTGAGAAATGTTAGGTCAATAGCTGGATGGATTTTCAAATCTTTTGCAAAGACTTTAAACCTAAACTTTCAGAACCAATCTATCCAGCTGGAAATTGTAATTGCACATTAGAGTGGGAAAAGTTTTGTTCCCAGAATAATCTTGTTTGAAGAACCTTAGGCTCTCATGACAAAATTTTCCATCATGAAATTATTTTTGAAATAGTGAGCTAAACAAATTATTCCCCTGCATATTTGATACACATTTAAATATATCACATACATTATGGTACTTAGAAAATGGAGTATAATATGCAAAGATTTTGAAAGGCTTTTGGGGTCGGAGTAATAGCTCAGTTTCTGGGCACGCTTGGGGACCTAAATTCAATCCCTCAGAAACCATGTGAAAAATAAATTCATGTGGCAGTGCAGGCTTGTAATCCCAGCATTCAGAGGAGAATATTGGAGGATTTGAAAGGCTTGCCCAGTCAGCCTAATTGGCAAGCTCCAGGTTAATGAGACAGCCCATCTCACAAAATAAGATGGATAGCTCCTGATTAATGATACCTTAAGAGGTTCTCTGGCATTACACACACACACACACACACACACACACACACACACACACACACACACATTTATGTACTCTCACACACATGAATGTGAACATGCATGTACACATACTCTTAAAAATAGAAAAAGAAAGAGAATGAAAGAGAGGTAGATAGTTCTTTGACATATTCTTTCAGACTTTTGTCTTCCACATGAAGCGTACTTTTATGCTACACATTGAAGGTAGAGACATAAATAGAAACTGAATTCTGTCTATGAGCTGAATTGTATGGGTTTTACTCTAATGAGCATCTAAATTACTGAAAAATTATATAGTTCATTCAAAAATACTCATTTCAGACATTATGAGGGTATGCCCATCTTGATTTTGTTCTTTGTCCTAGGTAGATGTGTTTCATTCCAGGACACAGTCACTGCTCTTTTTGTGGTTTCTCAGAAATTGGGAAGATTAACCACCTGCTCTGACATGTCAGTACCTAAGCTTCCTGCTCTTTCCCGAGAAGCACAGGTACTACTCACATTTCTCCTTGCTACTTCAGGTTTTGATGTGCTCTTATCCTGAGCATGCTGAGTTAAACCTCAGGAATAGACCAAGAGTTTGAATGGTGACTGCCTACATATTTGTCATTCTCATTTTGCTCAGGGATCTTCCAGTGTTTCATCTTTGATTTCACAGCCATCTGACAGCATTGGATGCTGCTGTCAAATCCATCTATCCAAACAGACTCTGCCCCTTAAAAGCCAGCTCTTGTTGATACACCAAAGAGTCACAGTTCTTTCCATAGTATAGCTCTATGTAGTTCTCAGAGCACATTTTAGTCACTGACACTGAACAAAAGCAAGTGTGGAATTTAGAATTTAAAATAATTGAAAATATTTTGCATTTAAAAAAGTAATGCATCCTTATTAAGACAACTTGAAACTTAAGAAAAGGAAAAATCAAGTACATGTATTTGCAAGGTCCATTAATACTTGGTTGCATTTTCTACTGGAATATTTCTAGAGCCATGGAACTTACAAATGCATAACAATAATTCTATGTGTAGTAAAGAAGACCACGTGCCTCTGTCACCAAGCCATACTGCTAGTGGATGTGTACATTAAGAAGCCATGTATTTAAAAATGGTTTTCATCAAGTTTACTTGAATATTATGTTGTTTGCATTAATCTTCTGTATATTGTATAGATGTTTCTATAAATTTACATGATTTTCTGGTACAATTCTGTTTATAAATATATTATTGCTAAATATTATTTCCACAGATACATTTAGAACATGTATAAACATATTTAGGACTAGCAATGCACATTGGGGTAGATATGTATGTAAAAATTCTATGTAGTGATAATTTTATATTGTTGGAACCAAATACCCGACAGAAACATGTTAAGGGTGGAGTGGTCTGTTCTGGCTCACAGTTCATGGATACAGTTTATCACTGCAGTGAAAGTGTGAGATGATAGTGGTTCAAGAGAAGTATGGTTGCAGCCTTGTAGTTGACTAGAAAGCAGGGCTCAGACTGGAAACATGGGTATATTTTAACCTTCCAAGGCTGGTGCTCAGTCTGCCATTTCTATAACCCAGCCACTATATATTAAATATTCCAAGCCTCAAAAATACAAATCACCAATTTGAGACCAATTATTGAAACATATTATATGGTATGTTTCACAGCCAAATTGTGATGTTGTGTTCCTGGCTTCTTCCATAGCACATTTGCCATTTTGTAAGGTAAAATGCATTCAGTCCAACTTCAAATACATTCCCCCCCACCAGATCTATAGAAACCCAACATTACTCAAAATTCCAAAGTCTGTTTTAAGACAATGCAAACTCTTAACTTGGAACAGCTTTGGTGGTGATGGAACCAAATTATATCCACTCTAGAGTGGCATTGAGTAAATCACTCCATTCTAAATGGGATGGAAAGCAGGGTAGCCAGGAGAGAGCATACCAAACAAAACCAAAACACAAGGGAAAATACCAAATTCTCTAGCTGTAGTGCCTACATCTGGAACAGTAGTCTCTGATCTTAGATAATGATGCTCTTCAGAAACCAGTGAAAGAAAAAAGAGGTGAAGACTTGGGCTTTTCCTACACTTGAGATTTTTAGCAATGTCCTAACATGCTAAAACTCAGCTACCAGGGGAGTTCTCAAGCAAAATCATACATTTAAAAAGAAATGAACCAACTACAAACATCAGTCGCTGGTGAGGAACAGTCAGAGTCAATAGCTCCCGCATGTCCTTGCCCAGTTAGATTCCATAGTGAGATAGAGGCTGTCAGTCAACTATGTTTCTGCGATCATTTTCCCTTTAAGGGTGAGCATCATCCTTTGGGGCCCTACTTCTCATGAAGCACTTTCATCTTCTTTGATGAAATTCACCCAATATTTCAGACACAGAGGTAATTTTATTAGTTCTCATCTTGCTTGAGTATGTAACTCGGTAAGAACAGAGCATGTGTATAAAAGAATGCACTTGTATTATTGCTACTCTAAACTGCTTTTGTATGTTCTGCCTCCACCGTGTGACTGGTGTTGCTCTGTTTCCCAGGTTGTACTTTCTACTTCCTGTGGCTTTCTTCCTTCAAGATTTTTGAGTCTTTAAAAGAAATCATTAAATTATGAAAGAACTATTTGAGAATGCCAAGGCATAATTTTATGTCTTGGCCCTCTTTACTAGGGCCAAAATTTCCTTTCAAATGAAATTATAATGATAGTAATTATACTAAATTTTTATGTAGAACTCATTTTTCACAGACAGACTTTTCATTGCTATGCTATCTGATTGTTTCTTTGCTGGGCACAATTATCAAGTACACTAAGATAACGCTTTACCATGGTATGTATCTTTGAGTGAAAGAATTTGAAATCCAGTAAAGTGGGCTATGATTCCTTAAATTTATGACTGCAATAGGCAATATTCAAGAATAGAGGATGAAGAGATGGTAAAGAGATTCAAAGGGAGGTATTTCTTTCTTATCAGGAAATCACATATGCTACTCAGAAGTAGTGCCTTTAAAAATTGGATCATCTTGCTTACAGAAAAATCAGAGTGCAAATACATATAGCCAGAAAGTAGGTAACTACCTGAGCTCACAGGGTGTATGGTGACAAGAATTTGGCCAGTGGGAGAGAAACTAATCATGGATATGAGTATGGTGTTTCTTTTTTATGTAACAAAATGTTCTAGAATGGACTGTGGTGGTGGTGGTTCCATAACTTTTTGATTACTCAGGATTGTTAGATCCCATAATTTAAAAGTCTCAACTGCATAATATGGAAATTTTACCTCAATAGATGTGCTTTTAAAAAATAAAATGAAGGGTACAAATTAAGTTGTATAGAATCTGTAGTCCATGAAGATGAGAATCACTATCATAATTGAAAGTGAAGTGCACTTCTTTCAATGTCCCCATTGAAACTAAAGTAAGCTTGGTGCACAAGCCATGCCATGCACAGAGCACACTATTTCAGACCATTTCTCCCCATCCTTTTGTGCTTAGGTTGCTTCCACTGTCTCTTGACGCTCCCTGAACACCACTGTGAGTGATATATTCAAATCACTGCTAATTATAGTTTAGAAGTGTTCAACATTACCAGCTTTCAGGGGAATGCAAATTGAAACTACTTTGAGATTCTACAACACTCCAATCAGAATACTATTATCACAAAAAAAAAAATACCAAATGGCAACAAATGCCAGCTAGGGTGTGGGGAGAGGAAAACATTCACTGTTTATGGCAAAGCCATTATAGAAATTAGTGTGGTTTTTCCTAAGGAAGAAAGAAAAAGAAAAACGATATGACCCAGGTATATCACTCCTTGGCATATACCCAAAGAACTCTTAGCCCTACTATACAGATACTTGCTCAGTCGTGTTCATGGTTGCTCTATTCACAGTAATCAGAAAATGGAATTGACCTAGCTGTCCATCAACAAATGAATAAATAGTAAAAAATGTGTTACCTATATACAATAGAGTGTTATTCAGCTATGAAAAATGAAATTATGAAACTTTCAGGTAAATTAATAGAATTAAAAGGAATTATACTAAGTGGGATAACCCAGGCCCAGAAACACAAAAAATACTTTCTCTCATATTTGGATCATAGCTTCAAATCTTAGTATCTGTGTTTTCAACCTGGAATATCTATAAAAGTCAGGAAGCTAAATGCTCATTGGAGTAGAAGATGGCTCCATAGAGGGGTCATAGTAGAGCAGGGATAATATGAAAATAGAGAGAGGGATACTGAGGAGGTATTAAGCATGGATGGTGCCCATAAAGTGGAGAGGTGAGTGTGAACAGAGAAAGATTTAACCCAAATGAAGGATGCAACACAAAGCTATATGGAAACCTATTGCTTTCAAATCCACAAAAATATAAGAGCTGGAATTGCGATTTCCTACGTGGTTTGATGATAAAGAACCCAAGAGCCAAGAGTAATTAAATCAAATTACCAGTGCCAGGTGTAGGATAGACGCCATAGAGCTCAGACAATACAGACTCTTGCTATTATTCTTGGATGCTTATTAAAGTAAATGACGCACTATTGCTGAAGATACCAGATGCTTTCACTGCAAGATATAGAGAAATCAACTGGAACTGAGCTGGGAGATTCCTTCCTGGCAGTCAGCTTTCATCATACTGTCCAATGGAGGCCACTAGGGAGGAAAAGATGCCAAAAGTCATAATGACTGAGCTGAGATCCCTGTGAACTACAATACCAGCCTGCCAGGCAAGATGTTCCCACCAATACAATGGTGGTACCACTGTTTAGAGAGCAACCAAGTACTCCGTGGTTGGTTTTGAGGTACCTCCTACATGAAAGAATCCACGCTTGGTAGTGTAAATCTGACTTTTTAAAACATGGGTAAGGAGGTCCTAGACCATGGGAGGATCTTACTATTGTTGCTTAGCTAAACTGACACAGTCCAAGGTGCCTTCTAAATGCAAATGTTTGTCTACAGATACTTAGAAAAACACTTGTCTTAGTCTTAATCAGAGAAATTTCTCTTGGCAATGAATGAGATCTATATTGGTTAAAGTCAGTGCAGGAAGAAGAGAATATTTGGTCTCATCTCCTGGCCACTACCTTGGTCAAAAATCTCTTTTTTTGTGTGGTAGGCAATATTTAATGCAGAGACTCCTAACTGGTGAGAACAAGTGACTGTGTGTGCTCAGCCCTAAATGGGGCATTGATGTTGCCTTCCCCACAGCTTTACATATTAGTAAACATTGTATTCAAATCCAATTTTTTAAGAGCATCCAGAGAGTGTTTAATTGAAAGCATGGTAATTTTGGGTTATTTTGTTGCAGACCTTAAGGGACATTTAAGGCAAAACTTATTAAAACGAGTTATGTAATTTCATTTAAATAAAAATATGATGACTAAATTATTCTCTGGTGTTCTCATCTGAAGGTGGTTCCTTAGGTTCTGACCCTTTGTTTCAATACTAATTTGGAACTGTATGCTACTGATAATTCCACATACTATTTAAACTTCTTTGAAGGGAGATATTTGCAGATACTGACAAAAAGAATGCTCTTACTTTTATGGTTTTAAAAGAGCTTAGATTGATGGTATCTTTTTAACATCATATTTCTGCAAAGCGTGCCTGTTGAGACGGCTGTGGAAGTTTCATCTGCATCACAAATGTCGTACTTTCTGAAATATTTCATTACCCAGAATATTTCTTTATTATTTTTTATTACTTCTTTGTATTTGACTTAGAATTATTTTTATACATGTCTGTTTTCAAATTCTATTTGCATTTTGTTATGGGAAAGCTTTTGTTGAATTTTTCTCTTTAACTCAACAATTGTTTATTGGCTTACTCCACATGTCTTGCTCAGCCAGTTTTTCATATACCACCAAGGACCACCTAGCTACCCATGGCTAGCATCTTCACTGGGCTGGAGCCTCACACATTCATCACTAATCAAGAAAATTCCCAGAGATTTGCCTACTGACAATCTGATGGAGACATTTTCTCAACTGAGTTCCTCTTCCCAAATAACTCTAGATTTGGGTCAAGTTAGTTGGAAACCAACCAGAAGAAGTGGCATAAATTTTAAATGACTTTATTGTGGTGTGACTTACATATAATATATGATCCGATTTTAAGTTCAGAGTTAGATTTTGATGCATGTATTTACTCACATAACCACCAATGCAACCAGCATTTACACCACCATGGAGTGCTTCCCTGGACCGTTTGTTGGTCATTTCTCCAATCCGAGTTTCAGGCAATGGCTGATTTCCTTTCTTTCTCTATACACTAATTTTGCCCAGTACAGAATTTCACAAAAATAGAACCAAATGATGTGAGCTGTTTGGGGTATGGTTGCTTTCTCTGAATATAAAATTTTAGTGACTTGTGAGTCATTAAATTGATATATTTTCTACAGTTTATTGCCTTTTTCTCCAGCAATGATTCTGTTTATGACTATTCAGGATGCATTCATATGTTGATGAACACTTGAGCTATTGAGAACTGAAATACTTGACATTTATAGATAAAGTTATGGCAAAATTCTTTTCAAATTGTTTGCAGTTTTTTTGTAGTTATAGGTTTTAATTTCTTTAAGAGCAGCTATCGAGTAGTGAATTACAGAGAGTTGTGATAAATGCACACATAACTGGATAAGAAGCTGCTAAATGATTCCCTCAAATAGGGACATTATTTATATCTCTACTATGAATGTATAAAATTTCCAGTTGTTACATATTCATTTTAGCAGTTGGTGTTTTAAATATTTAATTTTAACCATTCTTATTTGTGTTCATACTATCTCACTCTAAGTTTAATTCAAATATGTCAGATGAGTATAGATATTTTTGAGTATGTTTTGGAGTTTTTAATCTTAGATATTTAGATATCATCTATCAAAAAAGAATTGCTTATATTTTATTGGTTTTTATATTTAAAACATAAGAATTCATGTGGATACAAATCTTGTAGATATATGTAGTAACATATATGTATATGTACAATCCAATTATTTTTCCCAGATTGTGACTTCCATTTTTATGTTCCAAATGATTCCTATTTTAAAAATAGATTTTCATTTTAATGAAGACTATTTTCTTCTTTTAAAGTTTGTTCGTATGTTCTACCTAGGATATTTTTCCTTGACTTTACTGATGATTTTTTTATTGTCACCTAAATTTGCTCTCTACTTTCTTTATTTTCAGGAGTATCTTTATTTTCTATAGTAGGTTATTTTGGGTTTGGGTGAGATAGAGCTGGTGTTTAGCTTTTTATATTGATGAAATAATAATATTTTCTCAAAGATTCTTTCTTTTCTCATTGATTACTTTATGTTTCTAAAAAAACTTATTAATACACATAATGATATTTGGCGCCTAATATTTAATTTTGTTGCTCTCTGTATTTGCCATAAAAATACCAGTTTGCTTTGATTCTTATAGCTTTGAAGTAAATATTAGAATTAAACAATGATAGGTTTGTCACTTTAAGACTTTTTGCTCAGCCGGGCGGTGGTGGCGCACGCCTTTAATCCCAGCACTCGGGAGGCAGAGCCAGGTGGATCTCGGTGAGTTCGAGGCCAGCCTGAGCTACCAAGTGAGTTCCAGGAAAGGCTCAAAGCTACACAGAGAAACCCTGTTTCGAAAAAACCAAAAGAGGACTTTTTGCTCAAAAACTTAATAATTGTTTTAATTATTTGTTCAAAGAGTAAACTGAGTGAGAAGGGATTTGCTTTGGCTCACAGTTCAAGAGTACAGTCCATGATGTAGGAAATCCTGGTAGCAAAAGCAAGAGAAGGCAGCGAGTCATCTCATACCTAGTAAGGAAGCCAAGGCAGTAATGTGGGACTCAGCCTGTATATTAAATTCAGGACCCCAGCCCACAGTTAAGGTGAGTCTTCAGACCTTCGTTACCCAGATCTAGATAACCGTTGGAGGTTTGCATTCTGCATGGCGCTAGACTCCATTGAGTTGATGATAGTTACCATTGCAGTTACTGTCTTAGCTCCTTCATATCCATGTTCATTTAGAATCAGCTTAACCATATTTACAAAAAAATCATATAACCTCCCTCCCTTCTTTCTTATGTCCTCCTCCTCTTCCTCATTTCCATTCATAGTCATTCTATTTTATTTATTTATTTATTTTGTTTTGGAGTAATGCCATACTGTGTTTTCTGCAGTGGCTCTACTTTCACATCTTCTGAAACAAGTTACAAGGGTTCTAGCTTTCCCACATCCTTTCTAACACATGTACTATTTCACTTCTTGTTTTCTTGGTAGATGCCACCCTGATACATTTGGTTTTTCCCTGGACTTTTATGCTCATTTGGCTAATGATTGGTGATTGTTGGCATATTATATATACTTAACTGGCCTTTTTTCAAAAGATGTCTATTCAAGTTTTTTTTTTTTGTCCATTGTTGGTAAGACTATTTGGCCTTCATGTCCTATTGAATTATTTAGCTATTAACTCTGTCCTAAATATAGTTGCTTCTTTTTTTTTTTTGCTGTGTAGCAGCTTTTTAGTTTCATGAAGTTCCATTTTTCTAATATTGCATTTGTTATTTATGATTTTGATATTATATTTATATACTGTTAACAAATCTACATACTAAAATACAGTGCCATTATGCTTATTTTAAATTGCTCTCTTCTATGAATTGAAGACTTGTGTTTAAATTATTTACCTATTTGGAATTTGTTTTGTATATTGTATATAAAAAACCAGTCTTAGTCTTTCAAATAAAGTTACACAGTTTGCCCAAAACTATTTTTTCAAAATAATATCTTTTCTCTAGTTTGTGTTTTGGGCCCATATATCTAAGATCAGTTAGCTATGTATTCTGTTTGTCTATACACCTGCCATTTTGCTAATGCCATGCTTTTTAAAGCACCGTATCCTTGTATTATATTTCAAAATCAAAAAGTGTTATGCTCCCATATTTGTTCTTCTAGCCTGTAATGGTTTTACATATCATAAATCAATTATGTACCCCCAGGATGACTGTAGCACATATGAAAAGCTATGCTATGGAAATAACGTCAATGTCCATGAGCATTAAGATGGAGGAAAAATATGGGATCATTAATGAATACAATATTATTCATTCCTGTAAAATAAGAGAGTCCTGTTTATATGTTTTTACTAAGTGAAATTGTTCAGTTGTAAAAGAAAATATGGTGCATGATTGTAAATTGACTAAACTGATAAATCCAAAGAAAGAAGAACAGGATGGGAGTTGTCAGAGTCTGAGGAGTAAGAGAAAGGAAAGAGATACTGTTTTTCAGGGGCGAAGCATTTCCATTATGTAAGAAGAGTGGCTTATAGATGTTGGCAACAACACATCATTTATTTTCATAACTCTGCTGCATGATTCACTTATGAGGAATCAGTATCCCCAAGAAAGATCAGTATATGGTGGAAGATATTCCCTTACATTTTTTTTCCTTTTATTGCCAACTTTTGGAAAAACAATATCATTATCTGAAGGAAGGAATCTTAATCACTCTTGAAGTCAAAGAATAAGATGCTTTAGGAAAAGAATTGCATTCAGCTGATACCTTTCAAGTCATAGTGGTGTATATGTTCAATATATAACTTCAAAATTAAAATTCAACAAGACACTTTTAAATTTCTACATATTCACTATTATTTTTTCTAAATTTTCTTATTTACATTGTAAAAGATAAGTTTCCTGAGCCAAAATATCTAACTAGTGTATCCTTTTGTTATGTATGTATGCATAATGAAATTAAATTGTAGTTTAAATGAAGAAAAATTAAAATAAGCCTCACAATATTAACTTAAATATAATGTTCAATGTTTTCAGTTTTATTGGATTAACACATTTTGAAATAATTATATTCATGCTGAGTCTGGCTTGTACGTTGAGGGTTATATTTATGCTTTCTGCAAGTCTTCTTAGCAATATTTTGTTGATTTAATATATTGGTCTTGCCAATGCCTGAGCAAATGCATTCTGAAGTAGTCATACATTTTAAAAACAAAAGTTGTAAAAGTCTAAAAGAATTTTAAGATGGCTTTAGACTAAAAAAAAATCAAGATAATATGCAAAAACTTAGTCTATTCCTCTAGCAACTGTCGTCAGTGATACTTGTTTGTCGAGTGATGACTAGGAACTAGCAGTGGGGAGACAAAACTCCTGAGATCTGCATCAGGTCTCCCGGGAGGAGCTAATGTCTTCCTCCTGAATGTTTATGTATATGTTTATCCCAAGACATCGGGAGGATCAAAGGGACCAAGGAAGACAATCGCTACAATAATCAAAGGACCCAAGACATTGCTGTTCAACTAGATAATTTAGCCATCATCAATTGTCACAGGTGATGAGATGGGATAGTTGGGAGAAATCACTTTTGGAAAAGGGAAAATGAAGCCTATACCAAATGCTATTCTAATGCCACCTCACAAAACACAAAAGCACAAAATTGAAAATCAAACAGTTCTGAAAGCAATGTAGGGATGGTGCAGAACACAAGTCATGAATATTTATTGGAATTTGTAAATGTCTAACATCCAACATGTAATATTTACAATATTTGGAATATGATAAGAACATCAAGTATGAAAAGAAGTAAGAAGGTGCTCCCTACAGACACCCAACTGATGTAAAGTATAGATTAGGCAACAAACATCTTAGAACCATGAACCATGTGTTCAAGGAAAGAGAGAAGAAATGGTGATGTCCTAGAGTCATGAAGACTGCAAAAACCTTCAAAACTAAATTCATAAAGAGTGCAACTACAATGTCTATAAGTACATTGAGATTAGTGGCATGTGCTGTAATACATTGAATTCACCATGGTTAAATATAAAACACCAGGATCACACATTCACCTTTTTAATTCTGCCCAGAATTTCTGCTTTTGGGACAATTGAGTAGACATTTTTTCTCTGTTCTCATTATATATATATGTAGCAATTCTGGATGTTATATATAAAACAAGCAATGGGACACACTGCAGAAAGAAAAGTTAAGAGTGACTGCCTACTGCCTTACAACTCCAGGAATTACATGATGGACTGTTTCCCGAGTTTCTTTATGTCCTCACATATCCCAAACCTTGTCAACAGATATTCAAGTTCTTAAGGATGGGTCACAGACACCCTTTTGTCCCCAAA
Organism: Peromyscus maniculatus bairdii; assembly: GCF_049852395.1. Taxonomy (NCBI): domain Eukaryota; kingdom Metazoa; phylum Chordata; class Mammalia; order Rodentia; family Cricetidae; genus Peromyscus; species Peromyscus maniculatus. Next base: position 19,004,816 of record NC_134863.1, read on the forward strand.
AGGAAGATTTTCCCAAAAATAATTTTATGACTGAGGGTCACCACAGCATGAGTCAATTCTCTCTAGACAGAAAACAATAAAATAAAAAAATGGACAGCTTAGAAAAACAGAGCTCTTTTGGGCAAGAGCCACTCTCCTCCAGCCAAACATCTCTGAAAAGAAGGAGCAATGCATCTCTAAGAAAACACCAGTTAAGAGCCCTGATGGAAGAAACCACTAACCTGCCACTTGTAAGGTATTGACCAAGAAGCTCTGTGAGGGCCACCCTTATCGTCGGGGACACGCAGTAAAGGGCTTCTGCACACATAGGATGTCAAAGGAGACTAGGAGGAGCATGAGTTCCCCACCACCTCCCAGGAGTGAGGTGCTCACCCCTGATTCAGGGGGAAGGAGGAGGAAACTTGTTGGAATAAGGAACCTGAACTTACTCTTCCACATCGCAGTGATAAGGCCTTCCAAGTACCTTTCAGGGCTTTTTTGGAAAATAACTGGAATAGAAGTTTAGATGAAATAAGCATCCACGTTTCTTGCAAGCATTACTTATACCGAGAAACAAGAAAGTCAACAAGAAAATCATGTTAGCCACTAACACAGAAGTTCTCAACCTGTGGGTCATGACCCTTTGGGGGGTTGAATGATCTTTGCACAAGGGTCATCTAAGACCATCGGAAACACAGATTCTGACATTACAATTCATAACAGTAGCAAAATTACAATTACGAAGTAGCAACAAAAATAATTTTATGATTGGGGGCCACCAAAGCATGAGGAAATGTATTAAAGGGTCGCAGCATTAGGAAGGTTGAGAACCACTGCACTAACACAAAATAATGGAAATAGCAAACTTTATGGACACAGATTTTAAAGATGACATCATTAAAATGCATCAATAAGTGATTGTTGAAAGTGTGAAACAATGAAAAACAGAAAATGTTAGTCAGGAAATAGCCTTAAGAAACACAGAAGGCGCCCTGGTTGTGGTGGTGCACACCTTTAATCACAGCGCTGGGGAGGCAGAGGCAGATGAATCTGTGAGTTCGAGGCCAGCCTGGTCTACAAAGGGAGTTCCAGGACAGCCGGGGCTACACAGAGAAACCCTGTCTTAAAAAAAAAAAAAAAAACATTTTAGCCGGGCGGTGGTGGCTCACGCCTTTAATCTCAGCACTCGGGAGGCAGAGCCAGGCGGATCTCTGTGAGTTCGAGGCCAGCCTGGTCTCCAAAGTGAGTTCCAGGAAAGGCGCAAAGCTACACAGAGAAACCCTGTCTCGAAAAACCAAAAAAAAAAAAAAAAAAAAAAAATAGGGAAGAAACACAGAAGGCAACAGAAATAAAGTGAGTTAGAAAAGGCACGAGCTCTGCCTTGTGACACAGATTTGCAAGCCACAAAATACAATTGTTAATGTAATAGAGGTACAAAATTTGACCCTTCCAAAACTTAATTTAAAACTTAGTTTTCTAGCAATATTAAATGAGTTAAACCAATAAAGACTGGGGATTCCAAGGGATAGAGATGATGCCATTCAATAATTATGGAAGACCTTCAGCTTCTCAAAAGATTAAGCATACACCCACCACACATCCTAGCAACTCTACAAGTAAGTATTTACTCAAGCAAAGTGAAACGCATTTCCTCCATTCAAAGACCTGCTGGAAGAGTTGTAGTTATTTCAGTTATGGTGGCCAAGAAAGATAAACAACTTAACATGGGCACATGTAAAGAAGCCACTTTGTAGTATATTTCTACCATGTGTAATTTTGGTGACGGTCCTGGATCTCGTTCTGTAGACCAGGCTGGCCTTGAACTCACAGAGATCCACCTGGCTCTGCCTCCTGAGTGCTGGTGTTAAAAGCGTGCACCACCACCACCGCCCAGTCCCTTTCTTATTCTTCCTGGTATTTTGTACATTTTATGTCAAGACACTTCATGGAAGGTTTTTTGTTTGCTTGTTTTTGAGTTTTTTTCCCCTAACAATTCTGGGGGGGAAAAAAGTTACTTTTCTTTAAAAAGTTAATTTGAAAATTCTGATGTCATTTTATTGCCTTTATAATTTATTTCCCTGGATATCGTGAGGATATTAGGAGTAGGGTTAAACAGGGTTTAAATGTATAAGGTTAAAAAATGTATAAGGTCTCCTTCTGTAGACTGGGCAGCCTACATGGTAGCCTTCAGTCTCAGTCTCCCAAGAGCTGGGCTTACAGGCATAATCCACCATGCCTGCCATGTCCTGGGTATCTTACCTTTCTCTGAACTACAGTCATTTCATGGGACTTTGTTTCAGAGATAGTAAATCTGTCGTTTTAGCCGAGGACTCTGAGATGCTTTTAGCATGCTTTTTAAAGTCTTTATGTCTATCTTTGATAAGAGTTTTAAAACAGGTACCACTGTTCCTAGCTTTAGTTTTTCATTTCAAATGCCCCAGTAATACAGAAATTATTCATTTTTTCCTTATGCTGTGATTCCATGACTTCTTTTTTAGTTTTAGTTTCTTAGTTTTCTTAAAGGTTTCACTTAAGCACAGATATTTTCCTTAAACTTTCATTTCCTTCCACATTTTAGACTCTAGTAGACTTTCTCCTCCCTGTTTTTGGTTTTAGTAAATACTTTGGGAAGAAATTTGGGGTAAATATGAGGCTTATATTTATACTTTTCTTCATCAGGGTTCTTCTCTCTCTTTCCAGGCACTCTGTCTAAATTTTCTTTTTTTTTTCTGGTAGAAATACCACACAATGTTATCCTCAGACAATGAAAATAATTTATTGATAAATTTCCTGATGTATAGCTTGTTCAATATTCCTTTAATATATTTTCTGCTTATTTGGGCACTTTTGACTCTGTTGCTTCTTTGGTAACTGGAGGCACTCTACTAGCTTATTTAAGCACATTTATTTTTGTGGTTATGTTACTAGTATTTGAATGTACTGCCTTTATTGCAGAGCCTATATGAAATTAAAAATGAATAAATAGAGTGATCAGGTTATAAAGATCTGCCTTTCCTCTGATACAAGAAGATAGAAATGTTGCTTCCACCAGCCTTATAACAACCACAAAGATGGAGATATTTGCCCAAACCAACTTCTATTTGATGCATCAGAGAGATGATGTGGGTGAATAGTCTTCCAGCCAACAAATATAAGGATGGATTTAGATTTATTTTAAAGAAAGATGGATAACAGCAAAAATTGCTATAGAGAAATATACAAGGCAAGCAAGATTAAACAGTGTTGAAGCAATTAAGGAAATCAGACCTTTGTTCCTATGAAACAGAAGGCAGAAACATATATACATGGGAATCTAGGCTATTGTTCTAATAGCTATTGTGAATAATATCACACTAAACATGATTTCAGTTGTCTCACATCAAGGTATCTACTAGTAATGATTTTTATATAGGAAAGTTCTGGAAGGCAGAGACATGTTCTCCTTTGGAGATTATATTTAATATGTACAACTCCCAGGTCCTGGAGAAAGATATTCCTGGTTTGTAGATGGCAACAAACAGCCTTTCCAAACAGATTCATCCTCATATGTAAAAGTATTTATAATTACAAGCATTTTAATGTGAATGTTCTAAGAAAAGATAAGTAAGAGGCTGGAGTTGGGAAGAAGCCCATGTGTCTGAGAGAAAGAAAGATCATCTTACTTGGATGGGTATTAAAAGATCACTCTCTTCTCTGGGTCTGTATCATATAAGCTAGAAATAATTCCAATGAAAGTCTCAACAAATGTCAGGCATGGTGGCACAGGCCTTTAATGCCAGCACTCAGGAGGCAGAGGCAGTTGGATTTCTGTGAGTTTGAGGCAAGCCTGGTCTAAAGAGTGAGTTCCAGGATAGCCAGTGCTACATAAAGAATCCCTTTCTCAAAAGAAGAAAAAAAGGAAGGAAGGAAGGAAGGAAGGGAGGGAGGGAGGGAGGGAGGGAGGGAGGGAGAGAGAGAGGGAGAGAGAGAGAGAGAGAGAGAGAGAGAGAAAGAGAGAAAGAAAGAAAGAAAGAAAGAAAGAAAGAAAGAAAGAAAGAAAGAAAGAAAGAAAGAAAGAAAGAAAGAAAGAAAGAAAGAAAGAAAGAAAGACTAGTTCAGTCACAGGACTGGAAAGTGTTAGGGTCCTGAAGAAGACCACAATCCATGTATGCAATCAACAAGAGCCTTTTTATTCCAGCATGCTGGGACCTCCATCCTATACAAAGGCAAAATGGCAAAGACTCCAAGAGGGATGTGTGGGCTCCTTTTATGCATAGCCAAGGGGAGGTCCTAAGGCAGTTGGGTCACTTTAGTTATGATTGGCTCGAGCAAGTGGCAATCATATCAGTATGTTTTAATTGGCTAGGGCTAGTCAGGGTCAGGTCCACAGTTTTCCATTTTCAGGCAGGCCTGGGCAAGTCCCAAGCTTTGTCCTTGAGGCTTCTGTGGAGGCTGGCTGGCCTAGTATGCACTAACTGTGGGGCCTGTCTCAGTGGTCCAGCTTTGGTGCATCCTAACTCCCTTGTCCGTGTGGTCAGGGGCACCAGTGATTAAGTGTCATTTGTTTGTGGCTCTTTCAGAAGCTGCTTGTTCAACCTCAGGAAACTGAAATTGAGGCCTGATCTCTAAAAGAAGACTGAGAAACTTGTTATAGCATCTGCTGTGTCCTCTCAGAGGGAAGGCTGTTCTTCTAGAGGACCCAGGTTCAATTCCCAGCATCCACATGGCAGCTCACACCTGTCAATAACTCAGTTCTAGTAATCAGTCACCTTCACACAGACATACATGTAGGCAAAACACCAATGCACATAAAATTAAAAAAAAAAATTATATAAAAAAAACTCACAAGTTTCTGAAATCCAAATGAGATCTAGAGTGAGACAGGAAGTGACTAGAAGCTGTGGACACAGGAAACTGTGACAACAAAGAAAACTATTTTCCTAGCACTTCAGTAGATTCTCATATGGAAGACTGAGGGCCCAGCTCAAATCATACAAAGCTCCCTAGGGCTTGGGATTGAGGTTCAGCAGCAGTGAGGGCAAGAGACTAAGGAGTTGTCTTCCCTATAGGATGAATGTATGAAGCTTTTGAGGAAAGGACCAAACTCTGTTGCCATGGGTTATAGAACAACCTTGGCACCACAGGAAGAGACCAGGAAAAGACCATGCCTGGGACAGTGTGGTCTCCTACTTACTACAGTTATCAGATTTTTTTTGCCTCAGAATCTTTGCCATTTTATTTTAGTGTAAGTGGAGCTATTTTGGATTACTTGTTACTTTATTTTTGAATAATAATTTCTTTTTTTATTATTTAAGAAATTTTCTATTCATTTTGCATACCAACCACAGAACCCCACCTCCTCCCTCTTCCTGCCCCCTAGCCTTCTCCCCCAACCCACCCCCCATTCCCACTTCCCCAAGTCAAGATCTCCCATGGGGAGTCAGCAGAGCCTGGCACACTCAACTGAAGCAGGTCCAAGCCCCTCCCCCCTGCACCAAGTCTGTGCAAGGTGTCACACCACAGGCACTGGGCTCCAAAAAGCCTGCCCATGCACCAGGGATGGATCCTGATCTCCCTGCCTGTGGGGCCCCCAAACAGTAAAAGCTAAACAACTCTCTCACCTATCTAGAGAGCCTAGTCCAGTCCAATGGGGGCTCCACAGCTATTGGTCCACAGTTTGTGGGTTTCCACTAGTGTGGCTAATCGTCTCTGCATGTTTTCCCATCATGATCTCGAAGTCTCTTGCCCACAGAATCCCTCCTCTCTCTCATTGATTGGATTCCCAGAGCTTGGTCTGGCACCCAGCTATGGACCTTTGCATCTGCTTCTATCAGTAAGTGAATGAGGCTCTATGATGACAGTTAGGGTATTCACTAATCCAGTCAAATGACTGAGATACCATCTTACACCTGTCAGAATGGCTAAGATAAAAAACACTGAAGACAGCTTATGTTGGAGAGGATGTGGAACAAGTGGAACATTCCTCCACTGTTGGTGGGAATGCAAACTTGTACAGTTACTTTGGAAATCAGTATGGTAATTTCTCAGAAAATTGGGAATCAATCTACCTCAGGACCCAGCTATACCACTCCTGGGCATATACCTAAGGACACATGCTCAATAATGCTGCTGTGTTCATAGCAGCATTATTTGTAATAGCCAGAACCTGGAAACAACCTAGATGCCCCTCAACTGAAGAATAGATAAAGAAAGTGTGTCACACATACACAATGGAGTAACTACTCAGCAGTAAAATACAATGATATCATGAAATTTGCAGGCAAATGGATGGAACTAGAAAATATCATCCTGAGTGAGGTAACCCAGACTCAGAAGGACCAACATGGCATGTACTCACTCATATGTGGACACTAGATGTAAGGCAAAGGATAACCAGACTGCAACCCACAGCTCCTGAGAAGCTAGCTAACAAGGAGGACCCTAAGAGGGACACATAGATAGCACAGTGAAGGAGAAATAGATGAGATCTACATGTGCAAACTGGAAGTTGGGGGCAGGTAATGAAGGGCAAAGAATGAAGGATGAGAACATAAGGAAATGGGAGGTTAAAGCTGGTACAGGGATTGAGTGGGAGAGCAAGGAAAGAGATACCATGATAAATGAAGACATCATGGGAATAGGAGGAGGCAGGGTGCTGGGGAAGTTCCCAAAAATCCACAAGGATGACCCCACCTTGGACTACTGGCAATGGTCATCAGATTTAAGAATTCATTAGTGTATGGCTTTTCATTTGCTTATTAATAAATTGTCTAATGTATGTAAAGAACCCAATACATAATACAAAACACCTCAATGAGAAGTATATTTTTGAGATACAAAATGGTAATGTTGGAATACGAAAAATTTGTAAATTCTCTCTCTTTCTACCTCTGAGTTAGTAACCTGAGAAACAATCCATAAAATCCTATTGTGCATTTTTAAATGATGTGTCTTTGTCTCTGCAGCCACACTGTCTCCATGTCCCCAGTAGAGACATTGTACTAGTGATGATGATCGATACTGCTCAGCAGATGTTATTGCCCTATCACAGGGCTTTGATTGAATTTCTTCTTTCACTATTGCATTGTTTTAATGCTTCTAGGCTGTATATCATTACAATATAAAAGGGGGTTTTGTTAAGAGTGTACCATAGGGATCCAGGAAGAGCTGTCTAATCATTGAGTTTAGAGGTGCTCAAAAGAGTAAGTTGTGCCCTTGATGCCAGGAAATCTAAAGGCATCATTGCGAGGATGGCAATAATAATAACTTAAGATGCTAAAATGCAAATCCCTACCATAATTTTATTAATTACAGCAGTGCTGCAGATGAGCTTTCTGAGCCAGGGAAAGTTTTAATAACTTCCTTGGGATCACAGAGCAATTAAGATGCTGAGATTCATGTGTGTATCGATGTGGAAACTATCAACTCATCTTCTTTGCTTTTCTTTGCAAAGTGTCATTGACTAAAGAACAATGATACAAATATTTATGATTTACCATTATGTTTCAGAATTCCCTTTGAGCATTTCACTAACAAATTATTGAGAGTTCTTATACTTTTCATTCCTAGACTTACTTAATCACAATTTCTTACTAGAACTGCAGAGTATATATTTCAAATAAAAAATATGAATCATTTTCATAAAGTAAATCTGAGAGCCACCTATGGCCACCTTTGCAGCTTCTGGCATGGGAAATTTTTTTGTTAGTTTATTTATTTATTTATTTATTTATTTATTTATTTATTTATTTATTTATTTATTTATGCTTCACTTCCAAACTTCCACAATGAAGTTTCCTGAAAGAATCTTACAAACACAATCACTCTCTGAAAGTATTAACACCCAACACTGTCTTTTGGCTTTGTTCTTTTTGTTATTTGTTTGTTCGTTTTGGGTCAAAATCGTTCAGATTTCTCTCATACTGATTCTGAGATTGTTATACATTATCTCTAGCTATAATCCCTCATGGCATCACAGAGCTGTAGAACTTCCATTCTAATAACTTTTAAAACTTATTTCTTCCACTCTTCTTGCTAGCCACTATTGAACCCTGCTTCTGTGAATTAAGTTCTTTTTTTATTGTCTTAAATTCTACACAAAAGCAAAATTACACGCATATGTCTTTTTGTGACTGGTTAAACTTATTTGAATATCCAGGTTCATTCTCTTGTCATAAGTAGCAAAGATTTCTTTATTTTTAAATAGTAAAAGAGTTTTTGTTGCATGAATTTATTTATTCATTGATACATCCACAGAGAGACACATGAGGTTGTGGTACAGCTACTTGTGAGGCAGGAAGAGTCTTATTTCTAGGGATTCCTGGAATGTCCAGTGAGATCAAGGCCAGTCTGAACAGCTTAGTGAGACTCAGTCTCAAAAAAAAAAAAAAAAAAAAGGAATTGAGGACATGTCTAGAATGTCTAAGCACAAAGCCCTCTATTCACACCTTAATACCACAGGGAGAAAAAATGAAAAACACACTGGTTGCTTCTGTATTTTGGCTCTATGTGAGCATGGACTGCTGAGAGTCATTTGTGATAGTAATTTTAATCCTTTGGGTTGTAGACATGTGAGATGGATTCCTATATTGCCACCTCAATACTAATCTTAATTTTTGAGAAACAACCGTAATATTTCTATAATGCTTATACTATTTATATTACAGCCAAGAAGATATGGAGTCGAATTGGACTTAAGGCCCTCTCATCATGAGTGAGACTATGCCGAGGGTTGGAAACCTACCCAACCATCTGGTGCTAGTAGGTCATGGGTATTGCAAGAGAGTCTGATACTACCACAATTAAAGCAGCATAGTTTCTCTCTCTAAAATATCTTTATACCCACGGATAACCGTAGCTCCCACCCCTCTTCAAATACATTTCTCCTTGAATCAGATGGAGACTAGAGTGTTTTGAATGAGAATGACTCTCATATAAACTTTCCCCATATTGTATCATTCCTACTGATACTTCTCTCTGCTTCTTCCACAATTAAGAGATTGTGTGGAGACCTGGGCTGTGGCTCATCTCTGAGGTGTTTATGTAGTATGTGCAAGATTCTGGGTTCTTTCCATAGCTCTACAAAATAAAACAGGCAAAGGGCTATGGGATTTCACTGAGTCCACCCAGATAATATAAATAATCTTCCTATTTCAACATGAGCTAATAACAATCTCATTAGCTGCCTTAATTATTCTTTGACATACAACTTTACATATTTTGGGCTCTAGTGCCTAATGTCACTGTCTTTGGCAGACCAGAGTTCAGCATACCACATAATATAGGGGAAAAAAAAAGATACATCAGTCAAGTCAGGGTTTGGTCAGACACTGGCCTTGGTAGAATACCAAATATACTTTATTGTCCCTTGCGGGTAAAATGTTTACTTATGAAGAAAAAAAATTGTTTGAAAGGATGACAGGCCTTGGCAGTCTGTGACATGTTCTGAAAGCTTTACATGTGCAAAGCTCCACCATGCTGTGAAATGTCCTGTTTACTGAGGGCTGAGATGGGATAATTTATAATAACAATAATTTCTTAAATGTTGTATATTCATACTGTTGGAAAATACTTTCCTAGGCATTATTGGAAGTGAAGTTTTAAAAGCTTTAGTTAATTCCAGTGGCCTCTTCTCTTTTCTCAGATCCAGTCCAATCCCAAATCACTTCTGCTACACACTCATAAGAGTGCCTTAAATCCACCTTATTGCTGTGTAAGGGACACATGGAGAAGACAGCAGAGGTAATATGTACATGGTTTTGCATTTGAGCATCAGTATATACCCGTGACACAACCTCAGACATGAAACGTTCTTAACAAGAGTTTATCTATTTAAATATTCCTTCAAAAGCTACAGAGTGACATGTCAGTCTCCTTTACATAGTTGTTTGTTTAGCTTGCATTTTTAAAAATCAAATATCTTATAATTACCTACGTTTCCTGGTATTCCCTCTTCCAGGTCCCATAAGCTCCTGTTAGCTCAAATTTCCACAGATTCAACTATTTCATTTTTTAAAAAATTAATACAATGCTTGAGCTCCAGAGAATACTATGGTGCTCTTTTATTCATTTTACATTTTGCTCATAATTAGGTATTTGCTAACTTTAGTGATAAAAAATGTTTAAACTACCATCTTTTCTGTGGTCAAATATGCAAGCAATTTCTTAGCTCTTTTCAACATGAAGATGGAAGAAACATCATGATATGTAGTAAGCCCCAACATTTCTCTATGACTCTACGTGAGACTTCCTATTTTATTATCACTCTTTATCACTGTCCTGATACTTACTGATGTCATATAATGCTATGGATTAGTTAACAATTCCTAACATTTTGAACAAATGATTTATGAAACAGGGTATGCTTTTTTGTCTTTGCTCTATATTATTTCATTTATTCTGATTATTTGAAGGCTCATCTGTTTGAATAGTTCATATATTAAAAATGCATATGCATATTTTGCCTACATATATGTACTACATATATGTATATGTACTACATGCATCCTTGGTGCCAATGGAGCCCCAAAAGAACATTGGGTTCTTTGGACCTATAGTTGTTCATGAGCCACCATACAGTTGCTAGAAACCAAGCCAGATCCTTTGCAAGAGCAGCCAGAGCTCTTAACTGCTGAGATATTCTCCCAGGCTCTCACTACATTCTTTTAAACAATGATGTTTGTTCTTTGACAAATTAATCCACATGTACAATGTATTCTGATTATTCTGATTAATCTTTCCCCCCACCATCTCTTTTATGGCTCTCCAATCCCTACTATCCCCTCTCTATCACTGCCAGATTTGTAATTCTTGGTTTGGTTTTGTGGGTCATTTAGTTAAAGCATCTGATTGAAATTATACATTAAACCCTGGTGGAGTCACCAATGGGTATTCAGCTGGAGGCAATACCTCTTTTTCCTGGGTTTCTCAGTCACTAATAGTCCAACAGTTTTATCCAGACTCTGTGCAGGCATCCACAATAGCTGTGAGTTTATGACTTCAATGGCCATGTAATGCCCAGAAAATAGCATTTACAGCCCTTTCTCCTGCCTTCTCTCTCTCTCTCTCTCTCTCTCTCTCTCTCTCTCTCTCTCTCTCTCTCTCTCTCTCTCTCTCTCTCTCTCACACACACACACACACACACACACATATATATATACATCTTTTGCAATGTTCCCTGAGCCTTACAGGGGATGGTTTACATATTGTGTTTCTAACTGAGCACTGATCAGTCACTTGTTCTCAACACTACTTTTTGTTTTTAACATTTATGGATATCTCACTGAATGAGTAACCCCCTCTTGGTTTATCTTGTTGATTAGCAACAAATTTAGAAACCAAAAAAAGCAAAATAACTGAACTTGTGATATTTACAACTCAGGACATATAGGGGCATTTCTGAATGTATGCTCTGAAGAAACTGAAATTTTACAGGGCTTCTAATTGAAAAGGGAAGGCAGGACAATGGGATTTCTACAAGGTACAACAGGCATTCACCAGTGTGGAAAGCCTCTGAACACTACGCTGTACTTCACTGGGCTGCCATGATGGATGACGAGGGCTCTTCCTAAGGGCAAAGTTTGTTGGTCATTGGTGACACTTCCTTTGCTGTAACTACCAATAAGAGATATTAATGGTTTTGTGGGGTAAAGGTGAGCATTTCTTGTTATTTTCTCATATCCAGTTCAGAAGTGCATTTAACTAGGCCTTGCAACACACACAAGCCCTGCTCATCTAAGGGCCTCCAAACTTCATTTTGGAATGAAAGTTCTAAAGATAATTTTTAAAAAAATATATTTTTATTAATTTCATACCTAGAATTTCAATCATATTCCCCTCCTTCTCCTTCTTCTCCAAGATACCCCACTTTGCTGTCCACCCAGCTTTTGTTCTCTCTCTCTCTCTTAAGTTTTCAGTTTCAGTTTGCACTGCCCATATGATCATGGACACATGGTCTTCTTCAGGAGAGTGATGGACATACATGGAGCCATACCCTTAAAGAAAACTGACGTTCCCCCTCCCAGTAGCCTCCAATTGTCCTTAGCTCCTCGGCTATGGTGGATTTATCTCCCCTCTCCATGCTAGGGTTTGGTCTGGCTTGAGCTCTGCTGATCTTGTGCATGTCATCACAACTGCCAAGAGTGTACATGCACAACTATCTTTCTGTGTCTGGGAAAGTTTTGTTGTGATTGTTGACTGCCTTTTGCACTTACAATTCATTTCTAACATACCTCCCCCGGCTGGATTTCACAATTTGTTTATCTATTGGCAGATATCTAGGTAATTTCCAATTTTAAGATATTGGTAATAAAATTACTATGTACATGAATTTGTGTGGATATATGCCTTTATTCTTCTTGAGTAGAAATAGGAAGTGAAATTCTGATCATTGACGGAGTGTGTTTGGTTTCATTTCTCAGATACCATGTATCAACTTACAACCTGACCAAGAAGAAAGTTTTGACCATTCTTCATTTATTCTGAACAATCATCAAAAGTACAAACTCTTCATATTTTCTTGTAGTGTTTTCTTGTTTTGTTTTGTTTTGCTTTTTCTCATTTATCAGTAACTTAAAGATTGTGGGAGTGTATAATTCTGGTAAGCTCAGATTCCTTAGTTTGTGTTTTTATGGAATGTGTATTGCATATCATAGATAAAAATCTAGCCCCAAAATAGAAATGTTCTTATGTCTTCTTGAGAAATTTTACAGTTTCACATTTGATTCTGTGGTCCTGGTTTATTTTTATTATTTTTGCTTTGTTTTTATTCTTTTCTGTATTACTGGAGACAGACCACAGACTCTCAGTTATATTACCCCAGCACCCTACCATTGACATCCTCAGTCCTCTGTGGTCAATATTAAATTAATTTTTGTGCAGTGGGAGGTTTGAAGGAGGTCATTTTGATTCTGTTTTGTTTATAACTGTCAGTCTTTTAGTCGCTTGTGTTTGTATTAACTGCTTGGGTTTACCACAAACATCTTTGTTTAGGAAAATTTGTCTTTCTATTATCCAAGGAGTGTATATGCTTTGGGTAAGAAGCTTTTGTCTGTTATATGTAATGAAAATCTTTCCTTCCATTGTATAGTTTAAACTAATTTCAGTTATGGGGCCTTTTATTCAGAGATGTCTAATATTGTTAATATTATCATTTAAAAAATTTCTGTGCTTAAGGTATTCTCCTTGCCATACAGTCATAGAGATGTTCTACCAAATACCTTTCCTAAAAGATAAATTTATGTTTTTCACAGCAGGTTTTTAATCATAAAGTTTATTTGGTAGGTACCTCTCCATTATTTATTGGATGAATAGCAAATAATACCACTTATTGACTAATCTATCATTTTCATGGCAATTTATGATGCCTACTGCTATTTCTTTAAGTTTGATTTTTGGTGATCAACTATTGCTTGTCTCAAAAAATATTTTTGATATTGCATTCATCTTTTACTTGCTGTTTCTATTTACCAAGGAGTTAGGAGTCAGCAGGCATTTCTTTTTTGTTATTAGAGATACCATTTCATTGTCTTTTCATTTTCATTACTTTTTTTTTTAGAAATCTCTTGTAAATTCCTTGGGGTTGTCATGGCAGGATCTTTTCTCTCTGGCTGCTGGAAAGTTTTTCTCTCTGTGTTTGGTTTTCAGAAGTTTTTCTGGGAAGCACCTCGAGTTGATTATCTCTGTGTTTGTTGCTGGGATCTGCCTGATCTGTCAAACAGTCTTGAATGGAGGAGTGAGGATTAAGAAATAACAGATATGAAAAATAGAGACATAGATGAAGAAAAATGCAGAGACACAGAATAGACCCCTCCCTGGTAACCACACCTTTGGCCATACCTCTTGTTATACAGCCTTCTGGAGAAAAACAAACTCAGATTCTCTGACCTTGAGTCAAGATGGAAATCAAGCCACAAAGCCAGAGTCCTTGTAGGCTCCCATGGGTTGTCCTGTGGATTTTCCTACCTCCCTTGTTGCCTTGATGTGTATTTTTTCAGTGTTAAAATCTTGGTTTCTGACCTTCTTTCTCTTTCCCCTTTCTCTTTCAAAAAGTCTGATTGCATTGTCATAACTCTTGCTTGTTTCTCATGTATCTTTTGATTGTTTTTGCATTTTCTGTAAATCTGTACTGTTTCTCTGAGTTTTAGTTTTTCCTCATGTGTTATTTTTTGTGTATGTGTATAATATGTATATATGGTACTCATGTTTGCATGTCAGTAGGCCCATGTGTGTTTGAAGATATTTGTATGTGGAAGACAGATTGATATGAGGTGTTTTTTTTGATTGATCCACTGTACTCACTAAGTTGGGGTCCTCTTGAACATTCTAAATGTCTCCATTGAAACAAAAAGATTATTTGAATGAATAAAGGAAAGAAAGGTAAGATTGGGAGGAGAGAGAGAGAAAGACTCTGTTGTAGGATGTCGTTCTGTATGCTGTGAATATGTGTTGCTCTGATTGGTTGATAAATAAAATGCTGACTGGCCAGCAATCAGGTAGGAACTGTAGGTGGGGCAAGCAGATGAGGATAATTCTGGGAAGAGGAGGGCTGAGTGAGGATTCACCAGCCAGACACAGAGAAGACAAGATGACAAGGTAGAACTGAGAAAAGGTACCAAGCTATGTGGCTAAACATAGATAAGAATTATGGGTTAATTTAAAGTGTAAGAGGTAATCAGTAATAAGCCTGAGCTAATGGCCAAGCAGTTATAAATAATATAAGCCTCTATATGTTTATTTGGGAGACGCAAGTGGGAGAGATTTGTCCTGACCATCAGCAGGCAGGGACATGGGAAAACATCCAATCCCCAGGGAAGTCCTTGCCTTGGAGGAGGTGGGAATGTGGGATAGATTGGGGAGGTAAGGGGGGCAGGAGGAGGGAGGACAAGGGAATCTGTGGCTGATATGTAAAATTAAATTAATTATAACATTAAAAAAAGACTCAATTAACTAGCTATTCCAGAAGTACAAGCCCCAGTGCACAGTCAGAAACAACATAAAAGTTCTGTGTTTATCTGGGCCTTAAAATTCTCTTAAAATATGTTGAGCCCAGTCTGGTGGCTCACACTTGTAATCCTAATACTTGAAAGGCTGAAGTAGCAGGATTGGTGTAAGCACAGGCCAGTCCAAACTACATAATGAATTTCAGGACAGCCTGAGCTACTGTGTAAGAAAATAACTAATGGGAAAGTTCTACATTGAAATAGAAGGTATTTTAAGTAATGCATAATTTGAAAATTTAGAGTCATGTGGGTTTATTTGAGTTTTTGACTTTTATTTCCCGTGCACATTTCACCATCTTTTCTATAGCACAGGATATTTATCATGTATTAAGCATTTTAACATTTTAAAATATTGTATTTTAAAAGTATGTATTTTAAAAGTATTGATATTTAAAAGTATGTATTTCTTTTCATTTTTTTTTTACCATTTCCTGTTGAATTTTAGTTAGTTATCATCTCTATGACATTTTAAAAGTAGAATACAGGCACTTTTCAGGAAACCAGGCAGCTACACTGAGGCTTTGGGTCACGTTGTCTTCCTCCAAGTGTAATTTACTTTTTTTTCTGGGAGACAGCTTAAGCCAACAGCAATTGAACAGGAATATATGAGAGCTTTAACAGCAATGGTCATCATGGAGGGAAGATGATGAAATGTGAGCCCCCAACTCGACCACTGAGAAGTCATAACATTTGAAAAAGATGTTCCTGTTTTAAGATGAAGATGGCAATATTCCTGACAGATGTGGTATTTGATCTGAACATGTAAGAACAGTTAGGAGTTTGACACACATGACTCAGAAGAAGAAGCTCGTCGTGGTGAGAGAGCTAGTCAGAGAAGTGACTTTACACATGGTTGAGGCTGACTGACTGCACTCCAACCCACAGAAACACGCTTCAGATCAGCACTCTTCTCTTTCAGTAGACACGCTGAGATCATCCCTGGAAAGAGATTTGGTGTAATAAAATGAGAAATAAAACATAATGCTTTTCTGGTTATTCTTTCCTCTACGCAGGATACTTTAAAATATAGCTACTTTAATTTAAAGATTTCTGCTACTATTCCCAGAGATGGAAACTTACTTTCTTCTAAGCAGTATATATGCTAAATAAATTTAAAATGCCAACTATTTTAATTGTATGTACTTCATCTCAAAAACTGACTTTCAAAAATTTATTTTTGTGTTTATGCATGTGTATACCATGCAAGCAGGTTTGTAAACCTAAGTATGGACACATGGAAGACAGGTCCACATCAGTCTCTTCCTCTATCTATCTTCTTTTGGGGATAGGGTATCATGACAAACCTATAGACAGTTGTTTTGCTGGACTGAACAACCAGCAAGGCTCTTAGATCTACCCGTCCCTGGTGCAGCCTTGACCAGTGCTGGAGTTACAGACACCTACCAGTATGCCTAGCCTTCCTTGGGCCCTGCGAGTCCTAACTCAGGTCCTCATGCCTGCATTGAATCATACTCCTCACACCGATTTTTTTTTTTTTTTAGCACAAAACACCCCATATGACTTTTTGTTCTCTGTTCAGGATTTTATTTGCCAAATGTGCATTTAGTAACTTACATTATTTCACTTATTAAATGTCACAAATAATGAGAGTAACTTTATGCACCAAGTAATTTAGTAATAACTGACAGTGCTTTCACTGTGTTCTAGAGGGGTGTAAAATTGTGAAATACATATACCAGTGACTATCACATAATCAAGGTGCATAGTCATGATAGGTTTATCATGAGTTTTTTTTGTTTGTTTGTTTGTTTTTTTCGAGACAGGGTTTCTCTGTGTAGCTTTGCGCCTTTCCTGGGACTCACTTGGTAGCCCAGGCTGGCCTCGAACTCACAGAGATCCGCCTGCCTCTGCCTCCCGAGTGCTGGGATTAAAGGCGTGCGCCACCACCGCCCGGCCATGAGTTATTTTTATAGAAGGAATGTATTTATTGAAGATTATGGAAGTCTGGTACAGCGAAACAGCACTGTTTTTTTGTACTGTCTTTCCAGAAGAATTTAAGGACAGTGATGTAACATTATAGTACCTTTTAACTAAGTATATTGAAAACACACACACACACACACACACACACACACGCACGCACGCACGCATGCACGCGCGCGCGCACACACACACACTGCTCTCATGTCTGTATTTCTTCTGAATGCCTAGGATTGCAAATATATCACATGTTTTTTCATAGTCAGTGGTGCTTTGTAAAAAAATTCTGATAAGTGTAGCTATTGACCCTCATCAAAGAAGTTTGTTTTTGTAACAGATGGAGATTATGACAGAAATCCACAACTGGCCCAAATGCAGAGAAAACATGTCTACAGGATGCCAAATCCCCATTGAAACATTCAAATGTCGTCCTTATAAGTAAGGCTCACGGAACACCACAGAAAAGAGGTAGAATGATTGTGAGAACCACGGAACCAGCGTGCATGCTAGCTCAGTGTTTCTCAGTTTGCCTTTTCAGTGTCATGCCACTTTTTAACCAACTATTGACATACTTTTGGCTAAATGAAATCATATTCTTTTGATCGGACCCTCGTTGTTAGCAGAAAGCACAGCATGCATAGGTGTTATGCATTACTGGACATAGAAGCATGAGGATTGCATGAACCCCGATGCTAAGCAGCCCACAAAGAGCAAGAGAGGCAGAGGTAGGTGGATTTCAGTGAGTTCCAGGGCAGCCAGGGTTAGAGTTACATAGTGAGAATCTGTTTCAGGTAAAATTAAAATTAAATTTTAAAAAAAACCTTAGATTTGAACTGTCTTGAAGCATTGCGAAGACATTTATTAAGAGTCTATAACATTTGTAGCATGCAGTCAAAGTAGTTTTCAGAAGTGAGAAAACATGTGGCACCTTCAAATTCCTGTAGCAATTCTGGGCTAAGGCATTTGAGCTTGCATTTGGCAGAAGGCCTTGAAGGCTTCTGAGCAATGACTCACATAACACAGTGTGTATGGACAGTGTTTACTAGGCTGTGCTAATGGATATGAAGATGAAGAGCAGGGCATTCAGAGTTTGTTTATGACAGTGTTGAGGCAGGTCTAGAAGACACATGATGGCCAAAACCAGGTTAGTTGCAGCTGGCCTAGTTAACTAAAACGTAAAAAAGGTGGCACACGCCTTTAGTCCCAACACTCAGGAGGCAGAGGCAGGTGCATCTCTGTGAGTTCAAGGTCAGCCTGGTCTACAAGGTGAGTTCCAGGACAGCCAGAGCTATTACACAGAGGAAACCTTGTCTGAAAAAAAAAGCCCCACAACAAAAAGTAAAAATCCAACATGAATTAATCTTGTAGCATTAGAATAAAATAGCTGACCAAGCTTTCTAGAATTTTAAAATAAAAACCTTATTTAACAGATTTGATGTTATCGTGTCCTTAATTGATTTGATATATACTTCAACACTTTTTTTTGTAGTTTCCAATTGCCTTTGGATTTCTTTATTAATACTCTCTCTGGGCAGTGAAAGGTGACTTTATATTTTATTTACTCCACTTGAAGCTTCAGGCCAATAATTTTGAAATCTCAATGGAATGTTTAAAATAACATTAATCCACATGAAAGCTGAGATTTAAGGACACAGCTGCAATAAAGACCAAGGTCCTGAAGGGAAATCACGAGTCCTGCCCTCTTCTGCCCCTCCGCTGGTGGGGAACTCTTGCCTTAAGCACATAGTGTTAGGCTGTATGTCCTCTGTCCACAAAGTAGACTTATTAAAACATTTGCCCTTGCCTTGATATCTTGGGATTTATAGACCTGAGTAATATCTCCTCTCCATCAGAAATAACGTTCTCTTGTTCTAAGTTTAGAATATGAGCAATACATTTGCAGCGTCTTGTGACATTGCAGGATCCCTTGAATTGTATTACCTTTGTATAAAATTCTCAAAAAATGGAAGAAAAGTCAAATCACACAACAGAGAAATATATCCCAGGACATTCTTCCTAAGGTCTGAATGAGTTTTACTCCCACTGCATTCATATAGTGAAAGGAAACCTCAACTTTAAGCTTGGCGCCTGACACCCACCCTGCACCGGCCCATGCCTGTGCCTTTCTTCAGGACTTCCACTGAGGTGAAGTGCTCCTTCTGTGCTTTCTCCTCCTTCTTTGATGCACAAACAGAAAGTCGTTTGTAAAAACAACATACCCAATTCCCCCTGTTTGTGCTATTTCTTGATGTCTGTTTCCCTGACAGTCAAAAGAAAAAATAATGTAACTCCTGTCTTTCATGAGAGTTTCCAGGTTGTCAAAAGCACAGCTTGTATGTTCTTTTCCACATTAGTCACTGACGCTCTTTTCATATCTGATAGTGTTTTTTTTTTTAAATTTTCTTTCTCCCTTTTTTTTTTTAATACTGATTCTTTCCCCTTTAATGCCTATGGGTTTTTGTTTGTGTTTTGGATTGTTTTAACCAATATTCACCCAAAGGTTACAAAGAGACTCTTAATTTTTAATTTTTATTATTTTGTGAGTTACAGGTGATCTAGAGCTGGGTCGAACTCCTCATTTAGATCTGGGCACATCTTGACCACACTCTTGGCAAGGAACCAAAACTACATGCTTATGCCAGAGCAAAGACCATGTAAAAAAATTAACTTACTTTGTGTATATGACTTTAAAAACACTTTTTTTGTTGTTCTTCAAATCACATTTTATACCTCACTGCCCTTTACATCCTTCATAATGATACAGATTTCCCAGGCTCATGTTAACAGTGTGTGTGAATTTCACATTTTCACTCTGCCATTCTTTCCAGGGGCATACAACTACATTGATACATACAACTTCAAGTCCTAATTCTGTTTCCACACAAGGATCTAGGGTTTATACAGATATTTGTATGCTTATATATTCCTCTGCTGCAAAATCTTACAAAATCTGGTTGCAAGTGGGACCCATGAGGTTCTCATTAAATACAAAGGAGAAGGTAAAATATACCGGTCTTCTTGCATTCCATCTTCTCCACCTATACACCTTTCCCCACAGCATTGTGGCATTATTTTAACTGCAATGTTATTTCTGGTATATCTTAGAGGCTTTTTCTTTTTCACATTACCCTGAGGCAGACAGTTAACTGTCAAAAACCTTCATCCCCTACTCTGTCCACAGGGGCCTGTCGTTTGGTGTCTGCCTGTTTTACCCCAGTTCTGTTTTGTGATTCAGTATTCTGAAAGGAAGTGAGAAGAGACACTATACGTATTTGTCCTGGGCAGGACTACGGATGTTCTTACAAGGGATTCTCTGTTGGCTTCCCCATTTGAGCAGAATGTCTGTGACAATGATGTCAAATGACTTAGAAAAGCATGTGGAGACAGGGAAGCTTCAGTCAGTCAAGGTCATCCTGTCCTTGAGCCTGAACTTCACCCCCAAAACACTTCAAGAGAAGAGCATAAGAGCATAAAGACTAAAATCTTTAGTCTTGCCCTGAGCAGCACCACAACACTGGCACCACCCGTTCTGAACAGCAGTTTTTCAGTACCATACTTACTTTTTATTAGATAAGCATCATGAAACACAATTGATAGAATATCAAAAATTCAGTTTAACTACTCTGCTTTGCTAAAACCTACCTGCCTGATATTTCCATCAGTATACTTGAAAATCGTGCTGAATTATGACTTCCTTTGTTCCGTTCTTATAAAAATTTCATGAAAGTGCAATCACAGTAGGACACAAACTCTGGAGTGACCTGAATCTGTGTACTTTGGCTGTGGTCACTCATATTTGGCTCCAGAATAAATGATTTCCTATCCCCTTTGAGGTGAGAGTTGTGTTTCTTTCACTGACAACAGAAACCTTAATTACATTTTCACAGAATTTTATATTCATGAAATACAAAATATTACTGAGTAGGACATTGAGGTTGAAGGTCCTGGGAATATTAAACCTCTGCCTATCACAAAGCATTTCCTCAGAGGCAGTTTTAGTTCCTATGCCTTAGAACACAGAGCTCTTTCCTTACTTCACCAAGGTCACATCATGCACGCACACGTCTTGATTTTCTTATTTATGCAGCATCTTTCTTAAATCTATCAGTAAATTTTACTTATTTCATTACTAGTAGAGCAGGGATACTATGGAGCCTGGATGACTTGATTTGGAAAACCCCAGGTTCTAAGAGACTGGACAAGCTGATTTGGAAATCCCAGGTTCTCAGTGAGTAAAGGCAGGGATATCCAGAGCCAGACTTAGAAGAGAGAGGCATATTCTTTGCAAGAAGCATTTGCATGTGGCTTCCTTCTTTATTTCAGGCTGTTTACACAAAAAGAATGTTTTATTTGCACATAAAAATGCTAATCACAGCTGTATGGATTTTTTTCTGAGAAATGTGGAGAGTCAGAGCACAACAGGGAGCTTGGATATAACACTTTTCCCCTTGAGGATCCCACCTGAATTGTTTGCCCCCAAATAAGAGATTTTCCACAGTCTTTAATTTCACACATTTTAAAGAAATGTGTTTTGTTTTTTCCAGTCAATGAAAATATAGGCTTATATAATGTTTTTTTAAGTGGCATTTTTAATCTGGACTGAAGAATCTGATACCCTTTCCTATTAAATGCTTCAGTAGTACTGAGATTCACACACTATCAGTGCTCCATGCATTTCTCATATCCACTTTAATTTAACAATCTGCCGTTAGCCTAAAGGCTTTTTTATTTTCCTTTTTAGTTGTCTTCCTGCTGAGAACCTATTTGTACATTGCGGAAGAAAATTTCCTCTTGTGGTGGAGAGATTCTACTGATAACCATAAACCTTCCAAATTCAGAACAAGCTGGCTGTTTGGAACTGAACAAAACAGGCTAATAAGGAATAGTGGCATCACAGAAGGCTATTCCTACATCTGCTTTCTTTTATTTTCCTTTTTTTTAATTAAGAGATTTTTCTATTCATTTTCCATACCAACCACAGATTCCCCTGTCCTCCCTCCTCCCACTCCCCAGCCCTCACCCAAACCTCCTCCGTTCCCACCTCCTCCCAGGCAAGGTCTCCCATGGGGAGTCAGCAGAGCCTGGTACACTCAGTTGAGACAGGTCCAAACAGGAGGGCAGAAATGTGGAGCCAGCATCAGAATTAGCAACGTGGACACCAGCTCTTCAGTGCTTTCCATTGGTGACCTTAGAAAACTACATAACCCCTGAGCCTCAACAACCTCCCTGTCAAAGATGCGAACTGCGCTCACCTGGGACTGTTTTGAAAATACAACGAATCTATTTTGTGAGTCTATAGGGCTGACGTGAATTTTTTTTCAAAATAATAAACTAGTCTGGAGCCGGGCGGTGGTGGCACACGCCTTTAATCCCAGCACTTGGGAGGCAGAGGCAGGCGGATCTCTGTGAGTTCGAGGCCAGCCTGGGCTACCAAGTGAGTTCCAGGAAAGGCGCAAAGCTACATAGAGAAACCCTGTCTCGAAAAACCAAAAAAAAAAAAAAAAAAAAAAACAAAAACAAAAAACCTAGTCTGTCATAAATATGCATAAATATACGATCATCATCAACATCATCATCATCCCACGATTTACAAAGCAACATGAAGAACAGGTTGGCTCCATGCCCGGCTTGACTTCAAGCAGCCGATTAACTGCAGCACAGTGGTTACAATTCAATAGGATGTGATTACCATCTGATCTATTAGTTCCCACTGCTGCCCACACTGGACAGTTCCTCTACACCACCACCGCCCGTGGGACATGACGCTCACCTTAATTGTACTTCTCTGCTTTTTCTTATAATTAAATGGAAGATTTTTAGAGGCTTTCATATTTACAAAAAAAAAAAATGAAGTCTTTTATTAAAGTACACTTTTTTCTCCTTTTTGTTTTTGTTGTTGCTTTGAGAGACAGTCTCAGTTTATAACTCAAGCCTGTCTGGCATTCACAGTGATTCTCCTATCTCATCCTCACAAGTATTAAGATCACAGATGTACTGGCTAGTTTTATGCCAGATTGACACAAAATAGAATTATTTGGGAAGTAGGAACCTCAACTGAAAAAAAAATGTCTCCACCACATTTGCCTGTGTCAAGTCTGTGGTAAAATTTCTTGGTTGGCGATTGATGTGAGAGGGCACCATTCATTGTGGATAGTCACACCTCTGGTCTGGTGGCTCTGGGTACAAATAGAGAAAGGCTGAGCAAAGCATGAAGGGCAACCCAGTAATCCAGTTGCTCCATGGCCTCTGTCTACATCAGTTTCTGCCCCCAGATTCCTGTCCTGACGTCCCTGAATGATGGACTACAAACTATAATCTGAAATAAACCATTTCATTCCCAAGTTGCTTTTGGTCATGGTGTTTTATCCAACAATAGAAACCTTAACTAAAATCACAAGCAAGTGCCAAAATGCACATTTTGTACTCAGTGTTTTGCTCTCCCTAGACCCAGCATTCAAGTCTCATTATAATGTGCCACTGAGATACCCTGACACCATATCTAGCATCGGTCACATGTTTCTGAATTTACTTTTTGTTAGGAAGTAAAAGGCATCATGGATACCTGCTATGTTAACTGGGAGAAGTACTTTAAAACGGTGCAATGATAGTAAACCTTTGTTGTTGATGTTTTATACTTTCATTTCCACCCCCTAAACCATGTATTCTAAACATTTATATGGATCTGACTATTTATATGATGCATCTTTTCCTTAACTAAGTAGCAACAGCAAAATCAGCTTCCACAACTAGAAAAACAAAACAACTATCCTTGTAAAAGGTTTTGCTTCAAAATATTCCAACTGGCAGAGTGAAACACCACTGAAAATTGGCCAGAGAAAGTAAGTCAAAACTGAAGCAAGAATGTCTAGGAGTTGGTAATTAAAATGACAGGTTATGGATTGCCCATGTTTTTAAATTTTTTCCATAACAGATAATAGATACATGCATTTTGTAATGAAATGTATGTACTCTCAAAGAGAACATTGATGCTATCATGGATAATGAATATATAATCTGAAGAATGCCTGTGCCCATTTGTCAACATGGAAAAGCTCTTAGCAGTTTGAAGTCACATGAAGTTGGGAAATCTTAACTTTTTAGTGATTTGATAAATAATCAAGAAAATCTTGTCTATAATTAGCACTTTAAAGGATGACAGCCAATATTCCATCTACATCTTTCAGTTCAGAAATCCCTTTGATCTGTGGTCTACCTTTGTTTCAGTATGTGGAGGTATATATAATTTTTTACTTCTAGATCCAGGAGGCTACTAAATATTGGCTACTTGAAGCCTCTGTTTCTCAAAATACATAAATAAATAAAAGTCATATAATTTAAGTTACTGATGGATCAGGATACCTGAGGAGTGGATTTGGGCTTGGAATTTTAATAATATCTCATCTTCATTTTAAGACATTTCCTTTGCAAAAGTAATGTAAAGAGTTCTAAAAACATACTTTTATTTTGTTAAAGATATTGAGAATTTTGACAGGTGCTGTTTTCATAGTCTTGTTTTTCACAGTCACATTGATCCATCTTTCACTGTGTCCTTCTCCTCTAAGCTCACATCAATCCTGTGTTTAGATGTTTGATGACAATCTTGTCTTCCATGTGCTGTAATAAATCCTCAAGTAAAAGAATAAGCAGAAATGGAAGACTCACTCTTCAAGGGAAATAGGATTGTGAGTGCTTGGCCATCTTGACGTGATGTATAAGATACCCTGGGAGATGTCTTCAGGAAGAAGACTCAGATGTGACTATCATGTAGGGTAGTGTGAGCAAGACAGTAGGTAAAAGCTTCTCAGTGACACACCATCACAGAGAGACACTTCTGGAACATCATCACATTCATATAACAATCGCTTTAAAATATTTTAATTTTTGAGGATTTTATGTGGGTATTATATTTACATCATTTCCTCATACCTTTATTGACTCAAATTTGTTTTATGGCCTCCACTCATTCTCATTTGTTAAATACATAGATACATAAATTTATAAATAAAAGTGCTAAGTTCAATATTTTTGGCAAAAATTTTATTCAGAAATAAAGTAGTCTAGTAGAAATTAAGGCATACCACCTTCTATTAAGAATATTTATTGTGAGAAACCTTAGGTTAATAATCTTTTTATTTTCCCTACAGAAAGAGGTACTATCTTGTATTGTGGCAGATAGTGGATGCACTATTGTCAATTTTGGAAAATTAAGCAAAATTCTTGAGGGTAATTGAGTCTTTACATAATTTAATTGCTTTACAAATCACAAATTTACTATTTTCATCACAAAATAAAACACAATATTCAATGTCTAGAGAAGCTGATTCTGGACTGAGGCCAGCATGCAAAAATATCAAAGTTGTAATCTAGAGAGTTTCAGCTTTAGGAACTTCCTGGCTTCATGCATCATTAGTCCAGCTTAGTCACAATAGAGAGACAACAGAAACCTAAGAGAATTAGAACAGAGAGAGCTTTATTTGGGCACATAGTTTTGGAGTTTTCAATGGTTGGTTGGTTAGCCTATTTAGCACATCCTAGAGGTCAGTGTATGACAGAGCATGCTGCCCACATCACACAGGCCAGATTACAAATGAAGCAGGAAAAGGAGGGTCAAGGTATAAATGTCTCCTTGAAGACCATGCCCCCAGTGACTTCAAGTTGTTGCCATTGACCCTCAGCTGCTAAATGGTTGACCATCTCTTAACATTTCAGAGGATTGGAGACCAAATCTTCAAATGCACTTCTTTAGCAACATTCAATATCTAAACTACATACCTGGTTTTTGTTCAGGACTCTCTATGGGAATTTATATTAGATTGGTGATTTTCAAAGTAGAATGATCCCATTATCTTATAATGTTCTGGTTCCTAAAAAAAATGTTACCTGGATACAAAATTATGGACTGAATTGAGTGGCCTAAGCAACAGAGCTTCATATAATATGAAGATAATTAATATATACATATAATTAATATATATATTATAATTAATATATATATAATTAATATATAAAATATAATTTATCTTACTATGTTGAGTAACCTTCAAAGACATTTTAGTTCTCTGACATAGGAATTGATCTAAATTAGAAATTGTTAGACCTTCCAATGAAAGTTATGTATACAGACAGAATACTTGCTTTATGAAAGCTTGTTGGAGGACTTTCTGCAAAAGGCAGCAAGCATCTCTCCTTTACAACCTCCCAAGTCAATAATTTATGATTGTAATAAAAATTCAGAAAAATGCCATAATTCTATCATGCTTACATTTAAAATGCAGCATTTACCCTAATATCTCACAGTTAGTCACTGTACAGTTTCCTCACTAATGAAAAATGGTATCCAATATTAAAATCATTTTATGTTAGAAAAGGACCAGTACAGTCAAGTTTGTTCTAATTATGAGGACCTAATATTGTCAAAGGAAACATATGATGCTCAGTGAGAAGCAGGGGGCCAGTGACAGTCTAAGAATTTCTTAGACCTTAGTAAATGTTTAAGATTCCAATTCATTCAATTTATCTTAAAGAAGCTATTTAACCCATAAAATTTTGTTTAAATAGTATATATCACACCAGCATCTTCATATTAAATTTCAAAATACTTACACTAACTCTAACACTCAAATTATCTTGAAAGTGATCATGGATAAGAGTCATGTAAAATTATGGACTCTATCAGCCATACCCTTGTGTTCAAAGGCATCAGGGGCAGCAACAAGTGAGTAAAAGCAATAATATTCAATTTCAATAATGCAATATTTGGAAGGAAAAAAATCATGTTTATCAGGAACTTTCCAAAGTATAAAATTTTGGAATGTGGAATTAAATCTTAAAAGAAATGAAACTACTTGAAATAGTTGATTCTGTGATTGTTGGCAGGTCAGTGTGGGCTCCGTCATTTCTACCATTATATTAGAGGTGCCACATAAAGCTTCAGAATACTGACAGCCAGCCTACACGTGAACACAGGGCCATTTTTTATTACAGAAAGCTAAGTTATTCCTTCTGTGGTTCCAAATATAAATTCACAGAAAGGACAATGATTTGGCTGGCATTTTAAAACAACTTTAAAATGTTTCAAATAAAATCAGACCTCTTTATGGTGATGTTAAATGAATGGTCTTTGATAGAGGATAATGTACTTAAATAGTTTTCAGATTTAATGAGTCAGAAATGATATCTGAAGCAAACTTCATTGGTTCACCCACAACGTAAAGTTCAGGACCAGAAATAAGTTGAAAGATTGACTGGTTAAATAGTCTTCCTGATACCCACTCACAGCATAGAACCACCATGAACTGATGGCAAATTTCACCCTGTCGTGACAGAGGGCTCCACTTCCTTTGAAGCTAAAATTAAATACATTGTTATGGAACTGTAGCACAAATCTTAAAAGGTCTTATTAATAAAAACAAACCTGGAGCCAGGTATTGGGGTGAACACTGGAAGATCAGAGAAGCAGAACACGCCACAGCTACCTCACCTTACCAGTTCCTCAGCTGATCCTGTTTCCTCAAACTAGAAGCCTCTGAGTCCTCATCCGGAATGGATCTCAGCTGAACTGCTGCTCAAAAGCCTAGAAGCTTAACCAGTTCTAGTTCTTGGTCCGCATGCTTTATATACCTTTCTGCTTCCTGCCAT
The DNA here is from genome assembly GCF_049852395.1 of Peromyscus maniculatus bairdii. Lineage (NCBI taxonomy): Eukaryota > Metazoa > Chordata > Mammalia > Rodentia > Cricetidae > Peromyscus > Peromyscus maniculatus. The sequence goes on from NC_134863.1 coordinate 19,032,352, forward strand.
CACTTCCTGGGATTAAAGGCATGTGTCACCATGTCTGGATGTTTCCAGTGTGGCTTTGAACTCACAAAGATCCAGATGGATCTCTGCCTCTGGAATGCTAGGATAAAAGGTATGTGTGCCACCATTTTCTGGCCTCTGTATCTAGTGGCTGTTCTGTTCTCTGACCCCAGATAAGTTTATTAGGGTGCACAATATTTTGGGGATTACAATATCACCACATGGAACTTTTATTCAATGTACAAAATTTTATAAATTAAAATCTCATTATATTCTTCTACATGCTGGGCTTTCTCCCTTGACCCATGTATTGATTTGTTTATTTTTTGCAGTTTTGGCAGTTGAACCAAATTCTTGTTGAAGATAGACAAGAGCTCTCACTGAGCTACAACTCCAGCCCTTAAATCTTATCTTCTCATCAACATGAGTCCTTAGACCATTAAGTTCTTCATCCTATACATTTTTGCTTTACTTTGCTCTCAACAACCTGGAAGATTTTCTTAGGATGACCTATTCTGAGTATTTCTAGTCTTCCTTTTAAAGGATGCTAGCCATAACTTAGAACAACTCCAGTCAGGACAGAAAGAAATGAGCCCTACTCTGCCTATCTGATCTCTCAGTATTGCAAAAGAAACATCTTCCCTTCAAAAATAGATATACCACAAAGGGCTCACCATATCCCATACCATCTTAATGTTTTCTCTTATCTCAGACATAGTTTGTTTCTCAGACTCCTTTGTGACTACATGGAACTTGGGAACTGAGTTCTGGCTGATGCAATACATGTAGATGTATGGCTATCTCCTCCCAGTTGAACATTCCTTCTTTAGAGAAGAGGGGAGCTCCTAAGAGACAGGACGCTGCAAGATAGAGGTCAGGGAACTCTTGAAACTTACATAACTCAAGAAGCTCAGAAAGTTATCAAATTTGCTGCTCCCTTTCACAAAGTTACACAAGCAAAGAACAGCATCTGGAAGGAAGAGGGGCACACTCCAGAGCAGCTGCCTGCAAACTGGCCAAAGAATTCCAGGGATGCTGCTTTCTGGAGGCCTTAACTACACTGGGCTGGGCTTTTTTCTTGAAAAAGCTACCTTTGAGTTACTTATGTTATTGTAAGAATTATTTTATTGGTGCTTCTGAAGGTAGCCACAATAGACTAATTGGTTCACCATGGTAGACCTGAATGGAATAGTTTCTTTAATTGGTTGGCATATACTCATTTTCTCAGAAAAAGTCATACAAAATAATTGGCAGTCTGATGAGAATTGATAAAAGTGAGTTAGAGAGGAGCAGTCACCTGGTTCCTGCGATGAGTGATAAGACAAGCAACTGAGGCTGATCAGCATGAGGGTAGAGCATCCATAATGAAAAATGCAAGTATAGAGATAGTTCTCCAACAGCTAATGGAATACAGATTATGACGATATATTTCAGTGTGTAAAGGAAGTGAGCATGGGATGGCTTGTAAACTGGCCTTTGCTGTGAGCATGAGGAGATACAACTGATGCTCAACTGTCTGGTGAGAAAGACCTTGTCTACTTAAGGAAAGAACTACAGTGGGGGTGGGAGGCATGGAGATGCTGTCCCCTCAATCAGAAAAGGACTTGGTTGGAAGCCTGGAAATAATGGAGAATGAGATAAAGATATGGGATTGTGTTTCAGCTTGTGTGGTTCCAAAGAAAGAATATAGGTTAGAACTATAACATAAAGCCTTTTCTAGAATCTTAAAATACATAAGAAGAATCAGACAGTAAGTTGGGAGTGAGGTATGAGTGATAAAATACATCTCTAAGATGCACACTTTAATACAGAAGAAGGAAAAAAATCAGTGACTCCAAATGTCTGTTTTAGTCATAACCTGGCACAGAAAAGTACAATAAGCATGGAAAATTCTGGATTTGAACTATTGAACGGGAATCTTACGTGCTGAAGTGGGCCTTGCTAACATTTTTTTATTATTATCTCCTTAGCAATCCAAGATTAATTGGCATTTGCTTGGGAAAGATAGAAAGACTTTCAGAGGTCATACACCTTCTGTGATCAGGCTTCGTCATCTAATGCTTAGCTTCTAATGTCTCATGGAAGTGGGAAAGCTCCTGGCAAGAGAGCAAAAACATCAGGTAAAGAACTTCAGTGAAGACACCCTGCATACATCTAAAAAGGCAGTTCCAGAATGTAAAGGATCCTTGCTGCAAAATCCCACAATCAAAGCAAGTTACCTCTATACAATCTGTTGAGCAGGGGGGTCTTTAAGGACCCACACATTGAAACTATTGTCTGGGCACCAGAACTACAATGTAGTACTGAATTTCTGAAGACATCCCATGTTTTGGTTGTAGGACATGGAGAAATCAATCCTGGACTGAATGCAAAGCTCTTGTTCCTTGGCTTCTATAGTGGAGGCACTGAATAGGCTGATGGAGGAAACTTGTCACTCACTGACAGTCTTGTTCAGTTATAGACCCTGTATACTATAGTGCCAACATGTCAGACAAAGATGACTCTCCATGCAACTGTGATATGACTTTCACAGGTACACTCTACGACTTTCCTATTGGATTCAAAGCCCCCTCTACAGGAAAGAATTCACTTCTTGAATTCAAACCTATGGCTAGGAGAAGCAACTGCTATTATTTTGTTAAACAGATGCAATGTGCCTGTCAAACTGCATTCTGAACATTTGTGTTTCTGTCCATAGAATATTATGGTTGTCAGCAAAGGTCATGGAAAGAAAAATAAATTGGAGTGGATGGCAGTTACTGCTTGGTATTCATAAGTATTTAAACTTTAGAGAATACATTATTCCTCCTGAGACATGGTGGCCCAATGCCCAGACATAAATGGAAGGAAATAGACATGTATGTTAACCCCTCAAGGTTCAGGGAATATCACAGAAGAGGATGTGGAAGAATGTATAAGCTGGAGAATGGGTGCAATATCACAGCTATTTTCTCTGAATTACAGCTTTCTTCATATATGTAGAGGTCTCATAAGACCCAGGTACTAATGCAACTTAGAGACTGGGGAAGCTAAGGAAGCTTAGAATACTTGGGAAGCTCAGAAAGGATGAAAGCATGAAACCTTCTCCTTGAGTCTACATGAGTAGGGAACAATTGCTGAGAAGAGAAAGCTATCTTTAGTGGAGTTGTCTCCAAGGTGAGCAGGGAGCTCCAGAATGCAACTTCTGTGAATCATCACCTATGCCGTGATGACCTTTTTGAGGATGCAGTAGCCTCTGACTCATCCATGCTCCTGTAAGCAGTTCAAATAAACACATTGGTTTGCCAGTTTAGAATTGAGTGAAATCATTTTTCTCTAATTGGAGAGTATTCAGTAGAACACTGTGCAGGACAAAGGGATTGGAAAGGTGATAAGGGAGAAAATTTGTCACTGGATGACATCACAAACAAGTCCCCAACTTCCTTCCTTCCAGCCTTAGACAGTTACAGGGGTAAGAAATTCACTTTTGTTTTATTAACCCACTGGGAATTTGTATATGCTTGTGAAGTCTGAAATTATTTACAGTCAAGCATCCACCATTTCATATATATACAGTAGCATAATAGCAAGCACCAAGTACTTCTGATGATGTTTCCTGTGATATGTTAATGGTTGAGCTATTTTTGTCCATTTCCATTCATCAGATGTCCCCTCAAATAAGAGTACATTTTTTTACTCCCACATTTACCTAGAGTGGTGTCATCACTGTCTTGTGAAACAGTTTGTGATACTAGAATGTGGGATAGTATAATTTGAAAGGGTTAAAAGAAAAATAATGTCCAAGTGAGCATCATAACATCAGCAGTCATTATGGCCGAAGCTCCAGGGAACAATAGCAACATCTCTCGGGTTAACAAATACTGTTACAGCCAACACACACTTAACTTAGCTGCACTATTGCTTAGAATGAAGCTCATCATTACCCACAGCTTACCTTGATTTCTTTCACATTTTTCAGTAAATTATCTTTCCTTGGTGCTAGAGTATACCAGTTTCATCTTGTGTTTCTTACATGTTGATCGAATGATGTTTCTGCAATATATTGTACCCTATCAAAGTCCACTTTCAGTAAGACAGACATTGCTAATTATATTAAGCTGAAAATTAATTTGTTTGATAAAATTGTTGAATTTTTTCTGAGGTTGGGTTATTGTTCCAATAATTATCAATGAAATTAGATTTAGGCTTATTTTCATTACCAAATTATTTTGTACTACTTTTTAATAATATGAAGTATATCCTTTTTAAGTGAAATCTATATGATAGATCTAGAAATGAGAAAATTTGCTTCTATATGCACATATACATGCATGCAGCTTGGTGGGGCAAATAGAATGGTTTTGATACTAGAATTAATTGGTGGCAAATGGTTTTAATGAACTACTTTGGCATTTGGATACATGTATGGTCTTAATGCTATTTCCAAGGCATCAACGGGTTAATTTCAGCTCTCAAACAGTCTCTGCTTGGCTCTGCATTTTCTCTGCCCAATTAGCACTATGTCTCTAGATTCCAGCAATCTCAAGGATCACTCCAGCTGTCTCACATCCCGGAATTGTGTTTGACCTATTCAGGCAGCAGTCTGACTTTGATGGATTGATACTAGAATTAAATTCCTCTAAGATCTTTGCTATTATATCACAGTGCACTTAATCACCTTGCACTGTGTTTTTCTTCTTTCATCCACTTACCCACACCACACAAGCTCCTCACTCTTCTGTCAGACCATCTCCTTTTCACTACCCAACCCCCACAGTCGTTAATATCCACCTTCATTATATGAGAATACCCTCCCTCATGGAATGTGCACAATCTAGTTGTTCTATCAATGATGGAACAAGAGCCTCCTCTTTTGTGAATTCCATTTCTGGAAAAAAAATTGTCACATTCTTTGTGCCATCAGGTCTTTTTGTTTCTACTGCCCACCCAGCAGGACTTTATATAGAGTTTCACTTTTTAGTTTATCATTGTCACTGGATCGTAACATACACAGGAGGAGCCATCACAGTTTCTTCTTCTTGTGACACAGAGAAGCTGTATATGAAAGCACTTAACATGTGTTTGGTGAAGCAGGAGAATAAAGTGACAGTTGTGAAGATATCAGAATGCAGAATCTCAAAAGGTAGTTTGAGATGGTTTTAAAAATTCAGAGAGGAAAAAACTAAGCCAAACTTAATGTATGGAAATGACTTAGACCTAAAATAATGTCTTCAATGTAAACAGTGCTGATTGTGGAGCTTTGTGCAAGTTAAGCTCATGTTCTACCACCAAACTATTTTCCAAACCCACTGTTTTAACATAAAAGTTAGTAGGTCAGTAACAGAGCATTTGCCTACCGTACCTAAACCCCTGCATTAGATTCCCATTGAGTTAAAATAAAATTAACTCAATAAAAACAGAAATATAAAATGATCCAAATGGTTCTATGCCAGTACTCAATGTGGTCTCAGTCTCGAAATCCAAAATTATGAGAAGATGTCTTTAAGGAAACAATAATAAAACTTCATAGTAACTTTTTAAAATTAGTAAATGTTTATTATAAAACTTATTCCAAGACTCAAGTATTAAAGAACCAAATAGTATTTCACATCTTTCTCAGTTTATGTAATTCTAAATTTTATATAAATATATTCATGGATTTCATGGATTTTTGATATTATAATTAGATGATAATTAAATCAACAGTTATCATGATTTTGTAAATCTTTGTGTCACACTTGATTTAATAAGGATGTACAAAATATCAAAAGAGCAAAGAGAAGACTAAGAAAAAGATGTCACTGAACTGAACTACATAAAAAATTTCTAACAGATGTGCTCTTACAGATGTTTTTGAGGTTGTATATTATAGTTAGTGCAGGAAATTTGAGTTAGACAGGAGATTTGATATTCTAGTCTTAAAGAAAATAACAAAAAAACGAAAACTATATAACGTGAGAAACTGGTATCCCTCACCATGAAGATGAAGGTGAGGGAAAATACCAATAAATAAGTTATTGCTTAAATGCAAAGTTAAATTCAAGTAATCATGTATGCTATTGAATATGTCTCTGTGTATGTGTGTGTTATCCTATCTAGCTAAATAGTTTATGTATGCATTAATATTAATGAAGTACTGACTTTTCAAATATAAATACCGTGTTTGGGAAGCACACCTGAAAGTGAAAATAAGCTCAAATACAAATTTCTCAAATTAGAGAAAGTACCATTTTATAACCATTTCCTTTTACTCTGTAATTTATCATATGTTCACTTAAAATTTTATGAATTTTTGAAAGCTTTCAAGATAGAGAGAAATTATATCCATTGTGGTATTGTATTTCCTCAAATATTGTGCATGCTAATAAACTCATCTGGGGTCAGAGACAGAACAGCCACAATATTAAGCATAAAGGATAGGCAGTGGTAGCACACACCTTTAATCCTAACATTCCAGAGGCAGAAATCCATGTGTTCAAGGATACAGACAGGCTTGGTGACTCATCACACCTTTAATCCCAGGGAGTGGTGGTAGAAAGCAGAAAGGTATATAAGGCGTGAGAACCAGAAACTAGAAGCATTTGGCTGGTTAAGCATTTGGCTGGTTAAGCATTTAAGCTGTTAGGTTTTGAGCAGCACAGTTCAGCTGAGACCCATTCTGGATGAGGACTCAGAGGCCTCCAGTCTGAGGAAACAAGACCAGCTGAGGATCCGGTGAGGTGAGGTAGCTGTGGCTTGTTCTGTCTCTCTGATTTACCAGCACTGACCCCAATAACTGCCCTCGGATTTGTTTTATTAATAAGAACTTTTAAGATTCATGCTACAATCCATGATTCACCACTAAAATCAATGAATATTAGTATTTCACAAATTTTGTCGGCTATATTATTCTTTCTGGTATTTACATATTTAGTGTCCCTCAAGATCGAAGACAAGGGCTCACACATGCTTTATAAACACACCACCACTGTTCTATAACCTAAGCCCTCTTTTTACTTTTATTTTGAGACATACTTTTATTCTACTGGTCAAAGTAGCCTTAAACTCACTGGGTAGCTTAGGAGGTATTGAATTTACAATTCTCCACATTGGTCTCCAAAATATATGGGATCACAAGCCTTCATCATCAAGTGTAGCTTCATTTGAATTTGTTTTTTTTGTGAATTTTGAATTGAAACATATCTTTATGTATGATCATCTGAGAACTTGACACACATATACAATGTCTTATGATTAAATAAATATATTTCTTTATATAGTATAAATAGGTAGTATTTCTCTCTCCTATTATTTATTTCCACATGCTACAAACATTCAGAACATCTTTTTTGAAGTTATTTCAATGTGTAAGTATATAACAAATTGGTATACACTGAAAGTACCCTACTGTTCTATGGAACACTAGAACTAACTTTCCTGTCCAACTTCAAGCAAGAAGTACTTGTCACTCTTTATACCCCTCTCTCTTGGTCTTCCTAACTTCTGGTGACCTTTGCCTTGCCCTGCTTCTAGAAGATCAATGTTTTAGCCTCCACAATAAGTGAATATTTGTTTTCTATGCCTGATTTATTGCACTTACAATATTCACAAAAGACATAAAGTTATCATTTTTTACAGGAAACTGTTCAAGTTTGAATTCCATCAAAATTTGACATTGAGGCATGAATTTATATTAGCAATCTCCAGAGAGGTAGTATGTGTAGAGAGCCAGATAGATAGACTGACCTACATAGACGGCATGGGACTTATAAAGAGAAATGGCACACAAGGAGGCTGAGAAGCCAGGTGAAACATCCACTGTAAAGTAGGAGCAAATGTCTATATCATGAAGGATTCAGAACCCTATGAGCCTTTGGTGTACCCACCTGGGGCTTGAAGGTGTGTAAACTCAGAGGGCTCTGGGGTAAGTATCAGAGTCCAAAGGCAGAGAGAAGTTGGGTGTCTTTTTTGAAGGATAGAAGAAAGCGAGTGTCTAGTAAAGGGACAGGGACACACAGGAGTAAAACTACCATTTCCATGAATTATAGGGAACATCCAGGCTTTTAACCAGTTTCATGATCTAGCCACAGTGATGGTAGATTTTCCCATCAGTTTACAGTCTATAAACTATATGATGATGCCAATAATCACACCTAAAACTAACTTGTCCATTTTCAAGGAAACCCTGAGTTCAGTCAGGCTAACATCTAAAATGAACTGTCACATCTGTTTTTAATATAAGGCACTAAAATCCTTTCACTCACATCATTTTTTCCAGCAGGATTTTAAGTATCAAATTAACTATGTACCTATCTATGTATCTATGTATCTATCTATGTATCTATCTATCTATGTATCTATGTATCTATGTATCTATCTATCTATCTAATTTATTCTTCCATGTATTCTATCACATCTATCTATTGACCTATCATCTATCATAATCTCTCAATCAAAAAATTATATTTAATGCCACAGTTTTAAAGTATGTGCATCAGAGTTAAAATAAATCCCAACTTAAGAGCCATAAATATCAACTAGCTACTTGTTTTATTTTTTCATGTGTTTGCTTAATTCATATTTTTCCAGAGATTACAATTTACTGAGATGATTACTTGAGTGAAATAACCTCTGAGGAGATGTGTACAATGAGAACACTGAAATGAAAGAATATTTTTCCAATATCTTTGCTAACTAAAGGCAAATAGACTGTGCTATATAAGAACATGTGCCTTGCCACCCGATCACCCACATGGAGATCTATATTATAAAACCAGTTTTAGTAGCATATGTAGATGAACTGTCCATAAACCATACACCCTTCAATGCTACCCAAGAGAAGTTGTGCTTCTCTACAGATGCACCTCGAATGGATTTCCTTTGCTTCAGCAAATAGAGTCTTACGTTTATTTTCTTCAATTGTCCTGTGTTTAAACTGAACATGCTATCTTTCTACATAAGCTACTGGGATAGCATTTTATTTGTCTACTTCAACAATTATTTGTTAGAGCACATTCTATGACAAGTAATACTCGGTGGGAGCGAGGGATACATGATGAAAATGCCATAATCCTACGGAGGAATTTAGAGTCTGTGGTACAGATTCACGTGTACATGCACAACTTCTATAAAATAAAGGACATCCATGAGAGGAATACATGCAATGTGCCATTGTAACATCAACAGTGAGGACATTAGCCAAACATTCCCAGCGCACATACTACTTCATTTTGAAAACAAAGGACAAGCTAAAAGCCAATGCACAGGTGGGAATGTGCTAAGGCATGGTAAGGGAGCAATTACATGTATAGTTGTAGAAACACACTTAGGCTTTTTCAAAGAATAAGGAATCTTGCAAATGGCAGAATCTAAGCTCCTCCTTCCAGACAATAAAATAATATACTGGAAAGATCAGCTGGGTATAGACTGCAGAAGACCTGCCATCAACTCACGTGACAGTTGACCTCATTCTATGAGTGCCAATGAGAAGGGAATATTTTTGAGTTAACGAAGCCAAAGTTAAAATATGTCTTATGAAGAAGGGTGAGAGTGGAGCTTCATAATCATCCCCAAGTATGGTAAGCAAAGTGGACAGTTAGCTAGAGAAAGGAAAAAAATGGAAAGAGGTATATCTACCTCCAAAAGTTGGAGGGCAATAAGACAATCCATGGGAGAAACAAAAGATCTTCAACTACAACAGTGGCAATCTCAATTTTAATAATGGAATATCTCAGAGGCAAAGTATTGCCATATTATGAGCAATAAAATTGCAAATCTGTGGAACTAAGAGCAGCTGAAAATAGAGCTGTCGCTTAGGTGGACACTGTGCTCTCCAGATCACCTTTGAACCTTTGTTCTGCATTGCTAGCTCTCATGTGCTTTGGTATCTTTCCTTAGGGAGCTCCAAATGCTTAGAAACATATATCCTTATTCTAAGGACTTGCGGGATAAGTGACTGACAGGAAAGGAGAAACATCTAGCCATGCTCTGAATGTTTTCTGTAGCCCATTGGTTGGAACAAGCCGAGGTTGATGCTTAGCCTAAGAATGAATTCCTGCTTGCTTGTTCTGACTACCCTCTGGGTGGCATCTTCTCCTCATCACTCAAATTTCTTCTGAGACTGTGTCCCTAGTATATTATTGACACATGGATTTCTCATCACCATGTGTTTCTGAGTTACCCATCTTAAAAGAGACAGATGTTTTAACATTGAAGGTTTTAAGATGAAATAAACTGAAATAAGGAAAACAAGATCTATCCCTTTGGTTCACTCCATTTTAAAGCCCATGGAATGTTTCTTATTGATCTGTTTGACTTTGTGTTTAGAACTCATAGTGGAAGAGGAACAAGCTAAGGTGTTAAGCGAGCCCAACATGCCCCAATGGATGACTCCAACCCATATCTGTGTGAATAGTCTGGGTTAAACTCCAAGGTTCACACAAAAAAAGCAAAAACTTGAACTTGGAAAGGGGATTATATGGAGGAGGAAGGGTTAGCAGGTGTCAGGGACCTGAGAGAGGATTTGCATTTCTGAAACATTTCTTATTATTTAGTGTCTGATATCAAACTATATATAACAAACACATAACATTTCCATAATATATAACAATAATTTTGTATTTTAAATAGATTAGTTTAATATATACATAATATAAGTTTTGTATTTAAGAATGCAATTTCAATCTGATTTGAAGAGGGTGCTTCTAAGAGAATCAGAGTATTGTTCCAGAGCTGCACACTAATCCCTCAAATACTCAAGGCAGGTGGAAGGTGAGTTTTAAATAATTTTGTGGATGACTTGAGTTCATCTAAGTTGCGTTAAAAAGAAATGAAGGTATTGGTTATTTAATAGGTGTGCTTTTCTCTGGAGAAGAATATTTCTTTTGCTCTCAGCATTCCTTAGTTGTCTATAGTTCTTTGTGTAAGAGTGAAGTCTTAGGAGCTGTCTCTGTCCACATTAGCGTATCTATTGGTTTCATCCTTGTTCAGTTAGCAACAATTCATGAAAAAAAAGAGACCATTGATTTGTAAGAGAACAAGGAGGAATATAGGGGAGGGACTGGAGGGAGAAAGGGGGGAATTATGTAATTACATTATAATCCTCCAAAATAACTAAAAATTTAAAAAAAATGAATGAGGGAAGAATGAAAAAAAGAAGGCTATCAAATAGTTTGTTTTTTTTTCTCTCTCTCTCTATTAAATTTTGTGATGTGAACCAAACCATCTTAGATACTCTCATTCAGTGGTTTGGCCATGTTAATGTTATACCTTTTTGAGTCTTCTAACTATTATGGATTAATATTTTTTCCTTTTCCAAATGAGCACCATTATTCTACTTTTTGAATTTTTGTATCTGCCAATTCATTTTGTAAATATCTTGTAACTATTTGTGACTAAACTACAATATTTTACTCATTATGTTTATATTTGGTTTTGTCATTTGTAAATTGGGAAGCAAATAATCAAGGTGTATAGCAGCCTTGGAGTCAGAGGGAAACTGAACACTTAGGTTTTTGTCACTGAAATTTATTGGCTCTTCTGGATAACTTCATGAGCACTTCCTACCTACTCTTAGTTTTAAATAGGTAGTTTCTTCCTAGAGACTTTATTCTCTTGAATTTCTCTCTGTAAGCTCAGTAACATAATTACCTGCACAGCTTAACAATCTAGAAATGTGAATTGAATTATTACGTTCCAAACCAACATTAAAGAAAAAACTAATTTTATCTTACACGATATCTCTGTGTGTGGCTGTAGTGATGAAGGTTTTCAGAATTGTGGGTTTAAAGAATATCTAACCAACTTCTCATTTTTATAACACAACTAATAATAAAACCTTGGCCTTCCATTTTCTTAGAAACATGGAAATCTATCTACTTCAACAGATTCCTGAAGTTTATCTTACAGTTATCAAAAATGCTGTGTACTAAACGTCAGGTTATTAAAACAAAATCTAAAGGCACCACAAATGGAAGTTAAGTGTCTTGGGCATTTACTGTTCCCAAGTTTGGTCCATATCATCTATAATTGTCTCCTCTGCTGACAGCCTTGGCCATTTGTGGACCTTACTGTGGACATCAGCACTTGTTCCCTCTACCACCAAAAACCTTTGTATGGATGAGGAGGAGTTGTCTTTACCACCACTGGTGCTTGATCGGATTTCACCTTTATAAAGTGAGAACTCCACTCCCACTCCATTCTGCTGAGGCCCACATCTACCTCTATCTCCGCTGAACTCATTTGTAATTATAGGGCATATATGTCTGCACAAAGATTTCCTTATTAATTGCTGTCTTTGTTAGAACGGACTCTCTATAAGGAAGGGAATGAATTTCATGTTACCTCTTGCAGTATTTGCATTGCATTGAAGAATGCATAACACAGAATTAACACTAAGCACATATTCATAAACAGGTTTGTTGGATACATTTAATACTGATGCTTGATCACACCTTAGCTAATATTTCCATTGTTCCTTAAAACTTCAAATCAACCTAATTAATCACTGAAAGGCTAGGAAAGGTCCACCACATAGCTAAGATGTAATACACTGTCTGAAATGAGCTCTCAGATATTTATTTAGTTATAATATCTCAGATATTACAACTTTGAATGTTAATGACACCATCTCTGATAAAAATGAAAGTATCTTTTTAGATTCAGCCTTGAGCCTAAAAGTTCATGTATATGTTAAGCAGTAGTTTTAGTGTGTACCATATTATAAGGGATTCCCAAAATTAGCTTATGACTGTACTTTCCTAAGCAGGGATTGAATCAGATACTTTGGGACAAATACAATTTGGAAAAAAACAGTAAATATATTACTTAGCATAAGCCATACATACATGTGGTGGTTTTGTGAGTGATTAAGAGAAAAATATAAAATTAAAAAAACCATGCATGTCTGAACCCAAGGAATTTATAATTTAGAAGAGAGAGGAACAAAGGATTTATACTAACTTAACAGCATCTCAAAAAAATGTACTAGGGGAGAACCTATATTCTCTGGAACCAGGAGAATTTACTTGGAATTCTAATTTCATTAATCACTTGCTGGGTTATTGTTCTGCAACACCTTTTAATTCTGTGATCTTTAAAATGGAATGCACATAACAATGTAACTGACAAAGCTGGTGACATTGAGGGAAGCTGAATTTTAGAAACTGCAAAACTATAAATAACATCAATTAAATTCCTACGAAACATCGGGTGTTATTCTCACCGCCCTTCCATTCCTGCACTTTCTCCACTGTAAATTAGCATCTTTCTTTGATCCCATAATTTCTTTGAGTCCTATCCTTGACACAAGACTTCCTTAAGATTCTTCAGCATGGCATATTCACCCAAGTTTGGAAGTTGATTTATAATTTGGCAGGAAAAGACTATAGGGGAAGTGAAGGTTCTTGGATTGTACTCCAAAAATTGGTTTTTAGGGCCTTGTAAACAGATTATATGGCTTTCTATAACTCTGCATTTGCTGCCAAGGTCACTGACCCGAGTTTGCCCCAAAGGACCAAAATTGTCAGTGTCCTAATAACAAGCTAAAAAAAAAATACAGAAGCTGAGCTGAGGAGATAAAACAGGAGGGTACCCATGGCACAGTTATAAAATAAAAAATTTATAATTGAACTGTGTTCACTACGTAATTTGAAATCTGAGGAATCAGATAATTACTTTTTTGTGTGTGAACACAAGAATTTTATTTTTCTAAACTAAATGCTAAGTAGCTTTTTAAGTGCAAATTCTCTGCCAATTATCAAATACAATTGAAGTGCAGCCTTGAGGGAAAGAAGATTAAAACTCAACTGAAACTGATCTGTTGTATTGATCCACGGTATCTCTTTGAAGTGTTCTTGATTTTTTTGATTCTCACTTATTCTGAAAAGGCAAGGTTTCTGTCTTTGATTATTTCCAGCTGAGTTCTAGTCTTGTTCTCCATAGGACAAAAAGCCTACTTGCCTATGGCAAGCCCAGCAGTAAATGCCAAGCTAAGGATGGGACTTAGGATGGATTTGCTGAGCAATTTAGATGTTCATTTTAACAGGCACAAAATTGTTGTTGTAGCTGAAAATGATCATAGTTACTATGTCAATTGCGATTCAGAAGGAGTCTTTCTATTTGATTTACTTATTAATACGCAGACACTATTCACATTTCTCCTTTGTATAGTCTGTTAAAATACAAACTAACAAATGATTGAATAAATAAATAATAAAATCACATAATATGCTATAAATCTTACAAATAGGTGTAATGGATAGTACAATCTCTTTGGAGAGTGGTGTGCTGAACCACCGACCGGATGCCTACACTTCTTTTAGACAAAGGCACCAGTAGCATTTAGGCAAATCACAGTGTTCTTTTTCAGCAATGCATGTGCAACTGGAAATGTACATTTTGCTCACTGATGACTAAGGAGGGAAGCTTTATAACATCCACTCATAAATACTTACCTGCCTCTTCCCTGTTGTTGTGTACACGGTGGTACACACACACACACACACACACACACACACACACACACACACACACACACACACACAACGAATAGGAATACTAAATCAGTCATAATAACCGCACATTTCAATAGTGATTTGCAGTTTGCCAAGTCTTTCACACTGAGGCATATGGGAAAAAGAATAAAATCTGGACCCATAGGAATCTGCATTTGCTCTAGTGTCTAGGCATGTCTAGTTTAACAGATAAATCCTTCTGTGAGCCTCTGCATTATTTTCCTATAAAGAGGCTCATCTTTCAGCCCAGTTCACCTGTTAGGGTTGCTGGGAGGACAATTTGGAATTAAATATGAGAGAACATGAAGGAATTGGTAAACTCTGAGAGCTCCACTGAGGTTAGTAATAATCCCCTCAACCTCACTTCTTAAATGCTGCATAAAGGGACCACAAGTATTCATCTAATAGATGGAAGTAAAAATGTACCACATTGCCTATTTATTTTATCCTGACAAGTAAATATTAAATCTGCAAATATAATTTCCGTGCATTTTATGTTTAAAGGGCTACTATAAGGAACAATGTAACATAAAACATAATTTTCAGAGTTAGTTCCTTGAAAATAAGATAGCTAAATGGAGGAAAAATGGAAATGTAACTGAAGAGCAGCACACAGACATCAAGACTGCCTTATAGACAAAGGCAGAAAACTGAGCCTTGACCTCTGTAGAATGCTTGAACTAGGAAAACTCTAAGAATGAGAGCTGGGGAGAGACTGGGAAGACTTATTTGCAAATACCTTGAGATTAGAGAGTGGATTTATACAAAGCCATCTACTGAATTGCCAAGGTTTATGAAGAATAAACTAGTCAAAAATTCAGAGGTCCCCATTTGTCTAAGCTTGGGTTAGAAAACTTAAAAGCAAATCTTTCAAGGGTTAGGAAAGAAGAAAGAGAAGTAGACATTTATTGCTTTATAAAATTATGGGATAATGTTATATAATTGAAAAATGCAAAGTTTGGAATAAAAAAAATGGTTGGATGACTCTTTGTCACAATGTTAGAGTGCTGTGTAACAGGCCTTCATGAGAACTATGTAATTTTCTTGGACATGTTCATCTTACAATAGCCTAAATTAGGAGATATTACCTACTAAATCATATTTTTAAAGGAAGATAGATATAGAGTTTTTTGTCCCAAAGAAAAGACAGCTCTAAGGGAGATGTTTTGACTGACCAGCAGGGTCTAACTTAGCTGCAGTATTCAGCATGACTTTCCTAGCTGACTGTAAAAAATGTGCCTTGAGCAGTGCTGCTGATTCCTCTGCTCTTAAATGAAACCTTTTGTGACTTATTACTCTATATTTCATGAGTCACCTTTGTATATTTTAAGGCAATGGACACTGTGGCATTTTGTTACTTAACATTAATTTTACATGCCCCTCCCCTGCCAGATTCAAGAAAAGAGCAACATAATAGTCTGTTTTCTATGACTTTAACAGAATTTGATCTGTATTTTACATTTCTTAACCTTAACTTTTCTGATCTTTTTCACTCTGTTATTGATTGATCTGATTGTTGATCAGCAGACGCACCAACCTTAGTGAAGAAAGGCAGGAAACATCTTAAAAGTTTCAAGATATTAAAATTTAAATGTCATAGAGTCTTTCTACACTAGAAAAATCTTACTTTATGACAAGATGATAGGATAATAAATCTATAGAATCCTTCCCCAAATCCTTACTCAAGAAATGGAGAATTTTTAAAGGTTGTATTCAAATAGATATGATAAAATAAGTTTTCTAAAAAAGAAAATCACAGAGAACTTACCCTGCTCTAGCGAATGAAATAATTTGAGTTTAAGTGCTAGGAGTATGGCTCACAAAGGTGTCAATCAAATAAAACAAAGGTGTCCTGACCTTTAGAGTATAAAGTAATATAGCCATGTGGTGTATTTGCATCTGTAAATTCACACAAATTATCCTCTTTATTTATTGACCCATCCAAATTTAGAACAATGCAGGCAACAAAATTCTGGGAAGTGTAATTCTGTCTTAGAGAACATGACCCAATCAGTGTCCCCATAGATCACTCCTTACCTATTTGGCATCTATATACATATTTTCAAAGTATATTCAATTTAATTTACAAATAAAGACAGCAGAACTGTCCATGCCCTGGCTGAACATAATGTCCTCAGCCTTGGTACATCCAAAGCATGTGGTCCTCATCTCCTTCGAGCAGACATACAACCTTTACTTACTGGATACCATGCATGCTTCATTTAGATGAATTATGCTCCCTTTGATGTGTTATATATAAATTAAGTAATGAGATGAAAACTTAACTATCACTAATGTATTTCCATTAGGTGACAAAAAATGGAAAAGGAAAATATATTTGACCTATGATCAAGCATATTCATATTGAAGAAACACAGAGGTTCACCTGACATGGTCCACATATTTGTGATATCAGATCTTGGAAAATTAGAGGCACAGGTTTCAGGAGTACAAAGTCATTCATTTTTCCTTTTCTCTTGAAGACTATTTTATTAGAAAGGAAAACTACAAAGTAAGCAAGCTATACATCTCAGCAGCTGCCTGAAGGAAGAAGGTAAGAATGAAAGAGGGGAAAGACCATGCCGTTTGAATTAAGCTGGCATGGAGGTCAGTCACATGGCAGACAAGCGGCCACATGGTGGGGAGGAGAGCTGTAGAGAAAACAAGAAAATGGTCAAAATGCCAGAGCAAGTGTACTCATGCTCTGGCCAGCATCTGAAATGAAAAGACAGAAAAGAAGGCTAAAAACAAAAATGAAAAAAGATAAAGTTTAAACCTCTCTGAGAATGCACTCAGAAAGAGACCAACAGAACATCATAGTGGTTCTGGAGTAACCCCACTAGATCATGGGAATTCTGGGAATGAAAAGAACATGATCTCATAAAAGAGCCAATAATTCCTTCCAGATGGCTTAAGATGAACTTGCCTTATTGACAAATGGTCCACTGATCACTTGATTAACTGACCCAGCTTGATTAATTCTTCAGGGAAGAGACAGTGGCAAATCTCTACCCAGGAGTAAGTTCCATTTTTTGTTTGTTTTCACTTTTTGGTCTAGACTGCCAAAACTTTCTTTGACTGGGTTTTCAATGCTACTATAGCATTCTGCCCTCTGAAGAGGTAACAATGAAGTCCTTCAGGAACTAGGACAGGAATGAGAGTTCTTAAACACTTTTGGCATTCCTGGCCTCCAACTAGAATAGAACCAAGCTTTCTTGTTGGATGTTTATGCTCATGCAATCATCCTTTGGCATGAAAATGCTCTTTTAGGCTTTCTCAAGGCCATCCTTAGCTACATAGCAAGTTCTATGTCAGCCAGGGCTGTAAGAGTCCTCACCCCCCCCAAAAAAAAATTTAAAATCATGCAGAGGAGTCAGGCAGTGGTGACACATGCCTTTAATCCCAGCATTTGGGAGGCAGAGCCAGATGAATCTTTGTGAGTTCAAGGCCAGCTTGGGCTACAGAGTGAGTTCCAGGAAAAGCGCAAAGCTACAGAGAGAAACCCTGTCTTGAAAAATAAAATCGAAAAATAAATAAATAAACAATGAAGTGTATATTAAAAAATGCAGATGTTCATAGCTATTACCATCCTTGTCTGTGCAAACTCTCACATGCTAAGCTGGTGTTCATCCTACTATCTGCCTTCAGTTAGTGCCTGGGATATTCTTGTCCCTTGTTTGCTACAGTCACAAAACCTTAATTTCTGAAGTGTTGTAACCATAGATTCTTCCTCCTTTATCAGATAGCTGTGGTTTTGATTGACTTTGATCACAAGGTTATATAAATAATGAGTAGACACTCTGGGGACTTCCTGCATTCATGTGTGTTCATTCTTGCCCTCCCTGTGTATCAGCAATTCGGTTCCCCTTGGGTGTTCAGGATTAATTACTCCAAATGTCATCTTTTCCCCCTCGATTTCTTTGAAATGAGGAGCACAAACCGGCCAAGGGGAGTTATCTCCTTTCAGTTAATGAAAGCGACTGCAGTGTGTCCTGGCAGAAGCAGACTGCATCCTCTGATGAGCTTCTTTTCTTTGCAAACTAAGACTCCTGGAGCAATAGAGCCCACAGTTGCACCGACAGAAAGGCCAGCATTGACTAGTGCCACTCACGATGGTAGCTCTTGATGTCACTTGTCCTGTCCATAAGAAAACTACTTACAAATCAGTTTCTAACCGGGAACATGTGTTCCACCGAGGAGGATGTAACTCTATTAGGACTATTAGGTATGTCTTATACCTGGTACCATAACTGAAACATCTAAAAGCTATTTTAATATTTTATCAAGACAGTAGTGTGGGTAGAAGCACTCTGGTCATGGAAGGTAAATTCATATCCACATAAGTGCTAGAGCAGAAATAAATAGAAATAGCATAGAAAGATCAAAGCTTCCATTATAAACAGTCTGATACCAGATGAGGGGTTGAATTCCTGGGGACTGACCACTCATGACCTTATGAGAGGATCAGAACTATCTCTGATTGTTGGCATATTGGCCACATTTTGGTGATTAAAGATAGACATGCCTTGATGACTGAATAGCTTTATTGCTGAGTCCATATGAATCATCCAGGTTTGTCCATATGACCAATAATCATTAGTCCCTGCAAAAGGATAGACTGAAATAGCATTTAACAGGTCTCAAAATAGTAGTAAGCATTTCTACTTACTTTATCTTCTACTTAAGTTGTATTTTAGTTTTTGGTGTGTGTGTGTGTGTGTGTGTGTGTGTGTGTGTGTGTGTGTGTGCATGTTTGTACATGAGAGTGAGTGTCTGTGTATAAGTGGAAAACAATTAAAAGCCTAGCAATAAAATACATTAAATATAGTCAATTAATATTTTATGCTCAACTAATTTATAAAAACATATCCATTTTAAATTAAAATATAAATAGGTCATTTCCCTCCCTCTCTTTCCTCTCTCTAACCCTTCCATGAATACCTCTTGCACTCTCTCAAATTCATGGCCTCTATTTCTTTAATTGTTACATCTCTTTTTCTGTCTATAATCTACTCATCTATCTATCTATTATATGTCTCTCTGTCTTTGTGTGTGTGTGTTGTGTGTGTTGTGTGTGTATGTACATTTCTAAAAATATGAATACAACCTGCTTAAATAACTTTTGACTGAGGAGCAAAGGAGATTCAACAAGGAAAATAGACTTTTTAAAAGAAAATTTGATGCCAAGGGCATAAAAACATGCAAACAAACATTTTTGACTTAAACGTATGCAAACATTAACTAAAATCAGTTTACCTCGCTAGATATATAGTGTAAAATTATAAAATTTCTGTCAGAAAACATTCAAAGACGATCCAAATGACCTTTGATTTGGTGTACTATCCATGATAAAGTTTGACAAGTTGGATTTCAGCATCAGTTTTAAAATCTTCAACTCTGTGAAAGGCACTTTAAACAGACAAGACACAATTTTTGCAAAATACATCAGGTAGAAAAGTGATGCATTTGCATGCACACTTTGCCAAAGACAATGTCTGCATGGCCAATACCTATGTGAAAAGGTGCTCAATGTCATCTTATTCCTGAATTGCTCGTAAAATAATAATCACCTTTCAAAGATCTAAAATCTAAGACACTGACACTTGAGTATGATAGTCAGGTTGTGATCCTGTGGGAACTCTCACTCAGTGCTGGTGCAAAGACAGAAGAGTATGACCACCCTGGAAGACTCATCGTGTGGCTATTTCTGGTTACCTAAACCATCTTATCATATAACTCAGTGATTTTCCTCCATGGTACTTGTGTAAATATGTTGAAACCATCTGTCCACACACAAACTTCCGTATATAAAGAGTTAATTTATCAGTTCCCAAAAAGCAGAAGTCAAGTTGCTCTTAAAGGTCAATGAATCAGTATGCTTGTGCAATGGAAAATGACTAACAAAAAAAGAAATGCGTTGTCACGTGAAAAGGAGCTATGGAGGAACACCAAATGCACACTGAGGCTTCCTGCTTCCGGCAAGAATGTTATGTGCTAGCTTTTAATCATGACCCCATGAGCAAAGGCAAAGACTTCACATGACAGGCCCCTAGTGGGAAAGTTTCTCTCCATGCACTAGACTACTGCGTCACCTGAATAAAACAAAATCCCTGACCAGCTGCCCTGCTCTTAGGCACATCAAATGCCTTCAGATGACTTTGTCGAGGCCCCTTTATGGTCCTGTCTTGAAGAAACTTCTCTATTCTGACTCCATAGTCAGTATTTTTCCAATCACCCTTTTCTTCTTTTTACCCTTCCCACTGGGCCCATAAAACAGCAGGATCCTTTTGTGAAGGGCTGCCTTGCCAGTGAGATGACTCTCCCATCTGCCCTGATGTAGCTGACCTTCCTCCATGGGGGAAAATAGAACACTGAGAGAACTGGTGCTTTTTTCCTTTTTAAATTCTTGCTTGCACCTTGCAGTCAAAATTAAAAGCTTGACAGTTGCTGTAATTTTAGCTATTGTCTTAATGGACCACCTCAGCATCTGGCAGCTCCATTCTCTCCTGCTCAGGTCCTTATATGTAGTGCTTAGCAAAGGAGGTCAGCCTGAAACAGCTAAATATATAGTTTATGATTCCAACTAAATGATATCTAAGGAACTATGTACAATTTTATGTAAAATGAGATAGTAAAGTATACGGGATAGCCAGGAATTTAAAATGGGGGGGGCAGCTAAAATGTATAGACTATGGGAGGATTTAAAACAGTGAAACTATTCAGTAAAACATCGTTATAAAGGGTTTATGATATTGTACATGGGTATTTATTATCATACATATTGTATTATAATATTATACATATTATCTTTGTTTCCAAACCCATAGAAATGTGTAACATAGAGTCAACACCAGCAAAAGTGTAGACTTCAGTTAATAATATGATACTGCTGGTTTTTCTATTGTATTAAATGTACCACAGTAAGAGCAGACGCAGTTATCTGGGCAAACTATGAGAAAAGTGAGAATTGGGAAATGGAAGAACATTAGAATATGATCTGTTTCAATTTTCTATAAGCTCATAATTGCTATTAAATAAAAACTGGTTAAAAATTGTATCCCCTGGGAAAAAATCTTCTATTATAATTGTCCTCCTAGGGAATCTTAGTAGGAATACTGAAACAGACCCACTGCCAGCCACATATAATTTTCCTAAGTCAGAAAATCCTCCTTAGAGGTTCATGGTTATGTATTTTAAGTGATGAAGCATGTGACATGAATGTAGATATTAGATACTTCTGACAATTAGTGGCACAGCTTGCTAATGCCTATCTCACCTGTAAGATCATAGCTGATTTATGTCCTAATTTAATTTCTGTTATTTCTATTTACAAACAAACAAACAAATAAACCTTGGCCCCAAAAAAGCAACTTAGGGGAGAGAGGGATTTATTTAATCTTAAAATTTCATACTCTTGGGTAGTTATGGTGGCTAATTGTCAATTTGATATACCTGAGAAGGGGAAACTTGTATTGAGAATTTGCCTCCGTCAGCCTGACCAGTGGGTACATCTGTGTGGCATTCTGTGGATGATTGATCGATAAGGAATGGCCCAGGCCATTCTGAGCAGTGTCACCCCTCATCAAGTGGTATAAAAAAGGCACATGAAAATGAACCTGTAAGCAAGTCTTACCACTGGATATTACTCTTGGTTATAGTAGGCACAGATGTTTAACCATGGGTCAACATTATTACTAAGAAGTATCCATAATGAAGTTACCAAGTCATAAGGAATGCATAGTACCTTTCTTTCTTCAAGTGGAAGTTGATACAGGAGAGGCAGGCATTAGCAAGCTGTGCCACTAATTGTCATAAGTGTATAATATCCATATTCATGTCATATGCTTCACCACTTACAATACATAACCATGGTCCTCCAAGGAGGATTTCCTGACTTAAGTACATCATTAGCCACAGGGTTTCTATTTCTTAAAACCCCTTAGTATTGTAGATCTTTTCTCCATGGTGCATTGTACTAAAGGGTTTTAAGAAATTGAAATCCTGTGGCTAACGACATACTTGAGTCCATCTGTTAACATCTGTTGTCATGTCATTCAAAGAGAATTTAGAACCTGAAACTCTAGATTTTCATTTACAGTAAGCCAATTATCAAGCTTTACTATCCTACATTATAAACTATGCTAGTCCTTCCTTTCTCATCTGTAATTTTGAATACAGCATACTAAATAACTTAAGAGATATGTTACATTTCTATAGGAATTATCCCAAAACTCAGTTGAGTTGGACTGTAGGTCTTAAGTCAAAATAAAAGCATTGATCTCTTTGCCATTAAAAGAGTCTAACACTTAGAAGAAGTGTTCCATTCTTTTTTCTTCCATGGACCAACACCAATTTAAGGGTAGGTAGATTGATGCAGACTTGTTGTAGACAATCCCAAATACAAAATATCATCAGCCTGAGGAACACTACTGTTGGGGGAACAAGTGCTATGAGTAAGAACTATATTATACGATGAGAAAAGTTTTCTGAGTTCTCTTTCCTTGTGGACTGGGTGTGCTTGAGACCTCTACATGAGGTTTCAGATAAAAGAGTTGTAGGCAATGTTGATGCAAAAACACAACTCTTACCTCAACAGTGATAAGAGAGTTTATTCTGGAGCCATGTTGGTGTGGTCATGGCCCAGGAACATAGATTTAAGTCTACCCAATACCATGTTCCAGTGAGGTAGAAATGTCAGGAACTTTTTGTAGTAACAGAACAAGAAAGCCATAAATCAAGAGTTTTCAAGTACATTTATGGGTACATCAGTTGAGTGTGTTGTGTCAAAATGGGGGGAACTCTACTATAGACCCTGGATGACATTTGACAACACTTTTAGACCTCTGATTGGTGAAAACTAATGTTTTGCTAAGTTAATACATTCCAAAAAGTTTCAATCTGTTTGTCACTTTGCTAGGTTCCACTTACCTATTAATTACAGGATGTTAGGCCCAACATGGGGGAAGAGCTATTTGATGAGCTAAAGATAGACCAAGATACATTGTAATTAGGCTCTGAACTTGCAGTGTTTCAACCTCTTCAAATCATTGAGTTCTAATAAGTCAATCAACCTTGTCAGACATAGCTTAGTTCAAGGGATACTAGTTCGCAGAACAGAAGTGCTATATCTAAGCATGCAAACTGAGAAAAAATATGTCAAATGAGTAGAGATGGGACATGTCACTGCAATCATTCATCGGCTGTGCACTGTATCTAGAACATGGGAGGCAGGTTTCCATATAAATTTGGCCTAGTAAAGACTTTCTAATTGATGACTCTGAAATCTGAAAGACCATACATAGGTTATACCTAAGTGCCAGAGTCATATAGGCATTTGATTTTAAGACTGACAGTCATATATAATTGATGTAGTGAATTATTCACAGGTTCTAACTTGTGAATCCATCTACTTTCTAAAACTTATTGTGCCCTTCAGATCAACACACAGTCTCTTTTCAGGGACATTTTTGCCTGTGTATAGAATGGTCAACTACTTTTCACACATTATACATTTTCTCTGATTTTCACTACCGTATTGTTGATAAGTGAGATTGTTGCATGGTCTATTTAGTGCCATTTTCACAATTTTGTGATTTTTGTTACATGTAAAGAATTTCCTAACAAAACCCTAATTAGAAAAATATGCTTGTCTTTCAGAACCTGAAATATTCTTAGATCAAAGTTTAAAATAACATTTTCAATAATTCTTTGAGAATTTTGTAAAGCATATTTTGAGCAGAGTCAGCCTTCCATATCTTCCCTAATCCAGCCCCTTCTTCTTAGGTGTCCAGATTTGTGTCCTTCTTTTTTTAAACCATTGAGTCCAATTTATGCTGTGCAAATACTCTTGGGTGGGAGACCTACCTTGGAACATGATTGACCCACCAGGGATCATACCCTTAAGAAAACTATTTCTCTTGCAGCAGCAGTCAATTTCCAATAGCTCATAAGCTAGAGGATGGGACTTCTTGCCCACTTCCCCTCTCCATGTTAGGATTATTTTCTGACTTGAGCATGTGCAAATCTTGTACATGTTGTCACAATTGCTATGGGTTCTATGTACAACTTCCTGTTGTGTCTAGAAAAGATAATTTCCTTGTCATTTTCTACCAGTTTTAATAATCTTTCTTTTTCTGAGTTTTGTGGGGAAGAGTGTAATACATGTGTCCTTTTTAGAGGTGAGCACTTTTCAATCTTTCACTCTTTGCATACTGACCAGCAGAAGACCACTGTGCTGTCATCTATACAAGAAGAAGTTTCTCTGATGAGGGTTGAGAGATGCACTTCTCTATAGATATAGCATTAATTCATCGGGGTTCTTTTATGGCTATATCCTTTAGCAAAATAATAGTAGTGGGTTCCCCTTTTATGATCATAGTCTCTCTAGCTACAAAAGCTTGGCTCTGATAATGGCACCTGGTATAGTACCCATCTTTTGTTATTTTTTTGAGGGGTATTGAATTTGGATTGACTTCCAACTGTTGCTATAAAGTACAGTATTCCTAAACACATGAAAAATGTAATGTAATTTATGGGAAAACACATGTAAAATAAAGATCATTCAAGCATGAATTTTAATGCTATTGGCTGTAAGTGCTGTGTCAAAAATTGACTATATGAATTAAATTTGATATATCTAAACACAAGTACAAATAAAACAACTTGATTAATTGACTGGTTGATTGACTGATTGACAAAAGTGTTATGACAAGAGGTTCACAAAAATATAATTCTGGATCTCCCCTGGGAAGAACACTTAAGGATTTGCTAATTCTGTGTTTAGAGTGATTGGATAGAGCATGACTATTGTGAATAATGAGAGTTGACTGTGCATACAGCCAAGGGATTTTGCAGGTAGAAAGTACTCTAAAACCACAGGAATTTCCAGGATTGAACAAACAAGTAATTTATATATTTGTGCTGTCTGTTTTGTTTTGTTCCGTTCATTTTTTGGTTGTCCTGAATCTATTTCTTCATTTAGTAGTAGCAGTCCAATCTCTTAATGATGTGTCTTTCTTTAGGACTTTAAACAGTGACTGAGGGACACAAGCACTCTGGAAGTGGCTAGTTAACTCTGGATTTGGAAAAAGACAATACATTTATTTTTGTTTTGCTTCTTTTTGTATATATTGCCTTCAGAATTTTTATTTTATTCAATATATATTATCCTCCTTTGGTTTCCTTTATTTCAGATTTTACCAAGTTAAGCATATCATACAGTAACTTTTTAAAGCAAAGATCAACCATTGCACTTCTTTTGTTAAAATTGTGACATTAGTGTCCTTTGCTCTGAGAGTAATCCACATGAATT
Organism: Peromyscus maniculatus bairdii; assembly: GCF_049852395.1. Taxonomy (NCBI): domain Eukaryota; kingdom Metazoa; phylum Chordata; class Mammalia; order Rodentia; family Cricetidae; genus Peromyscus; species Peromyscus maniculatus. The sequence continues at coordinate 19,058,131 of NC_134863.1, forward strand.
ATGAGGGCATGGCCAACAACAAATCACATGGAAAACATTTTCTACGTCAAATGAGTATTTCTCTTATTACTAAGGCCATAATTTTATGTCATATTCTCCATGAACTTCATCATCTTCATTGGACATCACATTAACAGTATATGTGAAGTGTTTAATCATCTCTACTACAGAGATATTTTTCCATACAATTGTAATCGAGTGGAATTGAGTCATTTTCTCTCTTCCCCTTCCTCACTCCAGTCTGTTCGAGGTACCCTCCTCCCAACTCTAACTGTGCTCTCCTACACTCAAATTGACAGACACTTTTTCTTTGATTGGTATTGTTACATGCACATAGATGTACGTATATTTATGTGCAAAATAAAATAAGTCTAAAAATAAAACTTTGTCTGCCTTTGTTGTTTGTATATATAATGTTTTAGAGCTGAGCACTTTGTATTGGATAATAAATATGGGGTTTATGCTTGGGAGAAGCTAATTCTCCCTTTCCCAGCAGTCTTTAAATTGCCTGTTTAGTTCTCACTTAAACATTAGCATGTCTATGGATATTGCCATTGTTTCAGTATTATTTATGCAGTCCAGTCATTAATATAAGATACTATTTCATAGCCGATTTCCTGGTTTTCTGGCTGTTAAAATCTTTCTGTCCTCTCTTCTCCAATGTTGTCTGAGACAGTACCTATGGTACAGATGTATCCTTTGGAGCTGAGTTCTCCACCATTTGTTGATATCTGCATTGTGTCCACCTGTGGCTTACTGTGATGGTCTGCATATGCTTTAAAGAAATACAGAGACCCACAGCCAGACAATATTTAGAGAGTGAGAGACACTGGAACACTCAGCCCTAAATGGAATAGATCCATCAAATCCCTCACCTCAAGGCTCAGGGAACCCTGAGCAAGAAGAGGCAGAAAGAGTGCAGGAACCAGAGGGAATGGAGGACATCAAGGAAACAGGACCTTCTAAATCAACAGGAACTATGTACTGAACTCACAGAGACCGAGGAAACATACACAAGGCCTGCATAGGTCTGTTCCAGATGGGGTCCTCAGGTGAAAGTATACACATGCCCTGATCTCTAAGCCACAGGCAATCTCCAATCGAAAACCACTTGAAAATGAAAATGTAGTTTTCTCCAAGAGAGTTCTGGGGAAAGCAAACTACTCTTAAGGGTAGGATGCATGCCTAGCAGTAGATGGTCAACAGAAAATGAACTTAATCTTGGAGCTTCCTTGCCTCATAATGTTGTATCAGAGCTTTTTTTTTAATCTTGTTTTTATATTTTATTTTTATTGTATATAAATATGTAATATTTATATATAATAAAATATAACATAATATCTACAGTTCGGCTTCCAGGTTAGTGTTTTTATGGGATTCCTGAGTATGTGATTAAATGGGTCTGTGTCTATATTTGTTTCTTGTGCCTTTTTTTAGGCTCTTTTCTTTCTTTCTGCTTATTTTGTCCTATTCCAATGTACTAGTTTTTGTTTTATCTTATTACATTATATTTTGTTTTGTTTTATTATTACTGTCCCTCAGAAGCCTGTTGGTTTTCTAATAAGAGATAGAAAGGGGTGGATCTGGATAAGAGGGGCAGTGGGGAGGAGCTGGGTGGAGTAGAGGAAGGGGGGACTGTTATCAGGACATGTTATGTGAGGGGAAAATCTACTTTTAATTAAAGGAGAAAAATAAAGACGAGAAAAGCTTTGATGTGTGATAGCTACACTTCTCTGTGGTATAAGGATAAGTTTTAGCATGTATTAAGGAAATATGGTGGCCTAGCAAAGTGATGGCAGTAAATTCTTTTCTAAGTTCCATGACTTCACTACTCCCAGGGAAGTTTTCGAGGTTTCTAGTATCAGTCCCAATTTCCCTCCTGTTGAATGGGTCTTAAATCCAGTACAGAGCTTTGTTTTACTGCCATCCTGTGTCACCACTCAGGATATCTTGCATGCTGGTCATTGTCATGTTTCATAGGTGATGCTTCCGAGTAGGACTATTAAAGATTTCCTTCTCTTGACAGCTTGCATAGCATTTTAGGGTACCTAAAATGGAAGCTAGATGTCAGGAAGGTGTCAAGACTTTTAGGTTTCAGCCAGCTTAAATAATCTGAGTCCTGAGTTCTAAACAGGTGGTGCCTTAAGCAACAGGGGATTACCTTCAACTTCTAAGAAGCAAAGAAAGGCTGTCTCTATAATCTATATTGTTTGGGTAGTCACTTGGACTAAACTGACAACCCCTCCACAGGAAATTTCTTGTACCTGGTATTAGAATTTTTGTTAATCTATCTATCAATCTTGTGGGTTTATGGCTATCCTAAATGGCTCAATTTCTTTCACAAGACCTGTGTGTGTGTGTACTATACATAAAAGTACATATGGATATATCATATATATAATGCATATTTTTGGTAAATATAAAATTGCATGTTTCCCTGAGGTTTAAGTATACAACTTTTGTATTATTTGTCTCTTGTCCCTCCTGTTTTTGTCATGACAGTCCTCTATTGTCCCCAGGTGGAGCCCCCTCTCCATATTTACATTTTCTTTTTCATATCACCTCAATCCTGCTATTTTCCTCTTAAGCCACTACCACCTCCTATGGCCCTGGATTTTGAAGCTTGACTTTGTATTGCTATATTCCATATACTTCCTTGCATATACTTCACTGGTTTCTGTGGTTATTCCACATTGTATCTTCCATACAAAGACTTTGAACCAGGAACCACAGAGAAAGAACATGTGGTATTTATCTTTCTGAGTCTGGGTTATCTCATTCAATCTAATCTTTTCTAGCTACATTCATTTACCTGCAAATTCCATTATCCTTTACAGCTAAATAGTATCCCATTGTGTATATGTACCATATTTTTATTATCCATTCATCTGTTGAAGGACATTTAGGTTGTCTCCATTCCCTGGCTATTGTGAATAGGGCAGCAAAGAACATTGCCTGATCAAGTATCTCTGAAATAGGATGGTAAGTTCTTTAGGCATATTCCAAGGAGTGGTGTAGCTAGATCATATTGTAAAGACTCAGATATGAAACCCATGAAGATCACATCATGGAAAAATTAAAAGGAAATCATAAGTGCATGGGATAACTCATTTCTTTCTCTGTGCCTTCTGTGTCAATAGATGTTTCCTGTATTTAGTTCATAAAGTATTTGTCTTCCTTACATTTTATATTTTTGAAATTTGTATTTAAATTTGTTAACTATGCATATGACGTTAGGGTCTCAGTTTCCTTTTCCTTTATCTGGATGAGTGAGAGTGTCTGCATCCTTGATTGAAATATCTAGTTTTCCCCAACGAGTAGCAATGGTGGTCAGATGTAAGCTAAGATTCTATGTAAGTTTCAACTTTTTTGGGACCTATAATCTGATTTTGCAGCTTGACTTTGTACTGCTGCATTCCACATACTTTCTTGCATATGAAATCCGTTATAATGACATCTTTGGTTAATACTTCTTGATGGTCAAGATAGGAATTTTCTTAATGTGTTTTCTCATTTCTTTACTCCTCTGTATGTATTTGAGAATTTTTTAAGAAAGTGTAATCCCATATTGTTTTCTCATGAGGTTATGGTAGAACTTAAGTTGCAGTTAGTGGCACAGAGCATCCTCAGTTTTCTGGGACGTCCCCATCTCGGACGTGCTGTTCAGGGATATCTTGATATCTTGCCCCTCTTGAAGGATTTAGACTTCTTAGGAGCTTCCATCTGCCTCCTGGCCAGTCACCTGAAGTCCCTCGAGAGAGGCAAGATTAACTACATCGCAGGCCTAGACTCTAGGGGTTTCCTGTTTGGCCCCTCTCTAGCTCAAGTTCTGGGTCTGGGATGTATGCTCATCTTGAAGGGTTGAAAGCGGCCAGGACCTACCTATCATGTCAGCCTCCTATGCTCTGGAGTTTGGTAAGACTGAGCTGGAAATCCAGAAAGATGCCTTAGAACCTGGGCAGAATGTGGTTGTTGTAGATGATCTCCTGGCCATTGGAGGAGCCATGCCTGAGGCCTGTTAGGTGCTGGGCCAGCCACAGGCTGAGGTGGTGGGGTGTGTGAGCCTGATAGAGCTGAGCTCGCTGAAAGGCAGGTTCACCTAAGATCCATACCCTTCTCTCTCTTGCAGTATGAGTAACTGAGGGGCTAGAAAAGCTGCTGCACTCCTGATCCCAGCATCTGTAGGACTGTGGGTCAGCGCTAGCACCTAAGTGACATTTGTGAGCCAGTGAATGCCCTTCTGCGTTCACTCGTTTCATTGGTCAGCTGATCGCCATGCCTATGGACCCCCTGGGTCCTGGGTTTTCTATATATACTGAGCCCTGGAGCAGAGCAAAGCTGTGCTACTGTAGGTTATGACACAGCAAAATCAATAAACAGCTTGTTACAACGTCAAAAAAAAAAGTATAATTCCACATCCTTTGAAATTTCTTTCTTCAAAACTTGGAAATCATTTCTCCTCCTTGCTGAATGAAGGATCAATCAGCTGGTCAGTTGATAAGACAATTTCTTCCTCCTCCTCCTCCTCCTCCTCTTCCTCTTCCTTTTATTTCTTCTTCTTCCTTTTCCTCCTATTCCTCCACCCCCTCTTCCTCCTTCTCTTCTTCTCCACCTCCCTCTTAGATCAGTGACCATGTCAAATAAAATGTGATACTGTCTACCTGATGAGGACCTGGGAGCACCCATCTAACAGCTATTGAGAACTACAGAGTTCTTGCAAAACTCTCCCAAGTCAGTCATTTTTGATGAGTATTCGTCAATTCAAATCATGATGACAGCCTACTCCAGTACAAGTACCACTTAACACCCACCCTGCAAGACTCAATCATAATTATCCATCTCAATACCTACTACAACCTAACCCAAGAAAAAGTGCTATGGTAAGTGTGTGCTAAGCCTCAAGCTTCTGTGATATATTTTAGACAGCAGATAGCCAGGACAAAGAATATGTCTAATATTTTCTGCTCCTACATAAAGAGCATTGCATTCTGACCTCAAGAATGACTAAGACGCCAGCTGTCATGCTAATTGTTTTTTTAATGGAGGAAACATTTTCCCCCTTCGGTTGTTTCAAATGTGTATTTTTACTTTTCTATATATAAATATGAATAATTATACATAAACTTTGAGTTATTGTATTCATTTAACTTTTGGATTAATGCCTCCCACTAAAATTCTCTTCTGTTTTGACATTTTGATATATTAAAAAGTTGTATTGATCAGATTTCAGCAACAATAATGAAGTGAAATAATTTATAAAGAAAAATATTTGTTTTTATTTACATGTTTTGGTCTAATTTGGGCAGGTCTATTTCTTAGAATGCCTAATAAAGCTACTAGATATGACTCATGAAAGATTAGTGGCCACACAAATACACATTTATGGCCAGAGAGTAAGAGAGAGATGATCTCTTTTTAGAGGTCATTGACTCACAATCCCCTCAATGTTATGTTCCCAATAACCCAATGATCTCCCATAAGGCTCCATCTCCTTAAGATTGCACAACCCAGAAGCAATTTAAAATATCATCTGGTAAAGACTGCTGACTAAACCATACCAGGTAATGATCTAACCTCTATACAGTTGTTATCTTTTTGAAATATATAAATTTCTTTTCAACTTCATATTTATCTTTCAATAAAGTAACTCTGTTTTTAAATATGATTAGTATAGTGCTATGCCATCTGTGTGGTATTTAATATTAATCTCTTTGCTGATATTTTCAGAAGGTCATCTTATTTATCTAAAAAGAAAATTTCTTGGTTAATCTATAGTCTATTTTTAATTCTCTTATATTTTAAAAATACTTTTATATTGTATTAAATTGCAAGAATTCTTGCATTATTGATAATTTTATTTCAATTATTGTCTATGCATTTGTGGTATCTGTTTTTCTGTTATGCCTCTTTAACATTGGTTCTAGGGGATCCAATGCCCTCTTCCAGATTTTAAGGACACCTGCATGAACTTAATTGGATATTTTATCTTTTTTATTATGTGTATAGTCTTTGCCAAAGTGGAAATTATTTATTGGCTATGGCTATGTTTTACCTTAAAATTGTATTCATTCTAAAGTAGTTGGTAATTATATAAGAGAAATATTAATGGATTTGGAAAATAAATTTAGAAAGGAATTATATGTCTAAACATATTCTTTTTATCAATATGGTTTACAGAAGTCCAGTATCTAAATGATGGAGTCATTGACTTATTTATTGGGTTAATTATCTACCTTCCTAGACATGTGTTTGTCATCTAAGCAATGTCACAAGCATAGTACCTAGAGGGTCGCATTCTTGTTTCCTAGGGCTGCCAATGTACAGTTACTCCCACTGCCCATGGGAGACACATTCTATGGTGGCCAGTGGATTCCTGTAACTGGGTGGATCAGAACAAGAGAGAAATGTGATTTTTTTCTCTCTTACATATGGATTTAATAAATAAAAAATTTAATAAATTTAAATTAAATTTAGAGACACCAATTGATAAACCATGGTAACTAATAAATCAGAATCACTATAAACAGTGTATTATAATACAAGTTATTTCAAACTTATGAATTATTTATCACTGGAAATTTCCATTTAATATTGCTGGATCACGGTTGAGCATGAGTAGCTGAAACTAAAAGGCAAAATGACGAGAGATTCATAAGTTAGAAATGTCCAAAACCAAGATACCAGCATAGCAAATTCCCTTCCTGGGAGCCCATGCCCTGGGGTTGGTGGGCACTGACCCGCTCTCACCTTTCTACTCTTGCTGCTTTCTTCCTTCCGATTGCTTACTTTTTAGAAAGTCTTGTAATAAAAGCATTAGACAATAATTTAGAACCCATTGGGATACAAGATGACTCCATCTTAGTTACATTTGCAAAGACTACTTCCAAGTCAGAGAAGACCTTGAGAATCTAGGAGGGTAGGGTGTTTAAGGATGGAAGCTCTGTTAAGCCCATCCAGGGAAGGATGTATGGTCCATGGGAGTTTAGGTTGAACATTTCCTCTCAGTAAACTCAAGGAGAAGGCCATCAGAGCTATTGTTCCATTCATGAGCACCAAGTCCCCAGGATGTCCCTAAAGCATTACCTATGACAAAAATAAATAAATAAATAAATAAATAAATAAATAAATAAATAAATAAATAAATAAATGGCTCTAAACCTCATCAGAGCTATTACACCAATTATAATTTGAATAGTTGGGAGTTATTATTTGTGTTTGTCAGAATGAAATCTTGTTGTAGATTTACATTTCCCTCCTGTTATGTTTTGCTATTAGTAGAATGATTTGAATAGCTCATAAACCATTATAATATCCTATACAAGTCTCATCATGTCAAAGAATTCATGTAAGGAGAAGGCAAGCAATGAGCCAATGCCCCTGCAATTCATTCCACTTGTTAAAGGCCTTCTGGAAGTAGCTGAGCTTATAACACATCATGGGCATCTGTTTAAGTGAGTTATGGCATTAACCTAAGGTCTGCTCCTTGAAAGTTCAAAATACAGTTTATAATATCTGCCATGCTCCTAGTAAATGATGCTACAGGTGTCCAAAGCCCAAGGAGTGGAGATGAGACAGCAGTATTCTCAAGTATACCTGTAACTTCCCACTTCTGCGATGGCACGGCTGACCGCATTACTCAGTGAGACCAGCACTCTCCTGGGAAATATGATACTTCATCCATTTAACTAAAACCTAGGCCTCTCATCTTTTCTTTCCTTATTCCTTTTCGTGTATGCATGAGAGAGATGAGGGGAAACTTGAAAAGGACCCGTTTTCATTTTAACTTTCACAGTAATAAGGAGAAAGGATGAGACTAGGAAATGAGGACAAGCAACAAACAGTGCCAGGAGCATCGGTGAGCCCTGTAGTCTCTAAGGTCAGTCTTATTTCTTCTATGCTGGGGTTATAAATCTGGTGGAAACTGACACATATTTTACAAAGGTGATTATCACAGGGCCGGATCTGTAGGAAAGATTTGGTGGCTAAGTCTGGAGGCAAATAGCGCCAGCTAACCTGATGAATCCTCAAAGGGACAGACAAAATGAACACCAGTCTTTCCCCTGTGAAAGATTTAGCCTTCACCCTTCTTTGTCTATTGCACTGGTTAATCTTGATTGTCAATTTGAGGAGACTTAGAATCACTTAGAAGACAAATCTGAGTGGAGTGCCTCCCATTCCTTCTCCAGGGGACCTTGCAATCTTTACAAATTGCTAATGGCCAGCCAGCAGATGGACCTAATGGGGATGAAGGAGACACATTATGGGAGTGCCTCAGCAGTCTACAAATAAAGTCTGACCCAGAGCCCTACCTCTAGAATTTCATCTTTAAGGCCCCTCCCAACCCTTGTTGGAAGAATTTTGTTTGCTCCAATAAAATGTTTTATTGTATTCTTTTATTTTATTTTTCTGTTGCTGGTTGTTCTCCACTTCCACATCTGTAGCCCCTCTGGACTGTTACTTTCTCTCTCTCTGGCGGTGGCCCTCACATCTGCAAATATTACTTTCATTCTTTGGCGTGGCCCTTTTATGTTCTCTGAGACTGCTGCCTTATGATCTCCCATTATCGCTCTTTCAATGGCCATCCTCTTTTCAACTGTCATTTTACAGTCCTGTGGCTTAGGAGTCTTCTGTGTGGGTCTGCTTTTCTAGAACATGCAATATTCATGTGTCCCGCAAAACAAACTTGGTGTGCCCTTAGAGCAACAAACCTCACCCAAGACCGTGTAACAATCACATTTCATCTACACATGATCTGATTGCCTGTGTAATCTATTTTATTTCTCTGTATTCAAAGAACTTTTTTATACTATATTAGCAATTATATTTTAAAGAGTCAGAATTCAGTAAATATATTTAATTTGCTTAAATACTTCTTTCATAAAATAATGCTTAATTGGGCATGCAAAAACGTTAATGTTCTTACCATTCTCCCGAATATACTTTTGTGAGTTCTTTTTACCCACTATACATAGTATTCTGAAAACTAGAACCTAGTCTAAAAATCAATGACTTTATCATTTGAATGCCCCTCTAGACTTACTTTTCTATTAATTAGTGTATAAATTTGTACAATGTACAACAAAACCACCTTCAGCTATCATTGTGAACTTATTTTTATTTATGTCTAAAATGAGGGGGTTGGAATTAATAATTTGAATATAAAAAATAAATATTGACTATTTTTTAATGTCACAAAATACCTTTATGAAAACAACTTTAGCTACTACAAATAGTTGTAAGAATATAAGATGTGTATCTGAGCAATGAAATCTAAAAATTAACAAGTGTGAAAATATCTTAAAGGTTCAGCAAAATTAATGAGTCTAAGAGAAAATACTAACAAAAGAATTGGGATATGTTTTTTAAAGTAAGTTAGAAACCACATCTAGCAGCCAAAATGAATAATAAGAAGCATGTTCCTCAGACTGGATTTTTTAAAAGTGGCTGTATGTCAAATTTTCTAGCTTGATTATTTTATCAGCCTCTGAATTGGAACAGCATAGATGCTTTTAGAAATTTAACAAGAGAAATATTTCAGTAATTAACTTAAATTCTAATCTTTTATATTTTATTTGGACTTTTATTTGAATGTATTATTATACGTCTATAAATTCAAGAGCCCCTTATTCTGTGTTTTATGATAGCTAATGATTTTGCCTAGAGTTTTTCTTCCCTGCATAATCCTTATATATTTAAGATCTTTAAAGCAGAATGATATTTGTGCTTTTATTTTTAAATGTTTTATAGTTTCATAAATGTATGTACTGAATGTTATTCTTTTCATAGCCTATTACCCTGGCTTTCCATTCTCCTTCTCACACTGGTGCTGTGCTCTCCAGCAAGTCTTTTATGCATGTGTGAGACCATTCAGTGTAGTTTTCCAGCATGAATGGAGGTAGGCGGTTATTTACTTCAGCATGGCAAGTTGTCAATGGATACATGACTGAAGGAAATGACACTGTTCCCCTAGCCAGAATCCTATGTCAATAGCCCTTTGGGGAGGGGTAAGGCTTATTGAGTCGTTTCTTCTTCCATGAGAAATACTGGGCAAATCTTTAGCAATCACAGCTGCAGTGAGTATGTGCCATGTCCCCAAGACACTGTTATCCTTGAACCGAGGACCTTACAACTTTTACAGTCCTTCTTCTGTGAGTTCCCTGAGCTTTGGAAGAGAGAGAGCAGTCAATACAGATGTCTCACTTAAGGCTGAGCACTCTCCAGTCACTCGTGGTTTTAATCACACTGCCTTACCTTCATATTATTTTGTTGGTTTCTGTGACATAACCACCTGGATCACTTCAAATACTTGGATGTCTAGTGATACAATGTGACAATGTAGAGAAAAACTCACGAAAGTCCAGAAGTAGCCATATAACTATGCCAAGCTCAATACCTCTGTGTGTTACAATCTCAGTTATTTATGTGATTTGAAGGTCATATGTGGCTCATCGTGGCTAAGATATATATGTGGGAGATTATACACATACACACACACACACACACACACACACACATATCCCCTTAGCTTCTATGTATTTCTACAAACATATTCTTCTCAAGTAGGACATAGAAGATGATAGAAAGCTGCACATATCATATTTGCTCCCACTCAAATTTGATGCCCAAAGAAAGTTAGCAGCCATTTTTATGCAGTTACCAAGGCAAATACAGGTTATTTCCTGAAGAAAGGGGAAGTACATATAGATACCAAATGACAATTCTATCTGTCACATAAATATGGCTACTCTTTGCTTTTAGAGGTCCCCTCTTTGATTCTTCTATATTTTCTGGCATCTCATTGACAGTGTCTCTATATCTCAATAGACTCTTTATCTACATCTTTCTCTTTGCTTTTCAGAAATTTTCCACTCTCATTTCTAAATTCACATTTTCTGTAATAGAGACAGAAATAATCTAGTCACTATATTTGAACTTCCTTTGGTTTGTGCCACCAAAATATTTCATTACTCACAAGTTCAATTATAGGTTCATATTTATAGGGGAATGGGTAACCCTCTTGCAACCAGATTGAGCCAAAAGAGGCAGCAGTACATAACTAGCCCTTCTTTATGTTCTGAGTGAGTTCACAAAGGCTCGCTGAGCAGAAGTATTCAGAGAAGTAATTTCAGGCCATTCTATACTCAATACCCCTAGATTCTGGGCCATAAAGTTACCCTTATGTTATTATTTCAAAAGATACACAAACTGAACATTGTGTTTTTATTGTTTAAACCTTAACCCCCATAAGGGGTAAAACCAAATAGTTACAAGGTGTAGGAATAATTGCACCCCAAAATGATAGTATCATCTGAAAAAATAGAATATTTGATATGACTCAATTTATAAAACTATTTGCTTTATTTAAAGTAGTCTTGTCAGAATGTTAACTAATTTTCTTAAATTCTCATTTGTATTATGCACAACAGATGTTCTTAAACCTTGCCCATCTTAAAAATCTCTAAGTCTGTACCTGCTCTGCTCTTTTTCTTTTTCCATTTCAATACTCCTGATCCTCATCTTTGACTTTTATTAAGCTCAAGGATATAAGAAGAGATGACAATGTTCATTCTTAAAGACCAAGGATTTGTCTGGGGTCATAAGAGAATTTCCTGATGTTGATGTTGTGCACACATCAATGAAATCATCTGAAATTACTTTCGCTGCTCAGGTAATAAAACAATGTGTTTTAAATATTTTTTTTTACTGTGCTTTAACTGATCCTTTTTTATTATTCATTTTACATACCAACCTCAGGTTTTACATACCAACCTGTCTCATCCCTCCTCCTCCTCTCTCACTGCCTTCCCCAGCCCCACCTCTTATCCCCTCCTCCAACAGGTAAGTTCTCCCATGGGAGGGGGACTGCTAAGCCTGTTACATTCAGTTGAGGCAGACCTTTCAAAGAGAAATAAGATCATCTGGTGGTTCCACAAACTCGGCATGGCTCCACATTGCTTCCATCATGCTTCTCAGATCTCTAATTCTTTTTTTATAGTATTTTTATTTTATAATTAACTTAATTTCACATATCAGCCCAGGATTCTCCTGTCCTTCCTCCTCCCATCCCCCAACCCTCCCTCCAAATCCATCCCCCATTCTCACCTCCTCCAAGGCAAGGTCTCTCCTGGGGAGTCAGCCCAGCCTGGCAAACTCAGCCCAGGCAGGTCCAGTCCTCTCCTTTCTATACCAAGGCTGAGCAAAGTGTCCCAGCATAGGCCCCAGGTTCCAAAAAGTCAGCCCATGCACCAAGGACAGGTCCTGGCTCCACTGCTTCCCAAACAGTTCAAGCTAACCAACTGTCTCACTTATCCAGAGGGCCTAGTCCAGTTCCATGATGTTCCTCAGCCATTGGTTCACAGTTCATGCATTTCCACTAGTTTGGCTATTTGTCCCTGTGCTTTTTCCAATCATGGTCTCAATATCTCTAGCTCATACAATCCCTCCTCTCTCTCAATGATTGGATTCCCAGAGCTCCACCTGGGACTCAGCCATGGATCTCTGCATCTGCTTCCATGAGACACTGGATAAGAGTTCTATCATGGCAGCCAGGGTGTTTGGCCATCCGATCATCAGAGCAGGGCAGCTCAGGCACTCTCTTGACCATTGCCAGTAGTCTACAGTGGAGATATCTTTGTGGATTTCTGGGGACCTCTCTAGCACTCTGCTTCTTCCTATTCCCCTGGGGTCTTCATTCATTATGGTATTTCCTTCTCTGTTCTCCCACTCTGCTCCTGATCCAGCTGGGACCTCCCACTCCCCTAAGCTCTCTTTCCCCCAACACTTGCCCTCCATTACCTCCCCCCCCACACACCCAGTTTGCTAATGTAGATCTCATCTATTTCTCTGTCGTTGGGCGATCCCTGTGTCCTTCTTAGGGCCCTCTTTACTAGGTAGCTTCCCTGGATTTGCAGTCTGGTTATCCTTTGCTTTACATCTAGTATCCACTTACGAATGAGTACATACCATATTTGTCTTTCTGAGTCTGGGTTACCTCATTCAGGATGATTTTTTCTAGTTCCATCCATTTGCCTGCAAAACTCATGATGTCATTGTTTTTCTCTGCTGAGTAGTACTGCATTGTGTATATGTACCATATTTTTTTTATCCATTCTTCAGTTGAAGGGCATCTAGGTTGTTTCCAGGTTCTGGCTATTACAAATAATGCTGCTATGAACATAGTTGAGCATGTGTCCTTGTGGTATGATTGAGCATTCCTTGGGTATATGCCCAAGAGTGGTATAGCTGGGTCTTGAGGGAGAATAATTATCAATTTTCTAAGAAAGCGCCATATTGATTTCCAAAGTGGCTATACACATTTGCATTCCCACCAACAGTGGAGGAGTGTTCGCCTTGCTCCACATCCTCTCCAACATTAGCTGTCTTCAGTGTTTTTTTATCTTAGCCATTCTGACGGGTATAAGATGGTATCTCAGAGTCATTTTGATTTGTATTTCCCTGATGACTAAGGATGTTGAGCAATTCCTTAAATGTCTTTCAGCCATTTGAGTTTCTTCTGTTGAGAATTCTCTGTTTAGCTCTATAGCCCATTTTTTAATTGGACTGTTGGGTATTTGATGTCTGATTTCTTGAGTTCTTTATATATTCTGGATATCAGCCCTCTGTCAGATGTGGGGTTGGTAAAGATCTTTGCCCATTCTGTAGGCTTTCACCCTTTACAATAGCCACAAATGATAGAAAATACCTTGGGGTAACTCTAACTAAACAAGAGAAGGACCTGTATGACAAGTACTTCAAGTCCCTGAAGAAAGAAAATGAAGATGTCAGAAAATGGAAAGATCTCCCATACTCATGGATGGATATGTAGGATTAACATAGTAAAAATGGCAATCTTACCAAAAGCAATCTACAGATTCAATGCAATCTCCATCAAAATCCCAACACAGTTCTTCACAGACCTGGAAAGAGCAATACTCAATTTCATATGGAAAAAAAAGGATAGCCAAAAGAATCCTATACAATAAAAACAACCTCTGGAGGTATCACAATCCCTGACTTCAAGCTCTACTAAAGAGCTACAGTAAAAAAAAAATAGCTTGGTACTGACATAAAAACTGACATGTGGATCAATGGAACTTAACTGATGACCCTGACATTAATTTGAACACCTATGAACATATGATTTTTGACAAAGAGTCCAAAACTGTATAATGGAAAAAAGAAAGCATCTTCAACAAATGGTGCTGGCATAATTGGATATCAACTTGTAGAAGGCAGCAAATAGATCTATATCTGTCACTGTGCACAAAACTTAAGTCCAAGTGGATCAAAGACCTCAACATAAATCCAGCTGCTCTGAACCTTATAGAAGAGAATGTAGGAAGTAGTCTTAAAAGCATTGGCACTGAAGATCACTTCCTAAATATAACACCAGTAGCACAGACACTGAGAAATAATTAATAAATGGAACCTCTTGAAACTGAGAAGTTTTGTAGAGCAAAGGACATGGTCAACAAGACAAATCTCTTATTCTTGGGATTGTATCTGACTTACTAGCTCATTCAAAGCCAGTAGCACATTCATGCTGCAGGTAACTAGAAGAGTTGCTGTGTTCCTGCTGCAGTCAATGATAGGAGAGTTGCTATGTACTCCCTTCAAAGAAGGATTCACTCACCTAACTTCACTCAAAAGGGAGAGTTTCCTGCAATGAGATTGTCTAAAGAAATTGGGAGTCTGGTATCAAAATTAAAATAGTTATGAACCTATGGCATCAATTAACTTTAAAATTAGGAAATTTGGAATACAACGGATAAAATATTTGACTTTCCTGACATTAAAAACCTAGTGATGGGAAGAGAAGAGAAAAGAGAAAAGAGAAACAGTTTCTGAATTCTAATGATGCTGTTCCAGCTGTGAAAACAGAAGACAGGTAGATGGACTTTTATCTCAATGGGTCAATGATTGATAATTCTGGAGTTTAGAAAGGCCTCCTGAGCTTGTGGTGTCAGTGCACACTAAGTGTGAAAAAGTGGTGACCCACACGAGCTGTGAGGAATAGTGAGTGCAAGGTATGTGTGTTAAAACAACCCAGACAGCGGGGAAGTTCTGAGAAGAGCCTTGATGCTCTCCTGCAGAAGTCTTTAAATTACAGGTGTTAGAGAGTCATTTATGAGGCTTGATCCTGGGTGTGAAAACGAGTAAATAAATGTAAGCCACGGTCTAAAGAAAAAGCTTAAAGAATAATTGCCTTAATGATGGGATGGCAAATATTCTATTTTCATAAAATCATCTATGTATCAGATGTACAAAACACTAACTCTTAATTGGAAAAAGAATACTGAGGGAATAAAAGAGAATCAGGAAAAGAAATGGAACACTGAGTACTGAAATAGCTATCTGTTGATTATTATGTCAAATTTTTTATATGCTGGTTATTGCTTTTAATTCAGGGAAATCAAATGATGCCATTATTTGATAACTATGATACTTAAAACATGAGCCATTGTCTTTGTAGAAGCCTTTGTTTTTAAGACTACACAATTATGCTGATTATGTACTATGTTTGCATCTACCCAAAGAATTTGACCTCAGTGAATATGTAGCAGGAATCTTAAAAGTTCTTATTAATAAACTCAAACCCGAGGCCAGTTATTGGGGTGAATACTGGAAGGTCAGAGAGACAGAACAAGCCACAGCTATCTCACCTCGCCAGATCCTCAGCTGGTATTGTCTCCTCAGACTGGAGGCCTCTGAGTCCTCATCCGGAATGGGTCTCAACTGAATTACTGCTCAAAAGCCTGAATGCTTAACCAGCTGAATGCTTAACCAGCCACATGCTTAACCAGCCAAATGCTTAACCAGCCAAATGCTTAACCAGCCAAATGCTTAACCAGTCAAATGCTTAACCAGCCAAATGCTTAATTTCTGGTCCTCACGCCTTATATACCTTTCTGCTTTCTACCATCACCCCCTAGGATTAAAGGCTTGCTTCCTGGGATTAAAGGCGTGTGTCACCATGCCTGGCTGTTTCCAATGCGGCCTTGAACTCAAAGAGATCCCAGATAGATTTCTGCCTCTGGAATGCTAGGATTAAATGCGTGTGCTATCACTGCCTAACTAGTGGCTTTTTCTATTTTGGGGAACACAATACCACCACAGTGAATAAATATCTACTATCAAAAAGACAAACATGTTCTTCTGTGTTTGAATCTTTCTGGCCAGTTTTGAAGAATTGTCTATAATGATACTAGTAAAATAAAGGAAATGAGCCATCATAAATAAATACATCAAAGTGCCATATAAAAGCTTTGCATGGAGGGGTAAGAAATGCTCATGTAAATATTAAGCCTTAGGAAGTCATTGTTGCTTTGGACAAAATAATGACAAATAATGTAATGATACAAGCACTCACACATAGACTCCCTGGCTGCTAAAATTCCAGCACACACAGAATTATAGCCTGGGATATAATTCAGATTAATTGCCACTGAAATGCAGTCATGTAGAATACCTATTATCTGCCAGAGAGCTACTGTGCCTGGCTTTCTTCCATGAAATATATTTAAGATACTGAGTGCAAAGATGATCAGCCATAGGTTCCTTTCATGCCTCCTTTCTGTTTATAGCCTCAGGTTTTTTCTTGACAGGTTTCCAGCAAAAGGGCACAACATATCTGCTCAGGCTGTCTCTGAAAGTCATTGTGAGTGATCAAATTGAGTCTTAAAACTCCAGATACATCATAGGTAAATCTTCCCTATCATTTACAGAAGACTTGATCTCACAGGAAATTTCCTGGATTTTTGGCTCTTATTATTTTTCTACATTTTTGAGTTGTTCCCTTAGATACAGATGTTGTGTTGTAGATGTACTGACTGGGGCTTGGTACCCCAAGACCACTCATTCTCTGTATTTTGACCAGTTGTGACTTTCTATAATAGCCTCTGCCTGCTTAGGAATAATTAACTAAAGAAAACGAGGCCATGGCTTTGAAAGGGACTCCTGCCGGGCAGTGGTGGCGCATGCCTTTAATCCCAGCACTCGGGAGGCAGAGCCAGGCGGATCTCTGTGAGTTCGAGGCCAGTCTGGGCTACCGAGTGAGCTCCAGGAAAGGCGCAAAGCTACACAGAGAAACCCTGTCTCGAAAAACCAAAAAAAAAAAAAAAAAAAAAAAAAAAAAAAAAAAAAGAAAGGGACTCCTTATCAAATAAGCATATAATTCCAGAATACATGTTCAATTTCCGAAGTATATAGACTGTAAGAAGCTCATACTGCTGAGGGGCAACCGTAATACTAAATACATTCTGTTGTTCCTTCCTTTTCTCCATGTCCTCCTGGGAATCCTATTTAATCTGGGTGCATCTTGGGAAGAGGCAATCCAACACAAGTGCCTGTTGAAGGTATGCTCAGGTGGAAAGCCAAACTGGCAAAGAATCTTTGATAGTGGCTTCTCTAGAACCTGGGTGGCTTGTTTCCTATGCAATACAGTCCTGGAGCCCGATGTGAGACAGACACATCTTTGATGGTATAATCATTGTCCAATGACCTCATCTCAGAAGTGCTCACAAGCACCTCCTGCGATCATGTTTTACATATACACCCTTTGCATTGCTTTTACCAGTCCAGAATGACACTTTTCCTCAGCCTGGAAACCCCCATAACCTCCATATCTCTAGAGAATTATTTTTCACTTAACCAATGTATTTGTTTAACAGTTATATTATTGTTTACTTCCTCTACCAGGCAAAGACTGATGAATTATTCCACTTTATTTTCCAAGTAGCCAATCTTCAGTATCTAGTGTCTGATTCACAAAAGTTAGGTATAAACATTTATCCACCAGAGGACCAGACCGATAGCAAACTTCCCTCATCTTGCTGTACCTGCCTCTCTGACGTACCCACCAATGTATTTTAAATTTCTCTAGATCTATGGCTTTCTTTGTTATGTAAAACTATAAAACTTCATGAAATTGCTTTCATGCTGGAACATGGAATTTGGAGTAACCTAAATCTGTATTTCCCAAGTCATGGTCACTCAAAATGGCTCCATAATGAAGTATCTGTTATTCCCTTAAAAATTATTAAAAGATTGATATAATGTATGATCACATAATTGTCAATCAGTAACATTCACTTATTTCCTCATTAGTGAACTCCTGTATCAGCCAGTTCATGCCCTTGTGACTAGCTCATTTTCAAATTCTCCAGGTAGACCTATTGAAGTGTGTCCCTCCAGTGATGCCTGAGGTGGCAGACAGACTGTCTGTAGATAGTAACCACATAATTCTTGAATAGATGGAGTACCACCTATGCAATGAATGTTAATTTGCATGTGAGTTGATAAGTGATGTGCTAGTCCACTAGCCTAATTATGGCACTCAGTTGAGGAGTGCTCTCTTAAGGACACTTTAATATTAGTGTATATATAATTGAAACTTAACTGATTAAGGATGTTGATACAACTTTCCTTTAAGAAAATAAATCATGATGATAATGCCTGATGCATAAAAATGTTAACTTTAAATTCACAAATGCAGTGGGTTGGGTTTTCTCTAAGCATGTGAAATAGAGAATAGGATAGAAGTGTTCTCTAGAAGATTGTTCGTCTAAATGGAGATTATAAATTGCATTTGTAAGCATATATGCAATTTAGCAATCAAGTATATACGCAGCCTTACTACTATTGTTTTCATTATTATTACTCTTATGATCGTCATCACCATCATTGCCAAAGGAGGATGTAATGTCAGAATGGCATTCACATTTCTGGTTTAAAAAACCAGTGGCCACTTTAGCATGCCAATGGAAAGCAGAAGCTGAGACAGAATGATGTCTAAAATTCACTAAACCTTCATCTTTAGACATGAGAAAAACAGGAAAAATAAATATATCATTTTAATTTGTGTTTCTGTAAAGAATTGTTTGAGAGATACTGCTAATTTATCAAAAATCAGATACTTTGAATCACCATCTTTCAACTATATAAATAAGCTTATTTTACCAATCCCAAAATAATTCCTATAATTTTGAAAACTATAAAAGCAGAACAATCCATGCTAGATGTGAAAGTTAAACAATATTGTGTTAATTACACCTTTTTGTGGGAGGCCAGCTCCTACCTTTTCAAGGGTTCTTATGAGGTGTAGAGAGAGAAAAGAAAATATTAGATAGAATGATAGGCCTAGATGATGAGAAGAAAGACAGAAACACAGGATAGGTTCGGGAGGATCTGGGTCAATACCCAATGGCCTTTTCCATTTATTCAAAAGGGATTTTTATAACAATGCCAAGGGGTGGAACAAAAGACCCCTTCCCTTGCTAGATCAAAGCACACTGCACGGTCAAGTGTAGACTCTTCCAAACACCTGTTAACCACACCTGTAGTCAAATCATCCCCTTATGTAGCCCTACTGGGTAAATCAAGCTCAGATTCTTGGACCCTGAGTAAGTTCTCACCAGAAAAATTCTGTGGGTCTCTACACCATGTCTTGAGTTGAACTATTCTTATCAATAGTCAAATATTCATATGTATATTTCCATAAGTATATGTACACATTTGATAAAAAAAAGTCTCATGCTGCATATATATATATATATATATATATATATATATATATATATATATAGAATGATATAATGGTGTGAAAATATTATTTCATATTTTTTAAAGATTTTTATTTTTTAAATGTGTGTGTGTGTGTGTGTGTGTGTGTGTGTGTGTGTGTGTGTGTGTGCATGTATGTGCATATGAGTGCAGGTGTCTTCAGAGGCTAAAGGAAAGTGACAGTTTCCCCTGGAGCCAGTGTGACACTAAGTTTTGAGCCTTCGAAAAATGGGTGCTATAAACCAAACTCAGATCCTCTAGAACACCAATATGTATGCACTCCTAACTGTTCAGCCACCTCTCTAGATTCTAAAACATTGTTTAAAAGGTGAATAGAGCAGATCATTGCCATACTCACTAATATCTCCTATTTTGTAACATGTTCAATATATATTTATTGAGTACTTACATTTTTATGAAGTGCTATGCGAGTTACATGAATAAATTCAATAGAATCTCTTTTGAAAAGGAAATGTTTTGAAGCAAATCATAAATGAAACAATGAGGCATCTGATGAATTTTATGAGATTAGAATACCCACATAACAACCAGACAGTGAAATGGAACGTTGCTCACACCCAGAATTCCCCTCAGGCTTCTTGTCAGTGAAACATTTCTCAAAGAGTAGCAGATTTCTGGTCTCTCTCTGTGAAGTTTTTCTAGCTACAGTTACATGACATTTGAATGAAATCGTATAGCGGGCACTGTTGTCTTGTTTCCATTACTTAATATAGGGCTTGTGTCATTGAGCTGTGCTTATAGCAGGCCATTCATTTTCTCTCTGTGTCATGTCCCATTATTAAAGAATCTTTGCCCTGTTTCCATTCTATGCTATTACAGTTATGCTATTGCATATAAAGTTTTGCTTGGCTCTTTGTGTGTAAACATATATATGACTTTTTGCAGGAATCATCTAAAAATACATTTGCTTGGTTAGAGAGCATATTATTATAAATAGAGTGGCTTCAAACAACAATGGCATTTATTATCCCATCTACATTCCATTAGTTAGAAATCCAGGAGCAATTTGGCTATATGTGCCTGGCTCAGTCTTTTATGGGGCTACAGTCAAGATGATGTTCCTTGGCTGCAGTTAACTGAAGGCTTGACAGTGGTGGAGGATCTGTTTCCAAGACACATCACTCATGTGGCTGTTGGCAGGAGACCATATCTCCTTAGCACATTGGATTTTTCTCCACAGGCTGCTTGAATGTCCTCATGGAATGATGGCTGGTTTCTTTCAGGAGAGAAGTCAATTCTTCAATGTCTTTAGTGACTTGGTTTGGGGTACTCATACAAACTTCTATTGCTTATAAAAATCTTTTCTGTTCATTGTAGGATGGGACAATAATGCTTTATGAATCCTATGAGGTAGAGGTGGTGGTTCCATCATGAAGCCTGACTAATAAGGAGAAATATATATATATATATTCTCCTTAAAAAATATATATATTAATAAGAACTTTTAAGATTCCTGCTACATCTGGCACCCAGCATTCATGATACGAATTCATGAAAAAGTTGCTTGCCTGTGGCCTTGTGGACCCCAGCTCAGGCCTGAGCTACACTCAGCTGGTTGTGGTGGCACATGCTGCTTGGATTTACTGAAGAAGGCAGAGGCAGGAGGATCCCAAATTTTGAGGCCAACCTAGGAGAAGCTTTGGCCGAGGCCGAGCCACAAACAGTGGTGGGACCATGAAGGCAGAGGCTGCTGCTCCAAATTGCTGGCTCCTTCTCATCATGTTGGTGACTGTAGTGATGCTGCTACCTGGGATGAAGAGTTTACTGCTGCTTGTTCAGAGAAGAATTACCAGGACCATTGTGTTACCAGAAAGCATCTGCAAAGGTCAGTTTGGAAAATTTTGGCAAGACAAATGGTGGGGAGAAATTGCTGTGAAGATTTTCTCTTTTAGGGAAGAATGTTCATGGTTCTGAGAGACAGACATTTATCAGACTGTGATTGCTCCAAACCACAGAGGAGAAAAAAAAAATCTGCAGGGAACCATGACCATGGCTAACAGTGACTTTGAAAACTTCAAAAGGAAGACAGGATTCCACAATGATGATTCCACATGGACTATGATAAAGCCATTAAGCTGATTAACACCACAGAAAGATTGACTTTGGACTACAAACTGGTCAGGACAATTTCGAGATGACTAGCTGAGATGATCCAGCCTGACAGACTACTTGAGCAAGGACTTGTGACAAGCCCTGAATTTTCCTATTATGCAGAGACTGGACATATGATACAGGACTTGACAATTAACCCAAAAATTTTCTTTTCAGGATTCCTTAAAGATGTCTTCACCCCTAGAAAACAGGAAGTACTTTTAAGAAAACGATGCCCACATTCCCAAGAGGTGAGATGGGAGGTTTTTGGTTGTTTAATGAGTTTTGAATATTGTCATTGTTTGTGATGGTTGGTTTCAAGTTGTTAATTGTTAATGCTCCGGAAAAAAAGCTGAACATGAAGATTAGATTCAGAGTTTTTCTTTAAAAAAGAAAAGAGAAAATATATAAATGAGGTAGATCACTGAATCTACTGTGAGAAAAAGATAAAGAGATAATAGGATAAATGGGTAGATGATTGAATTTACTCTAAAAAGAAAAATGGGAAAGATATAAAAATGACAAAAGGTAGATTACTGAATATATTATGAAATGAAAAAAAAATTTTAAAAAGGAACTACTTGTTTTAAATAGGATAAGTAATGAAATTTTTTGTCTGAGTTTATCAAATGTTACTAGACTGGACTTTGTTATATATAATGGAGTTTTTATCTGAATCTGTCAAATGTTAATAGACTAGACATCATTAATGTAATTCTTGACTGTATATATTGTATATACTTATTGGATAGTTTTTCTTGTATTGGTTATAAGCTTTTTTTAAATTTTAGACAAAAAAAGGGGAAAGGAGATGGTATTGTGTCCCCCAAAATATTGTGCACCATAATAAACTTATCTGGGGTGAGAGACAGAACAGCCACAATATTAAACATAGAAGATAGGCAGTGGCAGCACACTCCTTTAATCCTAGCATTCCAGAGGCAGAAATCCATGTGTTCAAGGATACAGCCAAGCATGGTGACTCAGGCCTTTAATCCTAGGGAGTGAGGCAGAAAGCAGAAAGGTATGTAAGGTGTGAGGATCAGAAACTAGAAGCATTTGGCCTGGTTAAGCATTTGGCTGGTTAAGCTTTCAGTCTTCTAGCAGCAGTTCAGCTGAGACCCATTCTGGATGAGGATTCAGAGGCCTCCAGTCTGAGGGAACAAGACCAGCTGAGAAGTTGGCCAGGTGAGGTTAGCTGTGGCTTGTTCTGGCTCTCTGATCTTTCAGTGTTCACCCCAATACCAATACAGGTTTGATTTTATTAATTTTATTAATAAGAACTTTTTTTTTTTTTTGGTTTTTCGAGACAGGGTTTCTCTGTGTAGCTTTGCGCCTTTCCTGGAGCTCACTTGGTAGACCAGGCTGGCCTCGAACTCACAGAGATCCGCCTGGCTCTGCCTCCCGAGTGCTGGGATTAAAGGCGTGCGCCGCCAACGCTCGGCTAATAAGAACTTTTAAGATTCCTGCTAATATATATATATATATATATATATATATATATATATATATATGTATATGTATATATATATACATACATATATATATATATATATATATATATATATATATATATATATATAAACTTTTTTGTTTGTTTGTTTTTTTCGAGACAGGGTTTCTCTGTGTAGCTTTGCGCCTTTCCTGGAACTCACTTGGTAGCCCAGGCTGGCCTCGAACTCACAGAAATCTGCCTGGCTCTGCCTCCTGAGTGCTGGGATTAAAGGCGTGCGCCGCTGCTGCTGCTGCTGCTGCTGCTGCTGCTGCTGCTGCTGCTGCTGCTGGTGCTGCTGCTGCTGCCGCCGCCGCCGCCGTCGCCGCCGCCGCCGCCACCATCACCCGGCCTATATATGTCAACTTTTGTGAATGTTTTCCATTGTGTCCAAAGTGGTTGCCTGGATGAGTAAGTTCTATTTCTTTATGTCCTAGCTGATTACTTGAGCTTGTTAAATGTTTTGTTTCAGCCTTGTGTTCTATGAGTGGTGACACCTACTTCTGGTTTCAATGTTTTTTTTTTTTCCCTGAGTATTGTAAATATTTTATATAGACTTATGGCTATTTTAATACTGACCTTTGACCAGTTAAATATTCTCCCCATTTTAATGCACTTTCCTGTTTTAATATTGAATTACTGAGTTCAAAAAATAATTCTAGAAGTATTGTGTCTGTTCCTTGAATCTAATTGTGTATAAGAAGGATATGGTAAAAATACTTTGGATATCTTGTGACTTATCTACTTAATACTCACAAATGGTATGTTTTGGTCAATGAAGGTTCTTGAGTTCAATTCAGTTCATTGTATCTATTATCAACTTTTCATTTAGTACTTTTAAATATCTGCTTAAAAACTGTTCTCCTGCCCAAGATCATGAAATGTTATTGCTGGAAACTTCAGTACTTCATGATCCAACTACTGAACTAAAAACTACCAATAACACTTTTCCAAAATGCAGTATAAAATAGGGTCACATTTGATGTTCTTTATAACTTGCATCAACACACATTTACTGAAAAGCCCACCCTTCTTCAATGTTTTGCAGGACCAAAGTGTCATAACATGGGTGTATGGGCTGACTTTTGGAAAATGCATTTTAGTCCATATACCTATTTAATTATCTTGATACTCATATTCACTGTCCCATTTACTATTTTATATCTTGATATCCACTGCTGTCTTTTTGTTTTTTGTTAAAATTGTTCAATCTTTTCTGAAGATTTGCATTTTTTTTTTTATAAATTTCATACTCAGGATATAGGATCCCGACTCCTCCATTAAAATGTTAGCTGGTCAGAACCAGCTTACCTGTGCCATCTCCAGATCCCGAGCCTAGTTTTGGTAACATCATTAGTGCATTTGCTTACCCTATAGCAACCTTGGATCTCACTGAAGACAAACAATTAAGAAAAGAAGTCAACATCCCAGGCTATATCACAAAAAAAAAAAAAAAAAAAATCAAAAAAAAAAATCAAAAGCCAAGTCAGTATGCCCCCAGCCAAATATCTAATCACCTCCACAAAGTCAAAGGAGGGGAGAATGTATTTAAAGCAAATGGGACCAAAAAATCAATATATATTGCTAGTAATGTCTGACACAATAGATTAAATAAAATTAATCAGAAATGAAAAAGGATGCTCCATACTAAAGAAAGGAACAATTAATCAAAAAGACACTACAATCCTAAACATATACACATGAAACTCTCACACACCCAACTTCATAAAAAGTCTAATATGAAATATTAGACTTAAAAACAGAGCTTAATTCCAGTTCAGTAATATTGGGCAATTTCAATGTCATACTTTTTCCAATAGACAGGTATTCTGGACAAAAGTCAAACAGAAACATCAGAAGTAATGGCATCAAACACCAAATGTACCTAACAGATATGTACAGAATAGTCTACCCAAATAACAAAGACTATAGATTCTCCATGATAACCCATGGAAACATGACTAAAATAGACCACATACATGTCGATGAATTTCTAAATGGTCTTATTAAATAAAAAACACGGAGCCAAATATAGGAGTGAAAGCCTTAGAGAGATCAGGGAAATAGGGAAAGCCACCAGCTAACCTTATCTCACCAAGTCTACAGCTTCCAAATGCAAATTACTTCCTGTCCATCCACACATACAGAACATCCTTGCTGTTCTGCCATCGGATTTGCTCTCTGTCCAGCTACATCACTTCCTCTCCCTACACAGCTCTGTCATTTTCTGTCTGTCTGTACAGCCCTCCAATCTTCCATGGTTAACTAGTTTTGGAATTAAGGAGTGTGCCACCACACCTGGCTCTGTTTCCAGTGTGGTCTTGAACACACAGAGATCCTGCCTGCTAAGTGATATGATTAAGGGTATATGCTACCACTGCCTGACTTCCTTGTTTACTTATAATGGCTGGCCTTTTTCCTCTGATTTCCATGCAAGCTTTATTTATTAAAACACAAATAAAATATAACCACATTTCAGCACAAATAAAATATTACTACACATACTGGGGCATAAAACAGATCTTAAGAAGTCTATAAAAACTGAATTAATTCTATGTATGTGTCTTATCTGACCACAATACAACAAAGCTTAAAATTAACAACAAATGAATTTCTGGTAATGACACAAACTCATGGAGATTAAATAACTCATTACTGAATGATGAAGAAGAAATTAAGTAACAAAAGATTCCTGAATAAAGTGAATGTGAAAACATAACACAGCAAAGCCTCAATAAATCTAAAGATTTTTAGATTACAATCAGAATAACTGGAGATCTTTTAGACAATTCCATATAATTTACAGAACAGGAAGACAATATTCAATGAGTATACAGGAATATTGGAACAGAAACTAGTTGGTTTGTACTACTTGATAGATAGGGAAAAAGCCATTCATGGCATGTGCAATACAATATTTGAAAATGTTTTCAGACTCCAGCCAAGAAAAAGGATGCCGTAGATTATAAAGTAAGTCAAAAGAAAGCATTCCATGTGGTGGCAAAATGTTTCTAATTATGTAATGAAAAATTTCAATATTTACAGTACAGTGACAGACTTGATATATATAAAGAGGACACATTCCCACAAAGTAAACAAATTCCAAACAAGCAGTAAAGCAAAGCTAAGGAACTCAGTTGCATAGGCAAAAAGAAAACAAGAAAAGAGACACAGCAAACATTAAAAATGTGCTTCATAAAACTGTCAACCACCTTATTAATCAGAGAAATGCAAATTCGACCACAGGGCGGTATCATGAGAATAGGTCTGATGAAAAGGAAGGACAGAATATTTAACAAGTGTCAGAACCAACAGTGATATTTTACACTGTTGGTTTCAGTCTCAGTATTAAAAATGACTCATGGAAACTGGAAACACTATTTGTAGCAGGAATCTTAAAAGTACTTATTAATAAAATCAAACCCGAGGTGAGTTATTGGGGTCCATGCTGGTAGATCAGAGAGACAGAACAAGCCACAGCTATCTCACCTCGCCGGATCCTCAGCTGGTCTTGTCTCCTCCGACTGGAGGCCTCTGAGTCCTCATCCGGAATGGGTCTCAGCTGAACTACTGCTCAAAAGCCTGAATGCTCAACCAGCCAAAATCTTCTAGTTTCTGGTCCTCATGCCTTATATATCTTTTTGTTTTCTACCATCAGTCCCTGGGATTAAAGGCGTGAGTCACCATGCTTGGCTTTTTCCAGTGTGGCCTTGAACTCACAGAGATCCAGAGGGATTTCTATCTCTGGAATACTAGGATTAAAGGTGTGAGTGCCACCATTTTTCTAGCCTTTGTATCTAGTGGCTGTCTGTTCTCTGACCCCAGATAAATTTATTAGAGTACACAATATTTTGGGGAACACAATACCACCACACTATTTTTTTTTGTATTTAAATAAGAAAACCAAACATTTTTCCTTCTTTAGATATCCTGAAGGAACACCGGTGTTTATGTGCATTGAAAGACCTGAATCCATGGTCATAGCAACATCAATAACCAGAAGTCAGTTCTACATCATGTGGGCAGCAAATATCTACCTTGAATTAAGTAACTAGGAGTTATGTAAGCAGGTGCTACCCTCAAGCATGCTGTCACTACAAATGCCATGAAGGGAAGTCTCAAAAGTTCCTAAGAAGCTTTCAGTGGGATTCTCCCTCCAGCGTTTTTGTATGTCGTGGGTGTTCATGTAGACTGAATATGCTCTTGTATACTTAATATATATTTTAAAACATTTTTGGTAATGTTTAGGGAGCAGTTTTAGTAGTTTCAAGGCATTAAGAACTTTTGAGTTGTTAATTTAATTGATTCGTTTAAATGTTACCCAAATCACTTCTGGTTATAAGTTTGTTGCCTTTGAGGTTCAAATGCGTTCATATAAGTCTTCCTAAAGAAAGATTTAGGAGTTGCAAGATGTGGGACCAAGTTGTTGGACTTCCCAGTGTGTATGATACCATCCTATTTAGATAAGTTTCTATTGACTATTCAGGGTTTTAATTTGAATTATTCTATAAGAAGAATTCATTTCACATAAATGCACAGTCACTGTTACTACTTGATGATAGTTTTTTTAGCATTTGAAATTATTAGAATTACAGGAAAAAAAACTTTAAGTGTCAATACATTTATATAGTGCCTCCTTATCAAGTGATATAATTTTAGCCTTACATATACAAGGGTTTAGTAGGTAAAAACTAATTTCTTCGGACACAGTGGTTGATGTGAGGAAAAGGTCAGCTAACATGAATATCCTTTAACTTTCATATCATTTGATGAATAATCTTCCAAAACTCAAGTTCAGATAGATTCAGATGGGGAACTCAAGTTACTGATGAGGTCAGGTAGCATGTGGAGAGGCAGGAATGAGGACGCAGACATAGAAATTATTACATCTTTGTTTTCTCTTACTGGATTAATAATAACTTTTAACTTCAGAAAATACAGCTGCCTGTAAATTCTGATCCTGTATTATAACATCTTGAGAATTTTACTTTAAGCTTTCTAAGACTTTCATTATTTTAATTTTAAAATATTTAGTTCTTTAACCTAAAATATTTAAAAGGACCTATTATAATCTCTGAATCTGCTAACAGATATTATATTATTTATTACAAGCATTCATATTTGTAACTCATTTTTTAATGTGGTAGCCAATTATGCAGAATAATATCTAGCATCAATATTTATTTCCTCTATTTGTTAAAATAATATTTTCATGAAATATTTATATAACAGCATTGTAGTTTTAAAGTGTCTAGTTGCTTATAATTTCTTATTATAACTTTGCTATAGTTTTCTGGCTTAACAGTAAGCTAATACACATGTCTTTGTGTTTATGTGTCAAAATATTTTTTTAATGGCCATTCTAACAGGTGGTGTGATATGTGGAGCCTAGGGAGTTAATCTCACAGAAATAGAGAAGACAGGTAAATACCTAAGGTTGGTTTGGGACAACATAAGAAAGGGAAAGATGATTAAGAAGTGCAAAACCAGTTGCACTAAAGATGTAGTTGGATGCATATAATAATAACATAACAAGTATGGTAGCACATGCCTTTAATTCCAGCACCCAGGAGGTTGGATGAGCTCTGTGAGTTTGAGGCCAGCCACAGTTACATAGTGAGATCCTGTTGCAAAAATGAATGGATGAATAAATAAATTTATAAAGCTAAAAGGTAGATTTTTAATGTTCTAACCACACATGAAAATAAATTAGTTGATGAGGTAATGGACATGTTAGCTAGCTTGATTTAATAGTTCTAAAATGGATCCATAGATCAAAGCTTCAAAGTGAACCTCATAAATATATACAATCTTACTTTGAGTAAGAAACAATTAACAACTAATATTCACCAGGCGGTGGTGGTGCACACCTTTAATCCCAGCACTCAGGAGGCAGAGCCAGGTGGATCTCTGTGAGTCCGAGGCCAGCCTAGTCTACAGAGCGAGATCCATGATGGGCACCAAAACTACACAGAGAAACCCTGTCTCAGAAAAAAAAAAACAACTAATGTTCATTATATTCATATGTGAAACCATGTATGAAACCAAGTAAATTTTAATTAAAAAATTTTAAATTACACATAAACTTTGTCTTTGTCATACATGCCAGAGGCCACATACTATATATTTTTGGCTTAGTTTGGCTAACTTTATTGATTTATGTAGTCAGACAATGCATATAACTGAAAATTTTTTCTGCTTTTTTGGTATTTTAATTAATTAGAATTTTCCTTTCCATTGCCCTTAAATCTTATCATTTTAAATCAATATTTTGTGCTTTGATCACAAATTTATGTAAGAATTTCTTTAGGCCCTCGTATTTCCTTTTGATTCATACTCATTTATTCAATAAGTTTTTAGTGACATAGAAGATACTGTGTGCATTAATCTACATGATGGGAATACATTATGAACAAGAGAGACAAATCCTAACTTTTATGATAGTCATAAACTAACTAAAATACACATTTGAATAACTGCACATGAATTTAGCTTCTCCCCTTCACATATTGTTTCATTTCTTTACCAAGTATTGCCTGTGGGTAGTGAATTCCCAAGGTTTAGTACTCATACACAAATCTGTAGGTCAGAGCCTAAAGAGATAGCTTGGTGATTGAGAGGACTTGCTTCTCTTACAGAGGACCCAGGTTCAGTTCCCAGAACCTACAATGTTTGCCATCCATAATTCCAATTGAAAGGTATCTGATACCCTCTCCTCATCTCCATGTGAAGAGGCATGCACATGGTGTGTGTGTGTGTGTGTGTGTGTGTGTGTGTGTGTGTGTGTGTGTGTGTGCGTGCGCGCGCACAGACAAAACATTCACAGACATAAAATAAAAACAAATAAACCCTTAAAAACCCAAATCTGCAGGTCAGCTCACAGGCGGTTCAGTCAAACTAGAAATCCCCAGTGGTCTTTGGACAAAGCAAGGGAACAACAGCTACATTCTGGGTGAACTTGCACAGAGCAACCGTGGATTTATTTTGAGGTGACCTGAGATTATTTAAAAGTCACCCTTGCCATGCACATGAAAAGAAACAAAGAAGAGTTGTATGTGAAGCTGGAACGTGCTTTCTGACTGTTAATTATGAATTACTCATTTGGTTTTGCTCTGTTAAAGAACATGTGCATACCAGAAGACTTTTCCTCCATACCTCTATCTCTCGCCCTAAAAGAGTTCTGAAAATCTTGCTAACATCTTCAAAAGTATTTCTCTGTACATTTTAGACACAGCTTACAGAGTTGCTTAAGGAGTGCCTAGGTAGATTTAATAGATACTTGCAGATGTAATTCTGAACAGTTTCATAAAATAAGAAACACACAGCGAGATGCAGAGTTAAAAGCCCAAGAGGTCAGAGCAGCAGCCAAGAGCTGAGACCAAGACCACTTTCTTACCCCTGTTGTCCTTCCTCTCAGAAAGAGACCTACTTCCTGCGTGTCTGTATTTGTATTGACTTTCTGTTCTGCCTTCTCATTGGTAGTAAACCCAACCACATGACCTCCTTGTCACTGCCTGTCTATACAGACCTCCAGGTCTTCTATGGTTGGTATTGAGATTGAAGGCATGTGTCTCCATGCTGGCAGTGTCCTTGATCACACAGAGATCTGCCTGTCATGTGACTGGGATTAAGGGCTTGTGCTACCACTGCCAGACTTCTGCTATGGCTTGCTATTAGCTCTGACCCCCAGGCACTTTTATTTGTTAACATACAAATAAAATCACATTTCAGCACAAATAAAATATCACCATAGCTACTACTCTGAAAGACTAGGATAGTAAGACAGGGCATTGGCTACAACAGGTATTGTCAACAGGTAAAGTCAACGCAACTTTGTTTCCTTTTGATTTCTACAGTGTGCAAGATTTCCATGAATCTCATACAGAGGGAGGTGGTTCAAGGACATGAGATCATAATATCTTTTATGATGATATGCAACTTGGGCACTGTTTACATATCCATGTGCACTTTGGTACTTCTTAATGGACTTGTTATTTTAGAGTGAGGTATGGAGTGAAGGAAGTAGGCTCAACGTCCTACCTCTAACCAAGAAGCTAATCCCAACTGGTAGCAACTGGGAGAGGCAAAATCAGTTTTCTTTAATGGAGTGACATTGAGTATACCAGTCATACTCCAGGACAGGCCCAGGGCTCAGGATTCGGTGACCATTACAAATAGAACTCCAGTGTGTGTGTGTGTGTGTGTGTGTGTGTGTGTGTGTGTGTGTGTGTGGTTGTGGTTGTTGTTGTTTCTTGTTTGTTTGTTCTAAAGAGGAAAGAACTTGACATTGGATAGGTAGGAAGGTAAGAGAGGATCTTTAAGAAGTTGGGGAGAAGAAATGATCGTTCAAAATATATAATAATTTCAAAGAATAATTTTAAAAAGCATTTTAAAATATTTAAATTAAAATTTAAATTAAAAACTAAAAATAATTGCTGCTGAAAGTCAATATACTGCTGTATTATACACCCACCCATCCACCTGAAAAAAGGGTGAAGCAGTCAAGTTAGAAACCCAGTAGAAAGGACTGGATGGCCAA
Organism: Peromyscus maniculatus bairdii; assembly: GCF_049852395.1. Classification (NCBI taxonomy): domain Eukaryota; kingdom Metazoa; phylum Chordata; class Mammalia; order Rodentia; family Cricetidae; genus Peromyscus; species Peromyscus maniculatus. The sequence continues at coordinate 19,089,834 of NC_134863.1, forward strand.
GCCAGGGCCCTAACAGGCTCTCCTAGCAGCCCTGGCATGGAGAGTTCACTAGAAGCGGCTGGAGCTGAGCAAGCAGTTTCCAGGAAAACCACAACTTAGGGTCAACCAACCAACAGGATAACCCAAGCCTCCTGCCGGCGCAGCAGGCACCCCCAAGCCCCTTCTGCTGCCTCGGCAGATGTTCCCCAGACTTCTGCTTACTAAAGATAGCTTTCCGTACCCTCTCATCAAGCCCCTAGACACTAGATACACACACACACACACACACACACACACACACACACACACACACACACACCATCAATGGGCCCCTAACCACTACAGCCCCCCACCAATCAACTCCCAGACTAATCTTTCCTCCACCAATCAGCACCAGATTAATCCCTCCTCTCTGGAATTCCGGGAACTCTGTTTCAAAGGAGCTTAAGACCCCGCTTTGGGATCACTATTTGCCACCCATCATGCTGGAAATAAACGCTCTTGCTAAATTGCATACATGACTGCTGGTCTTTCTTGGGGGCTTCTCTTGGACCCTAACACTAGTCTCTTGAAATAATACACAGCCATCTTACTGACAGAAGACTGGCTTCCCTGGCTAGTCGTTTTTCCCCAATCAAAAACATTTGGCAAAAATTAGACCTGAAATCATTTTTTTTTTCAAGAAAGGGGAAAATAAATGTTGAGTAACCCAGTGCCCCTTACTTAATTAGTATTAGATGTAGGGGTGATGGCTTGCTGATGGGCCTATGTGAGTGCAGACCGTGAGGAAGCTGCTTGAGGAGATCTGGATAAACTGTCGTTCTAGGAAGCACTGGTTTTGAAAAGTGCATTGAAATGGAAATGGGACATCTCTGTGTGTTCTTTTCTGGAATCTGATAGTTGCTTTGTGTGTTCGTGCATAAATTTACTTTTTAAAAACCCATAATTTATTACCCCAGTGCAAAATGAAAACGCCGACTTCATGCTCAAAGAGTTTTTAAGGAGGCAGCTGCAGCGTGTGTTGAACCAAGACCCTTCTTAGAGAAGGGCTCGATGCAGTTGCACAAGTTGGATGCTCATGAAGCTGACCTTTCCATTTATGGTGTGCATGCTCATTATTCATAAACCAGAAGGATGTATGTGTGTGTAGAGAGAGACGTGTGTGTGTGGGGATATCTCTACAACATGGGTCTCAAATTCCATGTTACATTTTGAACAATACTAAACAGGGTTAATGTTCGGTTTACCTGGAGAAACCAATAGAAATATTGTCTCATCACTGTTACTATGAGAATTATTCCCATACTTTCTCCAGGTATCAGTTTCATGAAAGTTGGTTAAACTATAATTATACATCTAAGCCATCTGCATTAAGAAAGTGTGTGTGTGTGTGTGTGTGTGTGTGTGTGTGTGTGTGTGTGTGTGTGTTTATGTAAACAAGGAAGGGGTAGCCTATAGACATATATTTGAAAGGAGGATGAGAGGAGACTGGTGTTATGTAGTATGTTAAGTGAGAGAATTGAGGGTTGGCGGAGTGAGTGACAACCTGGCTGATTAAAAGCTTATACCGAAAGTACTCAATATTAAATGCACTTACAGTAAATAGTAGAATCAGAAAGAAAGGAAAGCCTGCATTGCTTTCAGTTTTCAATGGCACCTGCTAACATTCCGAAACAATGTCATATCCCTAACAGTAATGCTGTATAAAAGGAATTTGGGCAAGGAATCAGGTTGGGTAAAATGAATTATAATGACATTTATCTTCCCTTTTTACTATCTTAATGAGATACACATTTTGTCCTCTTTGATTTTAATCATCGTCCAAGACATAAGAAAATACAGGAAATTTTAAGGTACTAAAATTAAAGTCAAAAGCATGAATGAAAAACCTACTCCACTTAAAAAATACTTCTCTTAGAAATTACCAAATATCAGGTCACCTTACTCCAGTCCCCAAAATGCTTTGCCATAATGATCCAAGGACACGTTCCTGCTGTCCTTTCACTCACAGGATCTTCTAACTGCTTCTAGACTCAGTTTTCCAGCACCTACATCTGTCTGCTCAAGACAGCTGGAGCTACAGGCTGCAGCATTCAACTGTAGCTCACTCTCAGCTAAACTTCATTCTCTGGAGTGTGGTCTAGCATTATACTCGCCTCTTTGATTTACAGCCCTACAACAATATTTAGTTTTCTAAATATTTCAAGCCATTCTCTTGCTCATACCATCGAAGGATTGCCCTTCTGTTTAAAATGCTGCATCCCATTTCATCCGGCAAAGCCAGTTTGGCTTGACCTTGCACAATAGGCCCTCCTTTGCAGACGAGTCTCTGCTGAATTTCAAAAGGAAAGCAGCTCTGAGATTTTCAGAGTAGTTACTCCAGTGCAATATGATATTATTTAGGTATACGGTGAAGCAAACCAGCCAACTTCTTCTCAAGAAGCATATCCCAATGCCATATCTCTTGATTTTGTTATAACTTATTCAAGCAATGGTTTTCTGTATACCTAGTCCCCTTCTCTTCATCCTACAGATTTCCAGGGGTGAGTTTCCATTAAGAGATGGTTTAGTAACAGAAAATTAGAGTTTGAATTTTTTATTGAGACTAATCATTATGGTAATATCCAAGGACTAACAAGTCCAGGGGCTTAAAGCCGAAATCAACTTCAAATACAATGCAGAAGAAAAATAGGAGAAAGACTTTAAAGGATGAGGCAGAACAGACAGGTAAGTGCTCTCTTTCCTCTTAAACTCCAAGTGTGAACCCTGCATGCTGCACAACTGAACCACCAGGAAAGAATTACCCAAAGTGCACTGGTGTGACTGTTATGTGGCTAACTGTGATGGTCAATTTCCATTGTCAGTTTGACTGGATCTGGAATCAACTAAAATAGAAGCTGCTGGGAACTTCAGTAAGGAAATTTATGATCATATTCTTTGAAGTGGAGGATTCACCCTAAATTCTGGCTGTGCCTTCTGGTGCCAGCCCTGATAAAAGGACATGGAAGAATGAAAGTGTCATTTTTTCCTACTTGCCTTTACTCTTGATTGCAAGGTCATCCACACTTGGACTGTTTCCTTACTTTGCTGGCATTAGAATGTGCTTCTCTAGGCTTCTAAAACTGACTGAAGAGCAACACATCTCTATGAATCCTCCTGGCTTTCCACACAAGATTGAGACTTCAGAGATGTCCAGCATCATCAACCTCGTGGGCCGAGCAACTATGGATTCTTTACTTCTTCAAAGTGAGACAGCCATTGTTGGACTACCCAAACCATATCATATAAACCGATCTAATGAATCCTCTCCCTACCCCTGTGTGGGCATGCCCATGTGTTTGTGTGTGTCTGTGTGTGTTAATAACAGATGGAAAGTGAATATTGTGTAACTTCACCTTGGAAGATACAAATATCTATTCACTGCACGTAGGGCGTTGATGACAGACCAAATAAACAGTTTCACCTACAGCTAGCTTAGTGAGCAGGTGAGCTTATCAGGGTGGCTTATGGGAGCATGAATGAATGGTGCCAGGAACATATGTGACACAAAGGCAGCTGCATCTCTGCAAACTCTGTCCCAGCAGAGATGGACTCAAAGACTGGTCCCTGGAGCTCCTGACACAACTCAAAGGCAACCCAACCAGGCACAGTCTCCTCCTATCGGCAATGGTTTTGCTTATCTCAATTTCTGTAGGAGTCCATTGAATTTTCCAGATCTTCTGTGACCCTGTTAGGTTTCATCTGCTTCCTGAGTTTTATGAGCCTTCCTCCATTTGTATTCAACTGTTTTCCTCCAGCTTGTTGTTTTGTTTTTTTTTTTTCAGTTCTTCTTCTGCAGTGTCCTCTGTGACTGAGAGAGTTGATGTAAGTATCCAATGGTTTTCTTCCATTTATGAGTGAGTTTTGGACCACAATGCCATAGCAACAGTTATTTATTCTCAAGGGCTGGACTCACTGTGAGAGCCTAAAGTACTACCTATTGCAAAAACAGAAGAATTTTCCTCAGTTACTGACTGTAGCTGGCAGTATCAATAATCATTTGAATAGACACAAATATTTAGAAGGCACTTTATCAAACATACCATATCCACTTAGGAAAACAGTTGTTGCTTCTCTACTGAGGTCTATGACCTCTCCAGTCATAGGCTATTATCCTGTCTTATAGTTCCAATAGTGAGTTACCTCTTTTGGAGTGGATCTTACATCCAATCAGAGTAATTGGCTGCCCTGGTAACAGTCATAACAGTATTTCATCAGTAGATATATTTTTTGCCTGGCATGTTGGTCCTTTAGTATCTGAGATGCTCCTAGCTAAGCTGGACTGTTTGTGACAATTACCTAACAGCTGCACATATGGCACTATGAAATACAGCTATGAGAAAGACAGCTAGAGCTCTTTCCCAGCCTTATTTCTCCATGTCTTATAGCTGAAGGACTTCAGTGCCTTCAATAACAATGACTCACCATCTAGTTACAACATGCAATCAACAGCAGTGGTAGAAGTCTTCATGATGTGTGGGCTCTACAGGATGTCCTTGGCCAACAAGTTATAGATAGGCTATCCACCCTTCCCCTGGGAGTTTCACCTAACACCTTTATAGTTCTTGGGAATGTCCTTTCTCATTGATACATGGTATCTTCATTCAAACTCCTGAACTGCTGTCTTTATTATTCCTGCCGGTGGTTTTCCAAATCTGTAAGTCATGCAGGCGCTGTCATTATATAAATGAGACCTTTTACAAAGGGTTGAGAGAGAGGCTCTCTGAAGGGCCAACATCATCCATCCCAAGTGTCAGTTGTTCTTGGTAGCTAAAACCAAATTTGCCATCCTAGATTGCTTCTCTCTTCTGTGATAAAACACTTCCCCCCAAACAACGTGGGGATAAAAGAGTTTATTTCATCATGCAATTCCCAGGTCACAATCCATCATTTTGGAAAATGAGGGCAGGAACTCAAGGCAAGAACCTAGAGCAGGGAGCACAAAGGAATGGTGCTTACTGGTTTGTGACCCACGGCTTGATCACTCTGCTTTCTAATACAATCCAGGACCATATGTTGAGAGGCGGCACTGTCCGCAGTGAATTGAGCCCACCCACATCAGGAATTAATCAAGAAAATGACCCATAGAAATGTCCACAGGCAAATTGGATGGCTACAATCTCTCAAGTAGATTTTCTCTACCCAGATGAGTCTAGTGTGTCAAATTTACAAAAACAAACAAACAAACAAACAAAAACCCAGAACAGTTACTAAAGACTAATTCAGAATGAAACGGTGTCATGTTGTGTCGATTATTCTGCATGGGAGACTGAAGTCAGTCTTTGTTCATGAGCCATCTATCCCTCTCACCCTAGGGCATTATTACTTCTGTGAGGCTTGTGTCTTCACATTTCTAACACTCTTGATAAGGCTGGCTTAAGCTGCATATTCCAGCCCAAGTCTAATTTGGAGCAAGGCCATGATCCAAACTGCCATGCATGCTGCTGGAGCCAGCTCCTTGGTTCTAACAGGTTCCTTCCCAGCACTGTGTCCTTTATCTCTTTATCAGCCATGGGTGGCTGCTTAAAAAGAAGGATTGAGCAAAGCATCCTCACCCTCAGCATACAATTTTAATTTTTTTTTCAATTTTATTTTATGTAGCTAGGTGTGTTGCCCAGATGTGTGTCTGTACATCAGTTATGGGACTAGTGCCTGAAGAAGCCAGAAAATGCTGTCGGATTCTCTGTAACTGGGATTACAGATAGATGTGGGCCACCATGTGATTTCTTTTTTTTTAAAATTTAATTTAATTTTATTTTAAATATAATTTAGTTCTACATATCAGCCATGGATTCCCTTGTTCTCCCCCATCCCGCCCCCTCCCCTTTCCCCCATCCCACCCTCCATTCCTACCTCCTCCAGGGCAAAGCCTCCCCTGAGGATTGAGATCAACCTGGTAGACTCAGTCCAGGCAGGTCCAGTCCCCTCTTCCCAGGCTGAGCCAAGAGTCCCTGCATAAGCCCCAGGTTTGAAACAGCCAACTCATGCACTGAGCACAGGGCCCGGTCCCACTGCCTGGATGCTTCCCAAACAGATCAAGCCAATCAACACTCTCACCTATTCAGAGGGCCTGATCCAGTTGGGGGCCCCTCAGCCATTGGTTCATAGTTCATGTGTTTCCATTCGTTTGGCTATTTGTCCCTGTGCTTTATCCAACCTTGGTCTCAACAATTCTTGCTCATATAAACCCTCCTCTTTCTTGCCAATTGGATTCCCGGAGCTCCACCCGGAGCCTAGCCGTGGATCTCTGCATCCAGTTCCCTCAGTCATTGGATGGGGGTTCTAGCACAACAATTAGGGTGTCACCAGAGTAGGTCAGTTCGGGCTGTCTCTTGACCATTGCCAACAGTCTATTGTGGGGGTATCTTTGTGGATTTCTGTGGGCCTCTCTAGCACTTTGCTTCTTCCTATTCTCATGTGGTCTTCATTTACCATGGTCTCCTATTCCTTGTTCTCCCTCTCTGTTCTTGATCCAGCTGGGATCTCCTGCTCCCCCAAGCTCTCTTTCCCTCGACCCTTGCCCTTCATTACCCCCACTCATGTCCAGGCTGTTCATGTAGATCTCATCCATTTCTCCACCATCGGGGGAAAACAGGACCCCAAGAAAGACACGGGGACCACCATGTGATTTCTAGGTGTAGTGACCAGGTCCTCCAGAACAGCAGCCAGGGCTCCTAACTGCTGAGTAACTTCTTCAGCTCTTCAACATCAAACTTTCAAGGAAGAAATGTGGACTGCAGAGTCTGAGGGGATAGCTGTCAACCCTAGAACAATCTTAATCATTTCTTCTGTGTGATTGTGTATGTTCTCTGTGAATTGTTGCTCTAGCTGTGAAGCTCTCAAGAAGCTCACAGCATAGCATTTGGCTTTCCAAAGTCTCCCCCACCCACCAAAAAAAAAATCCACCTAAGCAGAAGTCTTGACATAGCTGTCTTTGAGTGACCTAAACAGACCCCCATTATCTGCTCTGCCCATTTCTCGTGTTCTTTGGGTTATATCACCAAACATGGACCACTAAGTTATTTATTACCAACAGTGCATCTCCTGACACAAAGAGATAACATCCTGTCATGGAGCTCAGCAAAACTCTTAAAGCTATACCAGTCCGAAAGTACCTGCTGAATTAACCTCTTACTTAACTCTGTGAAAAGTCATTTCCTGACATCAACTACTGTCCCTCTCATGCCCAGTTGTTTTAGTAATGCCTTTCACACCTCTGTTCTCTTCTGTTCTGTTCGTTGGGAGTTAGTCAGTGGTGGCTAAGTGCTCCTGGTTACTGGTATGTGCCAATTCTATGGGAACTGATTTAGTTGGTATTGCCCCAGATTATGTAGCCTTTGTGTCAAAAATGGATGAGAAGTTATACTGTTTAGTTTCTCTGTTGGATTCTTGGACTTATCATCTACTTCCAGGTACTACATTCTCACAAGCTAGTCTGTGAGAGGATCTTTCATACATTTAAAAGTTTTCCCAAGTTGAAACAGTTCAGATGCAGAATGTTTTCTGGTTACCACAGTTTTCTATGCTTGGCAACTCTTACGGCACGTGCATGCATACTGAATGATGAGTTTTTCTATCCACACGTGTTAAAGGTTAGAGCAGAGGGCTACCTTCATCCCTGCTGCCTCCCTCTTTCCTCTTTGTCCGACTCTTCTATGGGTCCTCGCTTTCTGGATCGCAGTACGGGCTTTTTGGCATTCCTCATAGCTTTCTCCATTGTGCTTGCCTTTCATATCTTGCTTACATATAGAACCTGTTAATAGATTTGAGTACAAAAAGTAGTTTCTAAGGCAAATAGTTTTCCCAATATTAGAATTTTCACTACTTTTAATTCATGAAGTCATTTACTGGAGCAGAAATCTTTAATTTTATATAGTTTATTTCATCAGAGTATTCAGCACAGATCTATTATGTTGGAAATTTAACAAGCCATTTCCCATCATGACTTCTCAAAATGGATCCCTTAAATTTCTGTCCATGAATAGAATCATAGCAGAGAAATACAAAATTTCTAGGCATTAGAAATAATCTAAAAAGTAAATTTAATTTGGAATAAATATATCCAAACACGAGTAAATTTCATATATGAAATGAAGTGACAACATCAAATTTCCTGTGATTCAACGTGGTATAAATCATGTAAATTATTGATATGCCTAAATAATATTAAAAAATGTAGCTTGGGATCAAAATTGGGAAACTGCCATGAATAATGGATGAAGGAGTAAAAGAAAAAGAATATATTTAGCCATATGTTTAACTTTTATTGGAAGAGAAATTGGACACAAGGCAAAAATATTAGCATCTGGCAAAACGGAAGGGAATGCACACTTACGTCTCTCGTATGTCATTTTCTGCACTTTTCTATATGTTTAACATATTTCAAAAAGCCTTCAGTTTGACACAGTGTATCAAGCCCATGTTCAGATAAATATGTAAAATGTTTCAAGTTAAAAAAATAATTTACAAAGAAAACAGATTGAAATCAACACGAAATGTATAGGAACACCGGAACACTATGTTTCAGAAATCAATAATTACTGAAATGCAACTGCACATGTTTAATGGATGCAGCTGCTTTGTGGAATCCAGCTGCTTGATTCTGAATGAGGGTCTATATTCAGACATTATGAGAGAGAGAGCAGAGACCAGTTTCATGCCAAAGAGGATAATACATCAGCCTTGGTAAATTATTCTTTGGGGCACACATGAAGGTTAGGTACATTAACCAGAAAGTTAAAAACCCCAATTAAAAGAAAGTCTTCTCCAAATACATGCAGAAAAACCTATAAGGCATCCCAAAAGACATACTAATTTTCACATTAGGAAGTAATTAGATATGTAATTGAGTACTGGAGAAACAGATGAGTTATCCAAAACTGATTTTAAAAAAAAAAGTCAAATGTTTGCCAGTTCTAGGACTCTAGAAGCTGGGGATATTCCATTATCTCACAGATCACATTGACTTCACTCATTGTCAGCCATGGCCTAAATCCTCAACAATGTCTATTCTTCAAAATTATTATCAAGTTTATGTATGCCTTGATGTCTCTGCCATACAGCTTTATGCTCCTCAGTCCAGGGAAACCACAGTATGGGTTTACAGCCAGAGACAACTTGCCTGAATTTCTTTACACACTGATACATAGGTAGTATTATAGAAGGAGTTATTATTTTCTGAACCCTCAGGTCCCTCAAATCAATGAGAATCAGCATTCTCATCCGCCCCTTCCTCTGCTTCAGAAGTGGTTTTTCTCCAAGGCCCCTAGCTCATGCCTCCAGCCTGTGCGACTTGCCACTCTCCACAGTAACTTTCACACCTATCTGGTTAGTTTCCTTTATTGACTGATGGCCTTACTTATCCTATTTCGGTACCTTCTTTTTTTAATCACTGCACATGCTTTCTACGTTTTAGATTTTTGTATCTCCAATCCTAAAGTTCTCCATCACCCATACTAGTTTCTCACATGCACATCTTCCATCTTGTTCTCTGGTAAAATTTAAAAGCCTTTGGATCACTGATCTTCACTACCTGAGATAAAGCTTCCTTCATAGCTTCTTCTCTATGATGCATTGCACTCAGCCTCCACGTTCACAGGCCTACCACTTCTTCAGCTTCTTAAAACTCGACGGAAAACTCCAGTGTATGCTGCCTCCTCTGATTCCTGTTCATTTTCTAATCCCTTCCTTCCTCTTGGATTCTGCAGCATACAGTTCTATGTGTGGCTCTGCAAAAACTTGTAATTCATCCACCCTTCCCTTCCTTTGCTATATTAATCTGGAAAAATTGTGACTGTAGCTCAGCTTAACCATGTGTTCCAGTGATGCATGGAAAACTGTTTACTGCTGTAGTTGGCTTAGTGAACATGGAAGAGTATAGTCTAAAAATAAGGTGGGATAATATCTCATGCAATAGCCAACTTTATTTAGAGCATCAGACAATGTAAACTCTGAGGGTTCAGAAGAATTTTATGAGTAAGGTGTTCAATCACAAAGACAGGCCACATGTGGCAAAAAAAAGTTTTTCCATAGAGGTACATGAATAACAACAGCTGAAGTCAACTCACTCCTGTCTGTTGCACCTGGGGGGGAACATGAAACACATTCCAAGAACAATTCTGTGTTTTGAAGAAACTGAAGTCACAAGACTCTTGTCTTGTTTTCTTGGAGTTTTCTCTCAAGCACTCAGAATTCTCATACCATTCCATTCTTGGACTATGTTACAACTGAAAACAAACACCAGAGTTGACTTGTCCCATTGTAATATCTCGATGATAAATCTCAGTTGAGTCTGCAATGACACCTGGCAATCTTAACATTTTTCTACTACCCCAAATATCTATTTTATAACTTCTACACTGTCTTCTACAGTCCTACCTTACAGAGTATTGCCTTTTATCACTCACTTGTTCACTTTGTCACACAAGAGAAATGCCCCAACTGATCACTCCCAGATGCAAACAACTTATAAAGGAAATTCCTCAACTGATCAATCTTAGTTACAAGGGTTTGTTGGGAATACTATTGCTGAGACATTTTGAGGCATGGCCTAAGAAATTCACATATTTGTTTCCAAAAGAAGCATCTGTCAAATTGTGTAGAGTGATTTTTCTCCAACTTTCCTCTTTCTGTGAGATTTTTAAAATACATTTACTTGGTTAGTTTTTATTTATTTATTTATTTGTGTGTGTGTGTGTGTGTGTGTGTGTGTGTGTGTGTGTGTGTGTGTGTGTGTGTAGCTAGAGTTTTCCTGCCTTGCTCACAGTCAGGACAAATCTTTGTCACCTGCCAGTCCCACAGTCGCTCAGAACCAACCAAGTAAACACAGGGACTTATATTGCTTACAAACTGTATGGCCGTGGCAGGCTTTTTGCTAACTGTTCTTATATCTTAAATTAACCCATTTCTACAAATCTATACCTTGCCACATGGCTCATGGCTTACCGGCATCTTTACATGCTGCTTGTTCTGGCAGTGGCTGGCAGTGTCTCCTGCCTTCCTCTTCTTTCTTTTCTCCTCTCTGTTAGTCCCGTCTATGCTTCCTGCCTAGCAACGGGCCAATCAGTGTTTTATTTTTTGACCAATCAGAGCAACACATTTGCCATACAGAACATCCTACAGCGTGTGTGTGTGTGTGTGTGTGTGTGTGTGTGTGTGTGTGTGTGTGTATACACCTGTATGCATGCTATGGTGTAAGAAGACAACTTGAAGGAGTTGGTTCTCCCCCTCTACCATGTAGTGTCCAGTGATCACACTCAGGTCATAAAGCTTTGCTGCAAATATTTTTACCCCTGAACCATATTGACAGCCATTTCCTTGTATTTTAATACCAAGGTCTTAAAAGCTCTTCTGTTTTCTTATGTCTTCAATAATGAATGCCATCAAAATAGTTTCCCATAAAAAGTATAGATAAAGGTTGTCTAACCATTTCCTCTGAGCTCCTGGAGGGAGACACATAAGTCTTGGAAGTAAACTTAATTACAAGTCTCAGGAAGTCTGAAACATAAAGAATTTAAAAGCCTCGCTTTAGTGACCTTGTACCTATACTTTTATAAGTGACCTAATAAACACATTTAAGTTGACTAATTTCTTTCCTGTGTTGTCATTGTCCTATATGAGGTGAATACACATTGTTCATGTCTCCACAGGAAAAAGTCACACAGCACAATGACCTTCAGAACCAAAGATTATCTGCAATGTTCTGATATGACATACGCTACCATGGCTGAGACATGTAAACGTGGACTGTCCTCCAGGAAAATCCTAGGGTGGTCATCTTCCTTTAAAGAGTGAAGATATAGAGTCATGTCTCCTGGATGAATAAGGTCCACCTCATAAGTATGAGAATGCCTCCCAAATGTCTAATGAACTAGATTATACACAACAATCCTTGAAAAAAGCTATGGGACTTGATAGTAAACCATCAATGATATGGCCCTTGCTGTTGACAATAAGACATGCAACTGAGGCTGAGGTGTCTCTTTAGAAAGAACTTGCCCATGTAAAAGAGGAAGCGTGATGACAAAGAGCTATGTAGATATCTTCCTATGCATTAGTTTCTGAGTTTGTCTGAAAAGTAAGAAAGAGGAGTCTACGGAAAGATAGGATGAAGGAGTTATCTTGCCCCTCCATATACAGCAAGCATGTAAATGAAAATTACAACAAAATACCATGGCATTCCAATCTTACTGTCTTCATGCACTCCCAGAAATTAGGATTCTAGCCAATATGAGCAGTGTCATGGATATAGTCTACTTCATTCACTATTACTGTGTGATTAGAGATTTGAACACATGTTCTCCTGAACAGTCTTGTACTAATATTGAACTGAACTGGACACATTCTTTGACAAAGCACTTCTGTTCTTGAGTACACATCCTGTGATGGCTGGCTTTAAACATCACATTACCTCCACCAAGGGAAACCCAGAATGATTTACATTCAATACAGTGGTTGCACCTTAAGCAACTGCTGTTCCAACTGGCAATTGCAGCTCTGCAGCTACCATCAGCAATTCTGCTACATGAGCAGCAACCAGGCAGGAATCCTGTTCCCTCAGGCACCGGCTCTATCACAGTCACTAAAGGAAACTTTATCTAAATCTCCACCCTTCTATAGAACTCAGGATCCCTACACTGAGGTGAAATTCTGCTTGCCCAGAGAGGCCGAATAGCAAGAAAGCTAACCTCTACTCTGGGCTGTCCTTCGGCTCTGCTCCCACTTAAGAACCCTAGCGACAAGTAGTTCCTCCCTACCACTTCCTGCCAGCTAACCGCTGCCTCAACCTCCTGACCCCTGATTAATTTTATTTAATCAAACAAATGTAACACGTCTTTGAATGTTTAACCAAGGCAGCAGGAACAAAGGTAACACACCTTTACACAGTTCAAATAATATTCCACCGCACCAGATATCTGGTAAAGCCTTGTCCTACTTTGCTGCTCTGCCAGTGTGCTGAAACATGGACCAAAGCAACCTGGGGGAGGAAAGGGCTTACTTGCTGACTTCACAGGTTTCAGTCCATCATCCAAGGAAGTCATGACCCAACCTGGAGGCAGGAACTGTAGCAGATACTATGGAAGAATATTTCTTACTGGCTTGCTTCCCACGGCTTCCTCAGCTAGCTTTCTTACATGTCTCATAACTACCCATAGTGCATAGGGACAGCACTGCCTACAGAAATCTAGACTCTCATACATCAATCATTAATCAAAAAAAAAAATGGCCCACATACATACACACAGCCACTCTGATAGAGGAAATCCTAGTTTGTGTCAAGACAACTAACCCCTTGTTAACTTGACACACAAATATGTACCTTAACCTTTCCTTTTTGTCTATCTCCAAGGCCTCTAGTTAATATCACACCATAAAACACAGGTCAAATTCGTAGAGTCCCCTTATGTTTTAAATTTTTTCAATGATTGGAAAGTCTAAGATACCAGAGATGAAGGCCCAGCACCCACATCAGGTGGTTTACAACCATCTGTAACTCCAGCTCCAGGGAATCTGACACCTCTCTTCTTCTTGGGCATTGCAACCACGCATTCATCACTATAACCGGTTGTGCACAGGCACATATAACTAAAAATAACAAAAATGAATCTTAAAAAGTCCAAGTTCTCATTTTAAGTAATCCAAAGTCTCTTAAGTTTGGAATCTTGTAAAACGAAAAATAATCTATATACTTTCTTACCCCAAGAGAGAAGAACAAGTCAAAGTTACAGTTTAGATCAAAGCAAAACCAAAATCTAACACATAAAAAGCTCAGTGTCCAAATTCTCACATGTTCCAGAGGGCCCAAACAGTTCCCCTTCTCCAGCTCTGCGATCTGCAACACACAGACATGTTCTACTCTACACCTGCTGCTGTCCTTAGTGGTCACCCCACAGCCCTAGCATTTACATATGCTGAGTTCTCCACTGCAACTGAGATTGCATGTTCCCCAATGGCCTCTACCATCCTCTCTTCAGAGAGTCTCCAACCCTGACACAGAGTGACAAGCCTCAGACGTTCTCCATTGTTCTTTCATCTTTCAAAACAAATGCCATATAGGAGACGCATACACATTGTTCATTTCAGCTGCCAGTTTGATCCGTCTGTAGCCTTGGCTCGCTCTGGACCACAGCTTCTGTGTATCCTGAGGAAATACTTTGCAGAAGAGTTCACCTCAATTATGATAATATCTTATGAACCACAGCTGAGTTTTCAGCCCCAGCTGACCAACATGGGTTATCCCAGTGAAGCACTAAAAGATTTCACTTTCACAAATTCTTAATTGTACCTATGACACAAACAGCCTTGAGAGTGTTTTTGCTTCCCTCTAAAATCTCACAGGCCTCCACCATCTGCCTTTCTCTCAACATTCTTGTCTTCCAAGTTTCCAAATAATAGTCCATTGAATTGTAGGCATTCAACAGTTTCGCAGCCCTAAGTTCTGAACATTTCACCCAAACCAACATGGTCATGTCTAAGCAAGATCCCACTTTCGGTAAAAATTTCTGTTCTACTTCCTTTTGTGTTGCTCGATACACCATGATGAAAACCAACTTTAAGAGAAAGGAACTTATTCCTGCTCCTATGTCACAGTCCATTATCATTGAAAGCTAGGGCAGGAATCAAGGCAGGAACTGGAGGGATTAACTAAATAGAAAAACAAAAAACAAAACAAAACAAAAATTCTACTTACTAGCTTGCTCAGATTCTGTTCTTATAACCCAGAACCATCTACCTATTGTATAACATTTTCCCCCTGGGGAGGCACACCACACATAGTGAATCTAGTCAGTTTCAGGGACTTCTGGAAGCTAGTTTCAGTTGTTTACATCCTGTCTTAAGAAGCTTCCCTGTGGGACATCCTGATGTTTCGCCTCCCTGCAAACATCAAGTCTTAAGAAGTTCCCTTCCAAATGGAAGGTTTTTATCTTGGTGGAAACAACTACATAATGCTCCACAGGAGTAGCACTGAACACTGTGGGTGTGCCTCTCCCACAACAACCATTAATCAAAAAAGAAAAAAAGAGTCCCACAGACATGCCCACAGGCCAATCTAATGGAGGCAATTCTTCATTTGAGTGTCCCTTGCCTCAGAGGACTCAAGTTGTGACAAGCTGACAAAAGCTAACCAGCACAAACATTATTTCTGTATATTTCTATGAAGATGTTTCTAGAAGACATTGACTGATACATGAATAAGAAAGCACAATTAGGACTATCTTCCTTACTCAGTATATGTGGGCATATTCTATTTTCCACAAAAAGAATAAAGAGGTAAAGGAATATGAATTTCCTCTCCCATCTAATCTCCTTTTTCTTTTTCTTTTTTTCTTTCTATATCTTTCCCACTTTCTCAGAAGTGGAATACCCTTATTCTTCCAGACTTTGGTATCACAACTCCACAGTAGCCTGTCTTTTGGCTCTAGAACATTACTAGTAATCTTATGGGTGTCTGATGCAAGATTAAGAGTTATGTTGCCAATTTTCTTGATTCTGAAATTCTGCAACTTAATGATGACTGAATTACGCTAGTGACTTACTTGGTTTTCCAACTTGCAAAACACCTATTATGACCCTTCTCAGCATCCATAAATGCTGTGGGATGGTCTTTTTGTACTCTGTGAATTTGTGTTGCTACTATTGGTTAATAAACTGTTTTGGCCTATGACAACACAGAATATAGCCAGTCAGGTAACCCAAGAGAGATACAGGGAGAAGAAAGGCAAAGTCAGAGAGACGCTGAGAGCTGCCAGGGGAGCAAGATGTAATAGAACACAGGTAAATCCATGAGACACATGTCGATACATAGATTAACAGAAATGGGTTAGTTTAAGATGTAATAGCTAGCTAACAATAAGCCTGAGCCATAAACCAAACAGTTTGTAATTAATATTAAGCCTCTGGGTGATTACTTTATAAAAGTGGCTGCTGCCCAGGCAGAACCAGGCAAGACAGAGAAACTTCAGTCAACACGTAATGACATGAGCCAGTACCTAATAAGCCCTCTCTCCCCTATATCTACATCCATGTTTGTAAATCCATTCATGTCTCATCATTATATCAGCCTTTAAATAGTCTGAAGGTTAAGCTATCTCTCACAGATTTATGTGTTTAAATAGCCCTTGTCACCTAGTTGTAGATCCTGACTTTGGAGATAATAAAGTCTTTACAGTTAGAGGCATGGATGTGGGAGAAAAAAATGCTGAGTTTAGGACTTTGAAGTCAAGAGTCCAGCTCTGCTTTTGAGCCCAGAATGTTGATTCTTGGTTTGACTCTGCCATGATGTGAACAGCTACCTCACATTCCTGCCACCAGAGCCACAATACACTCCTACCTTCATGACGTCCCTGCCATTATGGACAGTGTCCACTGAGCCGTGAGTCAAAATGATGATCCTCTCCATCTTTTAGCCAATGCTGCAGCTAAAGGTCATAGTAGGATAAAAGTAACTGACATGGGCACACAGCCTATCAGTTTGTTTCCTTAAAGAACAATGACCAGGTCTGTGAAGGAGGCTCCATGAGTTAAGAGTCTTTGATGTGCACACGTGCAGACCTTAATTCAAATCCCCAGCACCTACATAAAAATATGTATTTTAGTTGTGGTGCATGCCTTTAAATTCAGCACTCCAGGAGGCAGAGACAAACCGCTTTCTGTGAGTCTGAGGTCATCCTAGTCTACATCGTGAATTCCTGGATAGTCAGATCTATATAGTGTGACTCTGTCTCAAACAAACAAACAAAAACAGTTCACCCCTGTTGGAGAGGATTTCTGTGGCTTGCTGGCCATGAGCTTAGTTCCAGATTCAGAGGGAGACCATTTCTCGAGGAAATAAGGTGGGAAGTGGTAGAGCAGGATACTCAGCACCCTCCTCTGTTACCATGTGCATGTGCATAGGCTCAGGCACCAGCAAATCCAAGTACACACACACACACACACACACACACACACACACACACACACTTATACTCACCTACACCTATACACACACATATACTCATCTACAAACCTACATACACATATATACTCACACACATATACACATATATACTCACCTACACACACACACACACACACACACACACACACACACACACACACACACTCCTATTCTGGAAAGTTCTTTTCTCACACATTCTTTGTGGTTTTGCAAAGTGCTATAAAGTCATAACTTCCAATATGACCTGTCCAGGTATAATTATTTTTGACATTCAACATCTATCAAAGTGAGAGTTCTTCCTCTTTATTTTATTTTTTTCTTTTACTTGTGTGTGTGCACATGTGTACTCTACATGCACTTGTGCTTGTGTGTATATAGGCCAAAGGTCAAACTCTGGTGAAGTTTTTTGGGTGCTGTCCATCTTATTTTTGAGACAGTTTCCCACAGGCCCAAATCAAGCTGAGTAGATTGATAGCCTCAGAGATCTGCAAATCTGTGAATCTGGGATTATAATTGTGTATAAATACATGTTTTTGTTGATGTTTTGACTTGTTTTATATTATGAGTTTAGGGAACCAACACTCCCATCCCAGATACTGACTGAGCGACCTCCCTCATCTAGAGAAATCTTATTCTTTGAAGGTCACTCCTCTCTATTCAACCTCTTTCAGGATTTATATTCAATCTTACTGGTACTTATTCTCTACATTCTGACATCTTCAGCACTAATCATTTTTTTTTATTTCTACTTGATTTGTACAAATTTGCTTTCTATCACAAATCTAGGCACTGTGTCAGAATCCTAAGCCTTAGAAATTACCGTGGTGTATCTCTACCCTGATTGTATTGCTGAAAGCCTTTCTTCTGCAGACTCCGGCTTCTTTGGCCTTAACTGCCTAATCTAACTCCTTATGTCTACTAAGGAGTTACACAGAAGCATCCCTCACTCCCACTGCTATTTTTAGTTGGTCATTATTCTTTTTGAAATCTGTATAAGATCAATAGACCTCTCTGAAGGGCCATTTTTCTTGATATGAAAACAAATGTGTGCCCCCTCCTCCTGAAAATGTTAAGATTTATCTATAGAAAGTCATCTGCCAATAGCATTTTGATGTGTTAGAGAGGCCCTCTAACACAGAAATATTAGATTTTTTTTTTGTTCAAGATGTATTATTTGTTAAGGAAAGCAAATCAATAAAGATGGGAAGAAAAGAAGATAATTTGTCATTGTTGCAGAGTGCTTAATTCAGCTCAGAATCATATATGCAAGAGCAGGAACATGTTTTAGCATAACTAGGCAGTACTAAAAATATAATGGGTAAGGCGACTCATTTTTTCTTGTGATCGACCACAGTTTAAACATGCTCTTATCCAGAGTTAATTTGTGTATGTGTGTAGTGAAGCATTAAGACAAACAAAAGTCCCCTCCCCTGTGTGAGGATCTCTGGAACCCAGTGCCATAGTGGACATGCTTCAGTAGCCTGTCCAACTTCCCTAAACTCATGTGCACTAGAATTTTGCTCCTTCAACTTCCTTCTCCAAGGAAGTAATATCTCTTTGTATTAAATGAAAATTCTAAACACAGTTTTCTTTATGCTAAGCTTTCCAGACATTACAGGATGTTTTGTTACACTGCTCTCTTCTTCTTTACCTCAAAATCCTGCCTCCTTTGGCCTCCTCTATCTATACCATTTCACAAATTTGTTCTTTCTAATGAGGGAAAATTATACTTTTTTTGTATTTGTATCCATCTCCTCATGTAATCACTGCCCTTTCTTTCTTGTCAGCTGTGATTATATCTTACATTACTCATAAACTTACTTCCAGTCCTCCTATAGACCACAGATAGCTTTATAATTTTTTTCAAGGAAACAGTGCTGATTGCACCCAACATAGACTCTAATGTGATGTTGATCAATTTTTCTCTCCTGAAAGTTACTTTCTGATTTTCAGTATCATGTCCAGTTTCTTAATCATTACCTCTATCATTACTGTCTCTGGCAGTAAATTTTCTTCCTCTCTTAACTCTTGATGTTTTCCAGAAATGTTTTCATTTTTTACACTCTTCTTGTCTTCCACTTCATTAATTTTATGAAGAATCTTGGAATTATTGCCTTCTCAGCCCCACAGAATCAGCCCTATGTTCCTGTGAGCGCTGCACACATGTATTTGTACTACTCCTTGAGTGCATTTCTACCCAAGTAAATCAGGAGCAGATTCTTTACAGAATGTTTGAGTCTTGTTTTGCTATCCTGACTCTTGTAGGAAATATTGGTAGCAGCTCATAACCCCAGCTCTAAGCCTGGAAAGCCCCTTCCCAATCCCTGCCCCTCTCCCCGAGTATTGACTCCTGTATCACTCTGTGTCGCCACTTTCTTGCACACATTTGATTCTCTCCATCTGTCTGCCACAGCCTTAGTTCAGTTTCCTGTTCCTGTAGAAGCTGCCCTTCCCTCCTTCACTGTTTCTCTAGCAGACTGCAATAAAACATGCATGCCTTTACTGCTGCACTGCAGCCTGCTGAGGGGACAGCAGAGGTGACTTCCTAACTGTCCCTGAGCAGGTGCCTTCCAGACAATCTTTCTGGATAAATATTACCCAAGTCTTAGCATCTCATTGCCTGCATCTTCTTTTGTCACTGAAGTAACCAATCCTAACTTTAGTGTTAGAGCAGAAAGTGTTGGTAATAGAGAATCTAAGCATGACACATTGCTACTAGATTAAAATAAACTTTATTAGTGCATGCTGATTTCAAAAATACTATGTCATTAGTATTTGAATAATTATTTATATTGATGTTATATTGGTTTGAAAGAACATAGTGGAATTATGTTCTAGAAGCTTCTTTTCTGCCTGCTTCAGTAGTAGGTCTTCTTGTCACATCTTTAGGTTTGTTTTAAGATTGCTTCCAAAGGGGTAGCAGGGTAGCTGCCACCCCTTACAGAGTACAAACCTCATCTTGTGCATGTTCTTGGAAACAATGGGCTAGTTCTCTGACACAGGCAATCCCACACTATTATTTATTCAGGAAAATACTATCCATGGCAGGAAGAAACTGTGTACAAAGAACTAATTACAGTTGTGAGGTTGCATTCTTGTGGCAATTAGCACATCACGGGGGTGTGTATTTTACAATAAATACCAGCTGGTCTAACATGAGAAGCCTTGCAATTTGAGAAAATGGCAAAAGGCCTGAGTGAGAAACTGTTGTTTTAAAGGGCTTTTGTTTAACATAGGAAAGATTTAGATTAAAAAAAAAATAAAAAGGGAAAACAAATTCAAACCAGCAAAGTCTAATGCCGGTTTTCATGCAGTGGTTTTTATAGGTGGTAAGAAAATAAAAATGAGATGCTGCCTGTTTTGTTCTAACCAAGGCAGAGCAACAATTCACTATGTCACATTTCCAGATATGAAAGCAGTGTGACTTGTGACATCATGATCATCATACAAGACACTTTGATTTTTTTTTCCTCATCATCCTCACAGTTCACCCTGATGTCCAGTACTCAACAGGAGAAATACAGCTTCTGACAGACAAGTGCTTGAACATGGCGGGACAACCTAGTTTCAGATCTTCTAGCTCCAAATACCAAGCCGTTGTTATTTCTCCTGAGTGCCAGGATCCAAATCACAGTCCTCCTCCAGACTTTGTTCTCCAAGCAGAAGTTTAGCCTCACAAATATTGCTTACTCCACAGAAAGGTAAAGGTCAGCTTGCTTTGTGTTCTGTTGATCTGGTCTGTCAGCATCTTGCCTCTGAGCCTCCAAACCTACACACACGGGAGAGGGCCTCTCTGGAGCCTGATGCAGTCAACAGAAGACACTCCTGTTCTTTGCAATGATGTGCTCAATTATTCTGGTAAAGATAAAACTCCGTATTTTATTCTAAATAACTTAAATATCATTGGTCATCAGAAAGCAGTCTACGAGTTGTTCTATAAGTTTCAAAGCAACTGTTCCTTTTTATTAATAATTTAAAATTGTTTAATGTCATAATATAATTGCATCATTTTCCACTTCACTTTCCTCTCTCCAAATCTTCCCAAGTACCCATTCTCTTTCAAATCCATGACCTCTTTTCTTTAATTGTTAAAAAAAGCTGTTTGTTTCATCCCTCATGTGGACCTCAGTGGCATAACTGAATTTGACTTTCATTTCAGCTGTTCTTAATTTCATCAGGATCACATGCTAAAAACAATTAGTCAATGGCAATACATAATAAATAAATAAGGTTTTGTGTTTGATTTCACTAATCATTAGCCCTAAAATAATAATAATAATGAAGCCTGGAATCAGAATGGGCCTTGGGGAATGCTGAACTGATACTTTTGTTTAGCTTTTCCTGCCTAACATTCTACTCTCCATTTGAAGCTCTTCCTTCCATGGAAGATTTACTGAGTCACATCTTGTACCAGAAGCACCAGCCCTCCTACCCCTGCTGTGAGTTAGATCATCATCTCTGTGTGTATAACACTGCACAGACCAGTGTTGTGTATTATTGTGTAATGTTTTCTGCAATGTTGCTACTTGTGTCTACTATTTTCATTGCCATAGTAATTGAACCGTGTCTTACCTCCTACCTTCACCAAAGAAGGTCATCTAAATAGTTGATTTTCCATGACAGTTATATATAACTGAGAAATATAGAAATGATGCCACCTATAAAAAATGATGTGACTCTTACCTGGAGTCTCAACTTGCCTTATTGACTTCTGGTTTTTGAGGAATAATTCATAAGGAATTAAAGAGACTGATAGGACTACGATCTTGCCTGGCAATAATGGTGCTTTCTAGTTGTAAATGCTTATTGCTTGCATTCTCATTAGAGAAAACCACATATCTAGAAAGAAACACAAAGGAGTCAAATACACTTCACTGATGCTGGGGCAACCCTGTTCATGGTACATATGGTCCAACTGATAGCTGCCATCCCCTCCTACACTGTACCTTGGGACTCTCACTCAACTTGATGATTTGTATAAGACGTTATACTTTTGCTTTCCTCTCATATCTAGTTATTTTTCTTCCTTAAAAACTAGCTTATATGTTGCCTTGTTTGATAAGCCCACCATAATTCTCTAGAACTGAGGAATTTTATCTTTTCTTCTGTCTTTTTTATGCTGCCAAAGATTAAATTTAGGGCCTCACACATGGGAGAAAAGTGCTGTATCACTGAGCTGCATGCCCAGACTCTTATCTTTGAGTCACTAGTAGAGGACTCTGGAGGCACCTCCATTATAAAGCTTTTCCTTTATACTTCACTTTTCTTCTGGCATGCCTGGTTTCTCCCTTAAGTTCCTTTGGAAGTGGAATGAGGTTTTTCTCTCTCTCTCTATTGGCAGGTGTTTTCAAGGGACCTGAAACATAATAAATGCTCAGTAACTTCTTAATGAAGTAGAGATTTTTCTTACCAGCAGAAGTTATTCATCATCTCCACCCACAAAGCATCTTCTAGGCACTGACGGATGAAGAGTGATGCAAAAATCTCTCATTAGATGCCAAAGGATGTGAAGAGCAATGGAGGAATCAGAGCAAGAACCTGGGCTGCACTTCCAAATATGAGAGCGCTCAGCAGCAGCAGATAGATGTGGGATGTGGGACATGGTTGTGAGAGAGAGAACCATCCCAGTCAGAGGAACAGCAGGATGTCGAAGGACACTCTGAGGGAAAGAATTAAAGGCAAACTCTGTTAAATGTAAACAAAGCAGCAGGACTTTAAAACATGCAATGCATAATTATTAAAGTAGATTAGAATACAGACAGCACTCCAAGAGCCCACATTCATTTAGCATTATTTGTGATTACCTTGCTACGTGAAAACTTAGATGGGCTGTCAGGGAAAACAGAATACAGTTTGTCTGGCATGTATTATTCTCTCTTAAAACTAATTCACGTTATCAATTTAAAGTCACAATTAGACCTAAAACTGAATATCAGCATTCGTAACTCTGATGTTTGCATGATTCCTTGTTTAAACTCTAAGGCATATACAGCTCTTCTTTCTCCTTCCTCTACTGTTTGAGTTGAGACCCTCAAAACCAGACTGATACCATGGCAAAGAAGCGTGGGAGAGTTCAGAGCAGGTTGTGGTAGACAAGAGCGTGGCTGACATGCTCAGGACAGACCAGGCTGCACTGTGTTCTTCTTTACCCTGTCCTCACTGTGCTATAGAAACCACCTTACAAGACTTACAGAGACTCAGTGACAAAGCTGTCATTAGTGGTCCATTTCTGTTACCTGGAGGTTTCAAAGTAAGCAAGAGACACAGGGGGATGTGAGGAAAAGAAAAAGACATGTGATTATCTTCTTTTCCTGGTTGTGTGATAAAATAAATACTCTGACAGACACAATTTAAGGGGGAAAATTTCTTTTATTTGGTTTTCTGTTTTGTTTTTTTTTTTATTTGTTTGGGTTTTTTTTTTTTTAAGCTCACAGTTCAAGGTATCCATCATGGTGGGGAAGTCAAGGCAGCCCAGCCTGACCGTATATCAGTTGGTCCCATTGTACCCACAACCAAGAATCACAGGAAGAGGAAAACATTTAATCTGCTCACTTTCTCTTTCTTACACAGTCCAGATTCAAAGTATGGGGGCAGGTGCAACTCACAGTGGGCAGATTTTCCCACATCAGTTAAAGAAGAAAATCCTCCAAAGACACACTCAGAGCCTGGTACCCCGGTGATTCTAGGTCCTATCAAATTAACATTTCACAGGGTCACACTGGGTGTGTGGTGAGTGGGATAGGAGTCTCTGGCTGCTGGCATATGCTGTATCAGTGTCTGGCAGGACTATTGAACGGTGACATATTGATGAAGCTGTAGAGAAGTGAGGTAGAAGGGCAGAAAGAAGGACTGAAATCAGTGGCTAGCTAGAAAAGCCTGGAACACTGCATGGAGACGGCACCAAGACTGGAATGAAAGACAAACCTTAAGAGCTAACGCCCCAGGGTCAGGACAACAACCTGTCCCAACTACAGAGTGTAAGGACATGCTGTTACAAAATATCAGGCTAAATGATTCATGCTGTGAATGGGTCAACAAAAACCATGCTGAAAATAACACCACTGTAAGAATCTGTATTCTAATCCAGCTTCTCGAGCGTAGTAGAGGCTGGGGAATGATGTCTGCGTGCCTCCCTTCACCTGTTCTCAAACTGCGAGTGCCACACTGGGATTCAGCTTCAACTAAGATCTTGCTCCAGATCCAAGTGTTCACACAGGGCTTGGGTACTATAAACTTTAGTGGCAGAGACCAGCAGCCTGCATCTTCATTACTCTACAAATGCTTCTGGAGTCACCCAATTTTATGAGAATCGGATTTGTATGTAAGTCGATAGTTACTATCTTATAGCTGTCCTTGTTAATACTTTTAAGTATTAAGTACTTTTTAATACTCTTAACTATTTATTTAATACTTAATGAGAGGAGTCATAACATCCATGATTTTGCTGACAAACATCAACACCCTTCTGAAAGGCAAGTTGCTACTCATAAAGTTTGACTACTAGAGCCTGGACTTTATTGTTGATGATCTAGTCTAACTCCAGAGGTGGAAATCCTAAATGGGAAGAGAAAGACAGAGTAGAAGGACGAAGTCCGTGGTCTCTTAAATGTGAAACTTCCAGTGAAGTCATCTTAGGTTTCTGGAGAACCTAAGACATACTCCAATTATAAAAATAACTTTTATCACGTGCAAGCAAGTGCATAAAATCAACTGGATGGGGAAAATTGAAATATGCTATGGCTTAGGAGGTCGAGCTTGCAAGCATAACTGTGTTTGTGTAAGCAGAAATACAGGACAGCAAACATGCTTACAAATGCCATAAAGGTTTCCTGTGGGTCTTCTTTGCTAAACGAAGTCAAAGGCCAGAAGAATCTAGTCTCTAAGAGTTCCACATAGCTGAAAAGCCTGCAGTGCATCAATGCAGGGAGGAAATGGGCATTTTTACATTTGCCTATTCAAACTCTTCCCACTGTGTGTATGGAGATCCCATTAACAGCCGCGGATGGTGCACATGCCCTCTATGGAGACATACTGCCCCCCATGCTCCTTCTAATGAACTCCGGCTCGGCAGGTAGGACCCGATAATTACACAGACAGAATCTGTAGTCGATTGCTCTCTCAGTGGATGATGATGACAGAAGACGACAGTGCCACACGGTGCACACCTTCTGTCTGAAGAGAAAAGTGAAGGGCTTTTTTTTTTCCCCCCAGAGTGAAATTTAAACATGGATTTAGATTCCCCAGGCACTTATGGTAATAGGACATTAGCACATAGTTATTTCAAAGTAGAAAAATAGTTAAGTAGTCACAAGTAAAACTTGAAAAGCAGTGGCGTTGTAGCAACAGGAAAAAGTGATTATTACAAACAAGGGAAAACATAAGGATATGATTTCATTTTCTGTGTGTGAGTTAGAAATGTTATGGTTTTTATGTTGAACATTAATGGTAAGATAACAAAGAAAACTGAAAAATGTTTGCTATCTTTTTTCAAGAAAGTCATTAACAGTAATTGTTTGGAAGGGGTCTGGTGGAAGATCCACCTTGGCTCTCATCCCCATCTCTGTCCCTAAACCCGCCACTTCAAAGCCGGCCAAACACAGCTCCTCCCCCAGAGAGGCTCAGGAGAACTCCCACAGGGGATATATAAGCCTCATTTCCAAAAACAGACTTGTGGGACTTCCAATCTTGCATCCCTGTCTCATCTCTGCGGGACCAGGGAATTGCCTGGCAGTGCTTTACCCATTAAGCCTGGGCTTTCCAATTTGGTCTGATTTGGTTTGTTGCGACGGCCGAGAGGCCTTCAGGAGGCCTAAAACTTATCAGTAATCTATATTAAAGAAATAATTACAAAATAAAACATATACAGATGTGCATTGCAGTTGTTGCTGTTGTTCCTGTTGCTCTTGTTTTGTTGAGATTTTGACACAATTATTTTAAGCTTTGCACGCTAGTGTCACACTTGCTGTCCTCCTGCCTCAGCCTCTGGAGTGATGATTTTCCAGGCATGTGCTGCCACATCCAGCTTTGCCATAGGTGCTTGAGGCAGACAGATCATGTTTGGTCTCTATTTCTGGTGAAGAACAGAGAAAAGCTGAAGTGCAATAAATTTTTGGAATCGGAACCCAGAGATGTAATGAGTACTCCAAAAGACACAGCATTGTGTGTGCCTGTGAAGTCACCCTCATTGCCCTCAGCGACTAAACTTGGCAGGATTAACAGGAATCTCTCTTTCCAACGCAGGTGAGGTTTGCCTGTTTTTCACATCAATTTCATAAAAGAAAATTATAAGCCATTTGCTCTCGCTTGTTTGGATGCATGTTTTATTTATGAGAGCTGTAAATTGTGCCTTATGTAATTGAGATCTGCAAATTCATGACTACTTAGTATTCCATCACTGAATATACAGCAGTGGGATAGGCTG
Organism: Peromyscus maniculatus bairdii; assembly: GCF_049852395.1. Lineage (NCBI taxonomy): Eukaryota > Metazoa > Chordata > Mammalia > Rodentia > Cricetidae > Peromyscus > Peromyscus maniculatus. Next base: position 19,116,209 of record NC_134863.1, read on the forward strand.
GATTTGATCACTGCTGTTTCGGGAATATCTCAACATTAGCATAAATATTCATCACATAGAGAATGTCTGAGTCCATGGTAGAGGACGGAATGAGAAATGTGCCTAACAGTTTCAAGTCTTTGAACACTTGGTCCACAGTTTGTGGTGCTGTTTGCAGAGGTTGTGAAGAGGAACAGCCTTGCTGGAGGAAATCCATCACTAAAGGCAGGCTTTGAGAGAATTTAACCTCACCCCTCTTCCAGTTGGGTCTCTGTATTCCATGTTTGCAGTTAAAGATGTGACCTCTTAGCTTCCTCTTGCTTTTTTTTTTTTTTTTTTTAGTTTTGGTTGTTTGATATTTTTGAAACAGAGTTTCTCTGTGTAGCTTTGGAGCCTGTCCTAGAACTCACTCTGTAGATCAGGCTGGCCTTGAACTCACAGAGATCCACCTGCCTCTGCCTCCCAAGTGTAGGGATTAAAGGTGAGCGCCACCACCGCCTAGCCAGCTTCCTCTTGCTAACATATGCCTGCCATTGATTGCCATGCCTCCCTGCCATAGTGGACTTTTATAGCTTTGGAAGCATAAGCCCAAATAAAGCCTTTCAGAAGTTGCTTTTGGTCATGGTCTTTTATTACAGCATGACAAAAGTGACTATAATCCAATGGTATCAAACAGTTGTATAGACTGTAAAACTCTCTAGTCTAACTAATGATAATTTTTTTCTTTGTACCATTAATTGATTTTGGCAATTATGACTACTGCTCCATTTTTGTTTTAGTTTGATTTTTTTTTTTTATGACTAAATTCTGACCATTTCTTCTTTAGGGTATCTTTTATTGCACAATGTTTTCTCAATGTTTTATTTTTCTCTTAGCTTGTCTGCCTCTTAAAGAAACATTTTGGTTTTGTGTATATTCCATATATTAGACCTCAGTAACATATTTTTACAAAAATATTTATTTTACTTTTTTCCTTCCCTTTTAAATTTCCTGAAACTATTTTTGACTGGATATATATTCATAATTTCAATTTGTCAAATTCATCTACTTGTTTTTATTTGGAAGATATTATCAACTTTTTTATGTCTTCTCTATGAAAATTGACATATTAACAAATTCTATTTCCTTTTGAAAGATTCTGTCCTTATATTTCACATTTAAATCTACATTTTATTTCACATTTAAATCTATATTTTATCTATCAAAAGTTATACTTGTACATGACATATGATATCCAGTTGTCCTGGTACTCTTTACTTGTCCACACCTTATTGTAATCTCATATTCCTCATAAATCTAACCAAGATATATAAATGACTCCAGACTCTGAATATAATTGTCTATCTATTCTTGGCTAATACAATGAGCATACTTTTACAATTAATATTGATAACCATTTATGCAAGTCTTCTTAATGTGTTTCTCTTTAAAACACCTTACACATGTTCACCACTGTATTTACGTATCAGTCATGGAGTTAGCTTCTGATGACATCTTGCCCAAAGCTAATTGATAGGGTCCTGGGTTACTGCTTGAGACTGTAATTTCAGTCTATTGAGGAATTTGTGAGAACAAACATTTACTTATGGTGTATCTTCTAATCCATGATTTTAGAACTTCCACACATTTCTTTTTGTCTGATAGTTTATATTTTGTTATGAAATTTCTCAAATGTTTTGTTAATTATATTGTCAATTTCTTTTATATTTTAGGGAGGTCTCTCTATGTCACCCAGACTTACTTCTAATTCATGTTCCTCCTTCCTCAGTATTTTGAGGGCTATTGTCCACAGTATACACCATATTGTCTAGATATATCATTAAATACTTTAACTCATAAATGGTATTAATTTTATTATTATTTAAAAACATTGTCACTCATACTCAATATGTATTTAGTTTGTTACTCTTCATTATTTCTTATAGTCTTTCATTTATTTTAGGTTTCATGCATACAAAACAGTGTCACCTATATAAATAATAGGAGGAATTTTGCCTTTTGTATGCTATGAATTTTCTACTCATAAAGCCCTAATTCAAGTGTTAAAAAGTAGTCTTACAGAAGATCTTACTGTTTCAAAGATAATTCTTCCAATAATTCAACCATTTATATGATGCCCACTGTGTGACAGTATGATGAAGTTGACTTTTGTTTTTAATGATCTAAATATACTTATTATTTCATCCTATTTAATTCAACTAATATTCATAGAATGTTCATAAGTTTTCAAATCTGCAATTAAACAAAGCTAAAATTAGCAAAGCATATACTGTTTTTTTGCTTTATAACAATAAAACTTTCTTCAACATCTCTCAGCAGCCTGAAGAACAAGTGTTGCAATTTATTCCCCTATAGATAGTTTTAATGACTCTGTATGTCAAAATGTTATACCATTCACATTTTTTAGTTCTCATCAATGACGATGTTTATGTATTTGTTTCCAATATATTCCAGTACACAAGCATTGTGGTGAGTAATCAATCCTATTGACTATGTGCCTATACAATAAAACAACAAAACATTTTTTTTGTTGGGTGATATTTTGTTTGTGTTCTGACAAATAAAGCTTACCTAGAGATCCAAGGGCAGAGCTAGCTACTAGTTAACCATAGAGGCGAGGCATTGGTGGCACACACTTTTAATCCCAGCACTTGGGAAAAGGAAGCAGGAAGATCAGGAGTTCAAGGTCACCCTGGGCTACTTGAGATTGAACCAGTCTAAAAGAGAAAGAGAGCCAGGTGGTGGTGCATATCTTTAATCCCAGCATAATTGGGAAGTGGAGACAGGGATATAAGGCTAGTGGAGACAGGATCTTGCCCACCCCCACCCAGCAATTTGGTCTGAAGATTCTTAGAGGTAAGAAGATTTTAGTGGCTGCTGCTCTGCTTCTCTGATCTTCCAACTTTCACTTTCCATATGTGACTCTGGGTTTTTATTGTTAGGACTAATTAGGATCATACATCAGTGTTTTCCCATATATATAGCAAATCTAACTAAAGAATACAGAGATATGTCCAAGCATAATATTTTATTAAACTTTCCTGAATTATAGAAACAAATTATTTTATTTATAGCATTTTAAACAATTAATAAATGCTAGTTTTTATGTACAGATATTACCTAACTATTGCTGAGAGGGTTAAATTGTTTTTTAAAGTAATTAATGACTAAGGGCTCACCAGCATGTAAATTTGCCACAATGGTTTGTTTTTATGTTTTTTTATAATCTGTCATTCAGAGTAAATGAATTAAATTTCAATGAAATTCCAATTTGCTGTGACCATACCCTAATGATTCCCAAAATTACCTTGGTCTAATGCCAACTAAAAACTACTGATTGAGTGTTAGACTTTCCTATTCAGCAATACTAACAGTGAAAATAATCATTTATTAATATATATATATATATATATATATATATATATATATATGTTCTAAAAGAGACTAGGCTTTTATCTAATCTTGATCCCTTCATAGTTTTCTAATTTTACAGATAGACAGACAAAGTCCCAGACAGACCAACAGACTCAGCAAGTCACAAACCTCATGAGAACCTTCATGTAACTCAGAAAACAGAGTACTGATATATACTTCAGTAAATTCTATGAACAGTAAATGAGGACAATCTTGTGGTTCTCAGTGACAAGATCCAAGGACACTGTAAGTAACTGTGGATGTTAACAATAGTCCCTGACTCAGGATTAGAGCTGTGCCTACTGCTCCCACTGAGGCGTGTATACACAATTGAGTGTCCACAGATACACAAGCCAAACACAATCACATGCTAGAAAACAGGAGAAAGGAGTTTGTGGAGCAGCCTCATGTCTTACATGCATTGACAGACTGCAGCATGCAGATACCTAAGCCTTGTTTCTTCCTTTACTAAAATTTGATGAAATAATTATAAGATTGTCTTGCTAGTATTTCCAGTTAAATGGTGTCTACAGAAGGCCTAACCATCTCTGCCTTAGCAGAGTATCTTTACTCTGTAACCCCTGCCTTTTCCTTTCATGGATTTCAAAGGAAAACTTAACTAATGCAATGGAAAGGAAAGAATCTTGAATTTTAATCGTTTAAGCCACAAAGCAATCAGTTTTTTGAAGGTAAACAATCTGATGGTTTGTAAATTAATAAAACATTAATAAGAATTTTAATATTTTATTTCATATGACAATGGGATATTTCAATAGAAATCTTTCTGTTATTTATTCATATTAGGATATCTACTTAGAAGAAGCCATCCTCAGCTACATAGCTAGAACTTGCTCCAAAAAGCAAGATAAATTCAGATAAGCCCAATAAACTAAATATGATAATGAGACATAGAAATGAAGGAAGAAAGCTCTCTGCAGGAAAGTCTGGGAAGTGATTGACATTGGGTTCAGGGGTGGGACTGCCCCACAGTATTTTGGGGGTTGTGTGGTGGGTTACCAATGCTGCAAAGGCACTTGCAGGCAAGAAACTTGCTGAGTGATAGTGAATCCTTTTCTCCTGAATGTCTCCAATACTGTGAAACAAGAGTTTGCATCACACAATGGACTGGAACTATAAAAACACAAAATACCCATCATATAGTCACGGGCCCACAACTTTCACTTGCCTGTCCCCCCTCACCCCGCTCTCTCCATTACCACAGCTGTTCTCATTGAAGTCCTGACTCGGTTCTCCTGCAGAGGACCTCAGTTCGCATGCTCCCAGGTCAATATAAGGTGAAAATGGAGGTTTGCCTGTAACACACAGCCACAGGAGACCCAGATGAACAACTATTAGCACAAAGACTTTCTTTGCCAGATGTTTAGCTTAATATACACATGTGGCCTACCTGACTTTTAATTGAGCACTATATAACAGGTTGTATACTTCAAATCCATTTTCCAAGAAGATAAAATTATTAAAAGTGACTCCAACATTTTTCTCTGGTCATTTTTTGTTTTGCAGCCTCTGGAAAATTGGCATAAGAACAGACTACTGATCTTTCATGTTAAATGCTTATTATATCGTGGGTTAGACTTTGCCAAAAAAAAAAAAGTGAATTTAAGATGGCCTTACTTTATTTAAGACTAGGGCCCATGGAGTAGTAAATCAGTAAATGTTTATCCTCACTTTCAAGCTCACCTAAACTGGAAACATTCAGCTAAGGAGAAGATGAATCAGACCCTGGCCAAGTGCACCCTGAGATTCTACAGAGTCTTATTTATAGCAAATGCTGATGGGTTCCGCAGCAATTTAATTTTTGTAATGCACTAAACAAGCTGTGGCATGATTGTCTCACAGCAATTTTGCTGAACTTTTCAATATGCTGAGGGGTTGTGCAAGGCTAATAACACTGGAGACGCCTGCCCATGGGACTGTGGCTTGGCACAGTCCGACTGTGGCAGGCAGTGTGGGTATCCCTTGACAACCAGGCCCAGACACTGGCATTGTAGATACGGGAAGTGTTATTTTTTTTTCTTGTAGAAGACTCTATGACTCACCTATACATGACAAGGTATCCAACCACCATATTACTAACAGTTTCACTTTAAAATGCTAACCTAATCATTTCAGAATGAGCTCAGACAGACTGAATCTAAGGATTATCAAGTGAGTTCTTTTCCTCTTTTCCTCCCACCTGGACCTGGACTCTTAGGCTTTCCATAGATGAGTCACTCATTCCTTTTAGTTGATTCTCACTGTCAACTTGACTGGATTTAGGATCACCCAGGAAGGATGCCTGTGGTGTGTGTGCCTTTGAGGGTGCTTCCAGAGAGATTTAAGGGGGAAACACTTTAATGTGAGCATCCTATCCCCTGGGGTTCCTGGACTAACAAAGAGGAAAGCTTGATGGCCACCAGCCTTCACCTCTCTGCCTCCTGATTGTGGCTGCAGAGGGACCAGCTGCCCTGCCCCACTCCCATGTCTGCCCCACAGTGATGTCCCATCACACTCTCTCAAATTTTAAGGCAAAGTAAATTTTTCTTCTAAGTCACTTTTCATCAGTTATTTGGGTTGTGGAAATGAGGCAATTAACTAATCTGCCCCTTTACCTGAGAAGCCCCCAGGTCAGGCTCTGTTGGTCAGCTCAGTACAGAACTGTGGATCTAAAGGACAGTGTCAGCCCCTGGACTCTGCTT